>NC_079156.1:103427181-104033171 GCF_947563725.1 Argiope bruennichi
CTACAGATTAGACCGTTCGAACTAGAGGTACCAAATTTGGTCCAGATATATTTTGGTGGATTGGAATATGCACCTCGGAGCGCTTTATTTGAAATTTCAATAAAAAAGCAAGCAAAAGATTGGTATTTTTTGTGATAAATTCCGAGGATTTTGAAACACACACAAAAAAAAAATTTACGTCATCTTAAAATTCAAAAATTATCTTTTCAGAGATGCCAAGCGTTTTCCGTATAAATATATTTTTCTATATTTATAAATTTTAAAATAGTTTTAAACATATTTTCGAACAAACACTGCAAGAATCCTGAGACAAAAATAAACGGATCACGAACAAATTCCAGAAAAACATCGAGGTTATTGATAAAATAACTATTAAAGTTGCATTTTTTTTCCATTTTTTTTTTATAATCTGAATTATTATCCTGCCATTAGCACGAATCATTATTGGTAAAACATATTTCAGAAAAACAATCGATATATTTACTTAATTCTGGAAAGAATCTGTAAAAGATTAAATTTATATCTAAAAGGCTATTAAGGTGAATAGAAATTCCAAACAGTTTTAGGTTAGAAATTAGATAGCATAGTTAAAAGCCTGCAAACAAAGAAAATCATCCATTTTTTTAAGTGTAAAAGTATCCATATTGTATTTAGGGATACCGATAGGAAATAAGGAAAATGAATAGTAAAATCAGCAGAGTGTAGGGTTTTAAAAATAGCATGAACTATATCCCTTTTAAAATTTTATGGACTTATAAGTTAAGGACAAAATATATGGACTTTATCAAGCTTAAAAATATGTTACTGAAGACGGCATTAAGATCAAGTTACATTGAATGTTTAGTTAAAATTTTTAGGGGACCAATTAGTTAATAAAGATGACTGTTATGAAATAAAATTATTGTCTTGAAGGCAAAAATTAGTGATAATTTATTTGCTGTATTGCATTTGATCCTGAATCAAATTTAAGAAAAAATTACAATCAAACATTCTAGAATGAGATCAATAAAAGTATTATAAAACAGTCCAAGAATTACTTTTTCCATTGGTTATTTCTAATCGTTGTTCCTTGATCTCAAATTTTTTGTTTTGAAGATATAACTTTAGAAGACACTATTTAAGAAAAATAAATTACGATGTTTTAGAATACAAGTTTTTATGTATTTAATATTAAACATTTAATTCCCAAGCTAAATTTCTCCTGATTTTTCAAATTCAAAAGCTATATATATATTATTAGTCTTGATAACTTGTACGTTTTTTATTAAATGATTTATTAATGAATAAAATGAAAGTTTTTATTAAATAGCACAAAAAATTATATCTTATTATATACAAAAATAAACATTTAAATAAATAAAATTTTTATTAACGTGAAAACATATACAACCGATATTTTCCTCCCATTCATATAAGTACAATCATTTTTGGCTTGATGCCACGCACACAATCCCTCACACATAGCCACCCAAACACCTGCTGTGCGGTACCTGGCCCACAAACATCGGTCCAATCTATACACGAAATACCTTCCAAAAAATAAGTTCCTCCATAATGACCACTTTTATTGGCCACAACCATCATGCCGGGTCACGTTTGCACACGTGGGAGTTTAAAAACGCGGGACCAAAAAATAATAGCCAAAAAGCTCACCGAAGGAAGTACCACCAAAAAACAAAACAAAGAGGAAAAAATTTTTTCACCCATCTCCAACAGCTTCTCCAATATGTGCCGCTGAAAAATACAATATTGGAGTCACCAATTTATGCCACGCTCTCCTTCAAAGCCCCGAACAAAAACGTGATAAGCCTCGGGCGAGTCGTGAGTCGAGCTTTTTATTCGAGATTGTTACGTGTGACATACCGAACGGTGCCCCGCCTTTGAGCTGCCTTCATACTCGGCTGTTATTACTGCAGCAGTAAGTACTTTTTCTTGGGCCCATCTTCGGGCCCGAGGCCGTTTCTCACACACGTTAAGCCCCGAGCTGAAGAATTATTATTTTGAGAAACTATTAAGTGGTGTAAATGTGAGGATTCGGAGGGCAGGGATTAAATGTATTTTTGTAGCTGGGACAGAGAACTAGTGTATTTGTGCTTGTGATCTTTGGATAATACCCGGGAAATATAGACTTATAAACATTTTGTAACTCTTTCATGACAGTAGTTTTAATATTGTAGATGGATCTGTTTATTACAGTTATTACATGTTTAAGCTGCTATGCTGGATGGGCAAAGTAATAATACAGTAATGTATACTTATTACTTACAAAGAAGAACAAGAATGGCATAGAGTCTCAATACTTTCAACTACAATCCTTTCAATCTGGGTTTGAATTTAGGTTTAAGGTGCTGGCTGACATTCATTATAAAAAGCCACCGTGAGAGAAATCTCCAGCACATTACTTTCATGACAATAGTTTTAACATTTTAATATGGAATCTGTTAATTACAATTATTACATGTTTAAACTACCGAGATTGGTATAGCCACTGTGTTGGATGGACAAATAAATAAATAAACAGTGATACTATTTATCCAGTCTCCTTGCTCCAGCATAGGAGAGCAAGAGAAATATAGAACCTTGACGTTTTCAACTACAATTCTTTCAATCTGATTTCAATTTAATATTAAGATACTGACATCTATTATAAGAAGCTACTGTGAGACAAGTCTTTTACATTGTATCTACTTCTTTGTATGTTCTCAAAAGACCACGGCAGAGATCTCAACTCATGCTACAGAATCGAATTTACCAATTTTCATTTCATATGAAAACTCATAACTACTAGATACATCACTAATAATCGTCAATGGTTGTAATTGATCATTAATACAGTTAAACCATTGGCGGGATTTTTAAGCGAGTAAACAATATAGCTTTATTTTCATAATGATCAAAATAAGGAAGCATATTATAATAATAAGGAATAAAAAAGGAAATAAGGAAGCATTAACATATTTACTTGCAAGTTTTTAGTTCATATTTCCTCTTGCTCTTATTCTTTTGTTATTTATCATCAGTATTAGAGAGAAAAATCGAAATTATTTAAATAAAAATGAATAAAATATCCATGTTAGATTTTATGGCCAGCACATAGCTTTAAAAAACATTTGTGTGCGTGTGTGTGTGTGTGTGCTGAAAATAGAAACTTATTGATGAAAATAGTGGCTAATAAATAGAAGATTACTATTTTGTTCCCTTCGCTTTGTATTTGATTTTTAAAAAGTAAATAAACAACAATTATTGTCTACACAGTGCTTCAAAATTGGGTAGGGGGTGCATCTACATCCCTTATTTCACTCCCCTCTTATTACTTATTTTATTATTGACTCATTCAATTATTTAATGTATGGTAGCTTATACCTATAATGGTAATTAAGTGCTGCTGTAATTTTAAAATTAATAGATTTAATTTGAGGAAAATCATTTAACATATTAAATTAAAATAATATTTCTTAAATAATTTTACTTGGTATATGCTTTGGAATTATATCATTTTGCATGCTAGGACAATCCATTGATTTATCAACACTTATGTCTAGACAATAGTTTAACAAGTATTAATGCTAGAGGAACAAGAATTTTATGCATTCCCACGACTCATAATTAGTTTCAAGGCTAGAAATATCTGCAATGATATTGTACTTTAACAATATCCCTAAGAGAGACGCCGAGGCCATCTCTATATCTCTGTCCCTCTCTCTTATGCTACGCCACTGGCAAAAGATCTGTGTACTACATCACAATCCTGAGCGATGGACCCTTTAAATATGGCTTTCCAACTGGAGTTGGAGCCAACACTTTGCAGAGAAAACAAGTCGATGCGTTCCTTGCCCAAGCACAGTCATTTCAGGAACAAATCGTCCAAGCAGCAACAAAGGCAAAATTACCCGGCCCCATTCGCAACGAAAACGAGAACTATGTAATCGAATCTACCCTTTCACAC
Organism: Argiope bruennichi; assembly: GCF_947563725.1. Taxonomy (NCBI): domain Eukaryota; kingdom Metazoa; phylum Arthropoda; class Arachnida; order Araneae; family Araneidae; genus Argiope; species Argiope bruennichi. The sequence continues at coordinate 103,431,128 of NC_079156.1, forward strand.
CCACTTCTTCTATCAACCCGTCATTTCCTTTACAACGAAATTTCTTTTGATTTCTTCCGGTCCGCTCAGGAATGGGAAGGCACACACACACACACCACACATAGAAATCCACCGACTAAATGTCCTGAGGTAATGACTGTTCTTACCACCCGATTCGTAAGTTTTATTATTTTTATTGCTTCACCACCAAACAATTAAGGAGGGATCTGCCTTTTGGTCTGTTAAGAGAATAATAAACTGGAGGAGAGAGAAAGGCCATGCGGGTTTTTGGTCTTTGAGGGGGGGAAAGGAGGGGGTTGACTCATAAAATGACCGGTCTAATAATCTACCTGAAGGAAATACGTTTTTTCCGTCCAAAGGGGGAGGGAGGCAACAGGTTCGTCATCTCGCCCTTGAAGAAGCGCTGGAGGAATTGACCCCCAGAGGTCAGGTGGGGTCTATGGGAAACTGGGGCCAAGGGATCACGTGACTGAGGCGGCAGAGGTTAGTAGTTGTTAAGTGTCGGTGTGTGCAGGTTGGTGGGACTGGAGGGCGAGGCTTGGCGGTTTATCGCAGAGGCTCGTTTTTTACTTCGAAACAAAAAAACTTCAAGTAGTGACGAGTTGGACAAAGTGTCATATATTTGACTTTAAAAGTTGAAGTATATGCAATAATGGTTAAGGCATCTGGCATAAATTACATAAATCGGCTCTTGCCTCCCACTTCCCATCTCCGTTACAGTCCCACTGTCTTTAGGTTTATTTTATGGTTCCCTTTTCAGAACGATTCGATTTGCATATGAAAATATTTTACCATAACTCAAATCAAATATTACAGCTTTCCAATCCCAAAGCATGGTTGAGCGAATTTATTATTTAATAGATAATGAATTTTGTAATAAAATTTAATAAAATAGCTGATTTTTTTACTAAATGAAATAGATATTCTATGGTAGGACAAGGACCGCTTTCAAAGCTAAAATGTTTCATTTTGCTATAAACAACAATTAAAGTTTCATTTCATAAAAGTTTTATTTTACTTAAACTATGAGTTTTATTTGTTTATTTACTATGTGTCAAAAATTTAGTTAAAAAATTGGTATTTTAATTCAACGAATGTTGCTTTAATTATTGATTTGTAGTATCACGTTCACGAGACATACATGAAATGGTTAATGTTTTATTTTGCTTAAACTTCGAGTTTTATTTCTTTATTTACTATGTGTCAAAAATTTAGTTAAAAAATTGGTATTTTAATTCAACGGATGTTGCTTTAATTATTGATTTGTAGTATCACGTTCACGAGACATACATGAAATGGTTAATGTTTTATTTTGCTTAAACTTCGAGTTTTATTTGTTTATTTACTATGTGTCAAAAATTTAGTTAAAAAATTAGTATTTTAATTCAACGGGTGTTGCTTCAATTATTGATTTGTAGTATCATATTCACGAGACATACATGAAATGGTTAATATTTTATTTTGCTTAAACTTCGATTTTTATGTGTTTCTTTATTGTATTAGAAACAATTTTAGATAAATAATTGGCCTTTTAGTAAAACGGATTTTGCTTCAACTCTTGTAACAAAATATGCAAGGTAACGAGTTCATGAGATGTACATGGGATATTTAACAATTTGAGAACAGGAAAATTCAAAAGTGAAACAAGTTATGACAAGTAAATAAGACAATTCCAAATTAAATCTTGGAACTGAAAAGAGTATCTTACCCAAACAAGTACAGCTAATGAATATGAGAAGAACCCAAAAAATGCAGCTGATAAACAAAAGTAACATTTTGTAACATGTAAATAAAAATTCAAAAAATGAAAGAAATTAAATGTTTGGTACAAAATCTGTAAAAAGCATCTTAGGACAAGTTTAAAGGATAAAAAAATCAGTTTCCTGGTGTTAAAGACGACCCCGGCATTAAAGTTTACCTTATGGATCTCTAAACCCACTTTCGGCACTCCAATTTTTTGATTGAATGTTCGCCAACGCCCGCTATCATTTTTCTGGCAGCAGATTCCAGCAACCCGCAAGATGGGCGTGCGTGGCATCCCGGCCGCTGGACTCTGACAGGTGTACCACGGGGTTAACTATGGAGTGTGTCCATGTTCCTTGGCCATGTTTCTAAATTCTTCCATGCACCCCACCCACCCCCTTCCTCCTTTCTTAAATGGTGGAAAGAAAAGTTTTTTCCTTTCATTTTTATTATTATTGTAGTCCTCTTCTAATAGGACATTACAATAATCCTCCTGTTGTGCTGGTTGTAGCCATTGAATGGAGACGGTGTCGGCTTTTAATGTGTGGCTTATGCTTAAGCATTTTGTTTTTTTACATCGACTTTTATTCTAGGTGATATTTTTCCTTTCATTTTTTTTTCTTTTCTTTTTACGACCTGGACTTTGTCGAGGGTGGGCAGGTCTAGCCTTAGGGGTAGGAATTTATGAGTTGATCTTTTAAGATTTTTTTTACCTTCCCCGGTTGGTCTACCGTGGGAAAGAAGTCGATTAAGAGGACTTTCTGGTTGTCTTGTGGTTTATGAGAAATGACTTGATGGCTGTTTCCTCATCGGTGGCTTTCATCACTTTTCTCTAGTAAAGGGCCATTAAGTTCTGAGAAAAGATGAATGAAAAACTACTCGGAAATCGTGAAAAAAAAAACCATCTGGTGATAAGTGTAAAAAAAGAATTGAACACTCAATTAAGAAACAAAAGTATATTCTTCAATATCGTGGATTTAATCTTATAACTAGGTAACTGCAAATCAGTTGTTTCAAGAAAAATGCTTTTTTAATGATTTTGATAGAATATGATTACTAAGAGCAGCCTAAATGAAGAACTTATGGATCCACAGCATTTTTCCAGTCGTAGAATATTGTGAACTAAGCCAATATTTTTATGCGCATGCTTAAAATTTGCCAATTTTGAAATCACCCAGTTACTATTGTGAGCTACAACATATCCATATATCTTTTTTGCTCAGTGATATATCAGGGATCAATAACTCCTTCTTACTTTTTACTACCTACTTTATAATATTTTCATCACATTCACGTGATATTTTATTTTAAAAATGGGAATAAAAACATTAATATTTGTCTTTGCTCTGTCCTCTGACATGGTAATCCTGCTCTTCTGTTACAAAGTCTATTTTGTTTTAAAAATTCATAACTGTAAGTCTTCTGAAGTGTTGCTAAGAATAAAGAACATATTTTTATAGGTAATAGGAGTTTATAGGAGTAAATTATTTGCGATTAAGCAATGATGTGGTAAATAACGCTCAGGGAATAATAATTTGTGACTCATTCGAGATATTTTGACTCAAAATGGAAACAAATAGGGAATTTGTCTCTAGGTGCCCCCCTCCCCATGACTGGTTCTTGAAATTTCATATTCCCCTATTCCCTAACGTCGATACGCCACTAGTTTTTTTTAATCAAAAAATTTGCTTTTCAATCTTTGATTAAAATTTCACAGTGCAAAATTTGAAAAAAATATTGGTAAATAAAATGAATAAATTTTCCTTTTGCAAGTAATTTGTTTATTAAACTAAAAGAAATTTAATTACCAATTATTTTTCAAATTTAATGAAATTCTTTAAATAAAGTTTTTTTTTTTCTTTCTGTAATATAGTAGTGTGTAACTGACGAACTTTTAAGTACATTTTTGTTAGTAAAAAAAGCCTAAAACCTTTTTCGATTTGAAACCGCTATACTATTTTATTTATTAAATAGATTGGTAAGTAATGGAATTTGAAGAAACAAAGTAACACGATATTTCTCAGCTATTAAGTGGAAACATCAAAAAATTCTTTATTTTATTTATTGATCTCGGCAACAGAATTCTCGTATTCTTTTCATAAACAAATAGACACATTCAACTTTTTTTTCTTTTTTTTACTGTTAGGAACCAGATACAACTGTCGTTCTTCTAAATTACCGTAGATGTAGAATATTTAAGCAAATATCATATATACATACAGATGTAGTATATTTAATTATTTTGTATTCATTAATGAGTGTGCTGAAGAAATTTATTTATCATTTATTATAAAAGCCCTTTATAGTAAAAATGTTTTTTTTTAATTCTCCTTCGAGTTCAATCACCGCAGAATGTTTCAGCGACCCAGTTTGTCTTTCAAAGATAAGAAACATTCTTTTAACTCCCTAAAATACCCCATGATATCGTACTCTTAAGAGGCTTATTTAAAAAAAAAAAAGCATTCTGTTTAACAATGGAACTAAGCAACTGTATGTTTCACATCCTTTGAAAGTCCCCAGAAAACTCCTTGTCCCCCAAACAAATCTGGATGACCGTCTCTAAAGAACAAAGCATGATCACGGGTGTTCAATCAGACTAAAGAAAATGTGTATGCGGGGAGGGGATTTCATAATGATATGCAGACGTCTCGGACGTCTGTCAATTTTATTGAAAGAATGTTTGGGGCTTTTCAGTATTGACAGATCTACTACAATGTTTGTTGGAAAGAGTCCCAAAGCTTTTTAAGATTTTGTTAATTGTCGATTATCGTCATTTTATTTTGTTAATTATCGATTATCGTCATTATATGTACGTGTTTATTATTTCACACTCTTGTGTAATAAGATTTAGAATTGGGATTATGTTTTATAAACACTTCTAAGCTACTTTTAATAGTGTGTTTAATGCTGTATGGCCAAGTAATTCTTTGGGGTCAATCGTTTTCCAGCTATGGAATCTTTTAGATCTAACTTTTGCAAACAAATATTATTGAAACGAAGTAAATGACTTGATTTTTTTCAGGTAAAACTGACCATCTTCCGATTCGGGAAAATAATGGGAGGCATTATTGAGATTAAACCATAAGGCAACTAACCCTGTCAGTAAATAAAAATAAGAAAAGTATCGATTTACTAGTAAACAAGAAACAGACAGCAATTATTCAGTTTAATAAGAGATAGTTTTCATTTCCCTAATATTTATATATGTGTAAAAGCCATCACTAAAAGTATACTTCTCTCAATAGAATAAATACAGAATTTATGATAAATTTAGGGCATGGTTCAGCATCTCATATCTACCAATTTGACCTGTCTGCTAAGCAAGAACCAAGATCACAAATTCCACGCTCTTAGTTTTGAAATTGAACTATATCATGCATTATCAATGGAGAACTCGGAGAGAGATAAACTGTTGATTTAGCGTCATTTGCGCAAGACGAGTTCATCAGATATGTCACGACGTATGATTTGCTGTCCTCCAATCGAGGATTACTAATCCTACGTCGACTCCCCGGGCAATGGACGTGGAAATGAACGAGCGTTAAATCTACTTGTCAAAGGGAACACACCGCTTTTTTACCAGCAGCTACTTCCAACTCCTTGTTCGAGGACAGAAAGCAACAGCTGTTTTGACAACTAGTCGGTCCATCCTTTACCACGACGCTCAACATCTTCCCTAGCGGCCCATACATCACTTTCGTGGAGGAGCAGATTCTTTACGAGCAGAGGGGACACTTGACAGGACTTAATCTCTCCGGCAGAGCATGGCTGCAGCGAGATCATAAGTTTGCTTCAACGTCACATGTGCGAGAGCAAGAAAAACGAATGTTTCCAGAGATTAAATTATACGCAGCGAGACTTTAAATCAACGGAATTTATTTTGCTCTTTTTGCTCAGGAGATGTATGGTTCTAGCTTCTGTGGAGGGAAAGCTGTCTTTTTGTTCTGTCGTACGAACGTTCTTTTTTTAGGGTCGGTTGAATTATGTGCTGTGCAGAATAGATTTTCCGGGAAAAAGGGTCGTGTTTCAGCAAGGGCTACCGGTCGACCCCCATTAGGAGCCATCAGTTTTTGATGTATTTATGATATTCAACGTATGTTCGAGAAAGGTACCTTTTTTTAAAGAATCAAACATGCCTTTGCTCCATTCTATTCTCTTATATATTCATATCAAGTTATACCAGCGTGATTTCTTTTTTTTATAATCAAGTTTGTGTTGTTGTTATACATAGCCATAACCCATTAAAAAAATATTTTATTTATGTACATATAAATTAATGTAATTTTTGTGTGTATATGTGCGTTTGTGTGTGCGTGCGTGTGTTCTACTTTAACAGGACTGTGATTCATTCTCACTGAGTCATACCCATATTTGTGTGGATTGTGGGGGTGTTTTGGAACTCTACAGACTAGGACATTTAACCTAGAGCTATCAAACTGTGTATTAAATCAATTACCTTTAACTGCGCAATTTCTCAAAATATAGTATAATCATCAAAGACTAATGCATTGTCAATGCATATGGTGTTGTTGAACAATAACAATACCGTTACTGTACATCCAAAAGAAGCAAAAATCTGATTACATATGATGAAATTCTAATTATGTTATTTAAAATGTTTCCCAATATGGTACAGTTCTTTTGTATAACCAAAAAACAGAAATCTATTTTTAAAAAATTTGATATAAATTATTTTTTTGTTAATTGTTATTTAACAACGTCGATTAATTGTAAAAGAATGTTGCCACAGCGAGCTACTTTATGTATAACATTAATTTCGTCTAAGCCTACTATTCTACAGCTTAGAATTCTGATTATTTTTAACAAAATTTATTCAAAATATCGGTAATTTAAAAAGCAAAAGAAACCAAACCTTTTTATTTGAGAATGCTGAAGTGTAATTAATTTATATAAAAAATTCGTAATTAAAAGAACTGTTTCGCACAAAAGACTGCATTCGAAATTAGTTTTTTGATCCTATAATTCGCCTTGGAAATGATGATTTAAGTAGAGGATTTACCAACTTTGACAGTATTATTGAATCTACGGGTTTTCTTCTTTGAATATATAGATTATAACAGTACAAATTACATAGAAATCAAAATCTAGCTCAGTGTTCGGAAAGCTATATTTCATTCATACTATTTATTTCTTTCATTTCTGCTCAAAATTAATAATATCTTGGATTTTCAAAGCATACTGAAAATCCAGCCGCTAATCCAGCTTTATGCTTATAAATTCTTTGGGATTTCAGGAAAAACTTATTGGAAATATCGATAAATTTAAAATTTCAGTATTAACATCCATACAAATAAACAAAATGGAAAATTGCAAAAAGCAAAGTAAAATTGACTAACATATATTTAAATATGTACATTTTTTATCATTACATTAAGAAATGTAAGTACTACATATTCAACGAATTTCATGAAGTTCAGCTTGATGAAATTCTGAAATGATCTACAAACAACTTGAATCTAAATTTCATTTCATTATTTGATTTTGTCACTAGTAAATGAATCTCTTTATAAAGTTATGCAGTTTTATTTTGTACAACTGAAAGAGTTCAAATCTCAGGTAAAATCTGAATGTAATATTATGGGCTATTGGTCTATAACGCGTCTCAGTAACAGTGCCGTAGTAGCTTAGAGCATTGTATTTTTCCCTATCCTTCCTGCTCATATTCACTAATTTTTATCTTTAAAAATGCAAGAATATTGATTTCGCACTAGACACTGGAGCACAAATAGTCATCTATGCAACAACTCCAAAGGAAGCAAATCGACATTTTAAAACTTTCCTTCTTAAATGATACTTATTGGTACTGGTATATTTATATTTGTCACTAATTGGTGACATCTCAATCACATGATGATCCCATCTAAATATACTGGCTATATTCGTATTTCTATACAAATGCCAATATCATCAAGATATTCATTTTTTTAAAACCAAGCGATGTATATTTCTATCGAAAACTTCTCCCTTATTGATACCTTTAACATTATCCAAAAAAATAAAAATAAAGAGGGCAATGTTTCAGGGTGCTTTTCAATATTAGTTAGTGTCACTATAAAATATTGCATTCATTTTTACTTTCTCGCAAATGTAGTATAGATAAAGTATAGCAATCGTCAAAAAATTCAAACTCAAGTTTTTGATGAATCTCCATGTTTTAGACCTTCCTGAATTCGAGAAACACATTTTTTTGGAAAATTCCGTCTGTTTGTCTGTGACAAAGATAACTCAAAAAAATCTTTGTTATTCAATTGAAACAATATACGATCTTCATACCAATTTTGCAGATTTCTGGGAAATTTTGAGTAAAATCTGTTCATAGGAAATACATCTGTTAGGCTGTTTGAATATAGCACAATTATTACAAAATGAAGAGAGCTAGGTAGAGAGCTGCACAGATTTAACATCTATAGTGTACACATCAGACAATGAGGGACAGATGGTCTATAGGTCTTTACTTTCAAAGGCAAGGAAACATGACTATTAAAAAATACAGTGACTTAAATATATTAAATTTGGCGCGCGATTTTGTGGCCACAAATGCAGTTTTATGCCAAATTTTTATTTCAATCGGTTGAGAAAAACGTGTTTAAAACGCAACTTCGATTTTTGGATACTATTAACGCATGCCAGGGATTAATCGTCTAGTAACTCACCAAGGATGTCACGACAGATTCAGTAAAAATGCTAAATTCGCGCGAAAATTTAATATTTCGTTACTATTGCACGCCAATGTCATGTAAGGCCTTTTCTGACTTGGCAAGTTTATTAGATAGTATCCGAGAAAATTTTGTAGAGACCACTCCCGCTGTTTACAATATGTGATGAATAACTCTATTGAAAATTTCCCTATTAATGACACTATCTTTAAATACTACTAAAAAACATTGTAAATGGCAATTTTTCCAAGGTCCTTTTCAATACCAGTGCCACTTCAAAACCATTATATTCGTTTATACAGTATGTGATGAATACCTACATCAAAAATCGCTCATCTAGTGACACCACCTTTAGTGATGAATTATAGAGAAGAAGCCAAAAGCTTTAATGGCCTTTCTGAAGTTCATTTAATGCCCAATCACAAAATGATGGATAGATCTATCAAAAAATTCCCCTCTATTGACATCAAACCTTAAAGGTACATCTTAGAAGAGTCCATGATCTTCATGGATTCCTCCAAGGCCTGCTATTGTTACTATGCCAACACTTAATCGAACCCTTCCATTATTTTTCGTCTCTATAATCCATTATTTTCTGCCGACCATTAATAGAGCGTGTGAAATTGGGACACACCAATGCCCACGCGAGCAACCGAGTCCTCGAGCAATCCATCCATGGCGACTCCCACTCCATGACAGTATGCCACCAACAGACAACAAAGGAAAAAAATCCACTTTGCAAACATCTCATCCCCATCGAAAACCTGAAAGATGAGCTCCTGTTAAAGACAAAGACAGCGGCTGCAGGAGCAGGCCTGCTGTAATAAGTCATACAATAAAAACGAAACAAAACAAAAGCCTTCCCTTACCACTTAAGCTCCAACAACTGTAGGTATTAGCAGGTGTGGGTTTTTAGGGTTAGGCACGTGCAATTCATGCAAAGTATTCACTCGCCTGTAATGGAGTCACCAGAGAGGTCTTTGGACGGTCAGTTACCGTCATCCCAGGGTCAAGGGTAGGAACCCATACAGGCGTGAGAAAAAGCCAAGTGTTGGGCACACGTCATCGTTTATGAAGTGAAGGGGGGGGAGGGAGAAGGGGGAGAAAAAAGAGATGGAAGAAAAGTAGAATTTTCTTTCTTTTTTTGTCTCGCCCCGTAACAGCCCGTCGATGGAATTTGAAGCGGGGACTTTTTGAGCTTTATGGAACTATTGGCAAGTCCAGTTGCTTCGAACTGTTTGGAATTGTTGCGGAAGAAAAACAGTTTTTGCCCGCGGTGAACCTGTGGAGTTAAGTGGGCCTTAATGGCAATAGCAGCGGGAAATGTGGAGATCAGGCTAGAACCCAGTGATCTGCCTGGTTTTTGGTAAAAGAAAAGTGCCCAACTGAGGTCGTTGAAAGTGTGTATGGGTTTTAGCGTGATGTTCTGTAAACATTTTTAGACGATGCAAATTTGTTATGATTTACAAAAATCGTTTTAGCTTATAAATCAGAAACGACTTCATTCTTTCGAGTTATTTCAAGAATGTCTAAAAAAATCGTATTTTCTTCTTGCAAGATCTCATTATCTCACTCAATCATTGAACTTTAAATATCGATCAAGAGGATTTGGTTGCCTTTAAACACATTTTCAGTAATAAAAATAATCTTTATCAAAATTGTGTAAACATAGTAAAAACCAGAAATAGATAGAATTATAAAAACTATAGAACCAACTGGCAGAAGAATCTTATTGTTTTTCAACTCAAATTGATTTTTTTTTTCGGAAGTGAATGGAGTCATTTCACATGCCAGCAAGACCATGTGGCAAATGGAACCGCACCTATTACCTAATAGCTAACGATTGACTGTTCCATTCTTTTCATTCAGTAAGATGTAAAGTTTTTTGGGAACGGAACAGTATGCTTGAGATTTTACATTTTCATTATGTTGTTGTAATAAATTCAATAGTAACTCAATACTTCAATAGTTCAATTGTTTAAGAATACTCTTAAACTACAAAGAATGTCATTAAAATTCTAAAAACACTTACTAATATACACTTACTTACTTTATAGAGGAATAAATGAAATCAACTCTCTTGAATGTGACTGGAAATGATTTTTTTTATTTTAGTCTTCCGTAATTTTTTTCTATTTAAAAACTACTTAAGCAGATATTAAATTATAGCAATAGCTAGGTTTCTTATTATGCTCAATTGGGCAGAGGGAAACCAATCCTAACATTTGATAATGCAATTCGTCTATTTGCTAATCCGATGTCTTTTTTATGGTCATCGTTAAATACTTAATGTATTAGATATTATCTATTTATGACACAGACATTATTTCTTAAACATTCTCCTAATCTCCCGGGGAGGTGCACCTCAAAAATGGAGATGAAAAGTTTCCGACATGATAGTTGATTCTCGCTTTCCTGGTGGATTAAAAAATGATGTGGGTTTTAGTACCCCCAACTGATGACAAGATGTTATTCCTACCGGAAGGGTTGTGCCGTGGAAAATGATGGCTCTTAAAACTCAAACATAGTTCCAGCCAATGCTGTCATGTCTTTCAGATTTTCCCTGTGCCTTAGTGTAGAATCGGAGTAGTCGTTTAGGGATTCTTTGCGTATTCAATTTCCGCTGATTATTTCGTATATATTTCAGATTGCTTTCCCCCCAAAATTGAATTTGTATCATATACTGTTCTTATTTGCAGGCGACCCTAGCAATATTTGCTCTGACTCTTTGGTTGGAGGTGTGCGCTGAAATACTCAGAGGTTACCCCTGCATAAGACGGAAGAACCAACTCTACTGCCCATCACCGGGAAATACGTATCCCAAGTAAGAGTTGAGCATTTTTAAATCTTTTAACAATTTAAAGTCTTTTATAATTATGAAGATGATTTAAATCTCGGGATATTTTATAATTATAAAACAGATATTCCTTTTTTAAGTTAGTAGCAAATAGTATTTTTGTATCCTTTTTTTCCATATCTAATCTTTTATTTATTTATTTTTATTGGTACTAAATTTTGTACTAGAGATTTTCTATTTCCTTCCTTAAAATTGTCTCATATTTCTCATTAAAATGCATTCCATTATCTACTTTTTCATCATTGTACGAAAAAAATTATTTTCACAAGCTGAAATTCGTTTCTGGTGGGAATAAGCTGTTATTTGTCAAAAAAATTATTTTCATCTTCTACTTGTTTGAATTAAATCTGATTTCAAAGATTTAATTTGACTTCTTTACAAAAACGGCTCACGTATGTGAATTCGAAATAGATGTTTCTGAAGGAAAATTCATCACTGAATCTAATGCACATTCATTACTATTAGAATTCTCCTTAATTCATTCATCAGTTAGTTCCTAGCAACCTAAAATACAATTTTTAAAAGACTTGAAAATAATTGTCATTGTCATCAAACAATAGAAAAGTGATCTGGTACTGTTTCATTGTAAATGGAGCAATACCAGATCATTAATGGAACTTTGTAATAATAAAATCAATATATAAAATTTTAATTCATATTCTTACATGGAATATGTTTATAAATTTCAATTTGCATAATGATTTTAATTTATTGTTTTAGTTTTCTGTATAACTGAAAAATTAAACTTTACTTAAGCAAGTGACACTGGCTTCCTATTTCTTCAAATTAGTCAGACGGTGCTAAAATTTATATTTGGCAGTTTCTGTGAATAAAATTTACTATTAAACTATCTAGGATTGAAGACTTTTGCTGAGTAAATAACAGGTATTTCATAATATTTTTTTTATTATTATTGAATGCGTTTCAAACTGATTTTGTTCTTCTCACAAATCTTGAAACTAATTTTTTTCAGGAATGGAAAAAGTAATTATTTTTATAAATTTCAAATACTTAGATTGTTTCTTTTATAATGTTTTTAGTTGCATATATTTTATAATGTTTTGTTTTGCAAAAGATTATTGCTACTTTCCTCCCTTACCTCCCGGTTGAGAAATTGATAAAAAAATTATTAAATGCAAATATTAAAATTTAAAATCCTTTTTTTATTTATTTTCCCTCAGTTCTACGGAAGGGGAAGAAAGCCGGTCGGAAAGGGAGAGGAGGAGCAAGAGGTAAATAAATAAATTAATTCTTACGATTTATTACTTATCAATTAATTGCTGCTATCCCGATTTATTACTTATCAATCAACTGCTGTTATCCCGTTTTATTATTTATCAATCAATTGTTGCTAACCCGATTTATTACATATCGATCAATTGCTGCTATCCCGATTTATTATTTATCAATTGTTTCTATCCCGATTTATTACTTATCAATCAACTGTTTTTATCCTTATTTATTATAAATTAGTTATTGTTATCCCGATTTATTATTTATCAATCAATTGCTGATATCCCGATTTATTATTTTTCAATGAATTGCTGCTATCTTGATTTATTACTTATCAATGATTGCTGTTCTGCGATTTTTAAATGTTCATGAAAATGTATACATTTTTATTCCATAATTTTAATAAATCGAAAACATTTCCCATATTTAAAAAATTTGAACACAAATTAAAAAATTATCGGAAATCTTTAACTATCGTTTAATTAACTTTTCGATTTGACTTAACAATAATTTTAAATAATTATTAGATTTACATTGGTTAACGATTTCATTCCTTGGAAAAGATGATTTTTGAATTAATATCAGGATTAAAAATACCTTTTTTCCCTTTTAATGTTAATGTTGTAAATATGTTTAATTCGAAGTATTCTTGCACATGATATCCATCATACTGGTCTTGAGGTTTTTAAATTGTGCGTTCATAAATTCTTTGAATCCTTGTAGTTTTTAAAATGATACATAAATTTAAAAAGTTAGCAAAAATTAATAAATGCACTTTTTTTAAATTTTTTTTTCTTTTTTTTTTACGAAATTACTTTGAAACAAATTTCATTCAACTTTATAAGATGCACCAGATCGAAGAATCTGCAAATGTGCATTATTTAAAATGCTCATTTTCCTTCATTTTTACAAATTTGCTTAAAAAAAATTTGATTATAGACTCAAATTTTAGTGTAATAGATAATGAATATGTTAAATTTTTTTTTTCATATGCTAAATTCTAAAATAATTTCAATGAGATTTAAATTTGGATAGTTTCAAAAAAATTGACTAAAACTTTTGTTTGAACAGGAGTTATATTTCATCAAAAAATTTAAAAAAGGTTTCCATAACAAAAAGAAAATCTAATTATTTGCATTACTTTATTTGGTATTATTTTGTCATTTTTCCCTATAGCATTTTCATTGTATTAAATATTCTGATATTTATTTTAAAATTAGATCTGGAAATAGACTGACTGTAAAATAAAATTTTACTAGCAAAATTTCTACGACTTAACTAAACTGAAACATTTTTCTTTTACATATGTCACTGCTTTTCATAAATATATCTCTTAATAAATTATTATACCATAAAAATATGTTTACGTGTGCAATAAATCACTGTGTATTATTTTACAGAGATCGCATCGAAAAGTTTATCGACGAGAACAAAGCTCTGGTCAAGCGAATGGTTGGAGAGTATTCATTCGGAAGCGAAGACGATTCCAATAACACCCCTTCCTTCAAATTTGATCAGTTCGAAACATACGATGGTCATCCTGTTCACAGCAGAAATAAGAGAGCCAGAACGGCATTCGGAGCATCACCAAATAAGTAAGTTTGACTAATCTAATCTTGAAAAGTTGAGATGTTTTACATGTCCCGTAAAAAACGATCAATATTTTTACACCCCCCCCCCCCATAAAGTTATAAAACTTTCCATGATATATTTTTCTATTTAAGAAAAAAACTTATAAAACCACTTCAAACCACTCATATTATCTTACTCATAAGCTTCCACTGTTTCCTTGATTATAGTTTGTCACCTGATGCTTCTTGTAAAGGCAATTCAAGTATGCTTCTTGTAAAGTAATTCAAGTATTCTTCTGGTATTATTTTACTCATAAGAGACTAAGAGACTTACTCATAAGATATTTATGAGACCAATTTACATAAGCATAGACTTATCTTCTTTCCCTTAATATTTACCTTTGGTTCTTCTTTTGCCCTTTCATAAAACCACTTCAAGCCATATTATTATTTTACTCATAAGCTTTCATTCTTATTTTGATCTTCCTTATAGTTTGTTACCTGGTGTTTCTTGAAAAGGCAATTCAGGCTTTTGTATTATTTTACTCATAAGAGTAAGCCAGTCTTTTCTTCTTTCATTTAATTTCTCTATTTGGTTCTTCTTTGGCCGTTCTCAAAAAAATATTTCCAGCCATATTTTTATTTTACCCATAAGCTTTCATTCTTCCCATGATCTTCTTTAAAGTTTGATACTTGGTGCTTCTCGTAAAGGCTATTCAAGCTCTGTCAGTATTTTATAAGAGTAAGCCGTAGTCTCTTTTTTTTCACCTAATTTCTCCTTTGGTTTCTTCTTTGTCTCTTCTCATAAAACCACCTCAAGCCATATTATTATCTTGCTCATAAGCTTTCATTCTTCCCTTGGTCTTCTTTATAGTTTGTTACCTAGTGCTTCTGGTACAGGCATTATTTTAATCATAAGTGTAAGCCATAATCTTTTCTTCTTTCCCTTAATTTCTCCTTTTGGTTCTTCTTTGGCTCTTCTCATCAATTCATTTCAAACCATATTATTATCTTACTCATAAGCCTTCACTCTTACATTGATCGTCTTTGCACTTTGTTTACCTAGTGTTTCTCGTAAAGGCAATTCAAGCCCTGATATTATTTTACTCATGAAAGACCTTCATAACTTTTATTTCCTCCCCTTCATTTCTTCTATAATTTCTTCGCTGGCTCTGCTAGTAAAAAAAATCAAGATCTGGTGCTACTCTATTCCTGAATAAATTAGCCTTACTTAAAACTATTTTATGAAATTTTATAAGCAGTCGACTTTATTTTAAAGCACAGGAAGTCTACTGAGTAATGCATTAGATACTTCCTTAAGCAACTCAAGTAATTATCAAATTTTTAACAAAACATAAAACTGTTGTAAAAAGAAATTAAATTTATTTATATATTATGAAATTGTAAATGAAATAGCTAAAAGGATGCTAAGACACATTTTTAATGTTTATGTTACTAACTCAAAAGTGCTTTTGATAAAAAATTAATTCGAAATTTATCCGGAAATTATTTAATATGATTACAAATGTATGAAAAAATTCTTAAATTCTCGCTATAAAATCCAATTTTTTAAAAATTATTTTTGTGGTTTAGGAGGCGGGATAACATATTCAATAAATAATCAGTGTTAAGAAAACCTTTCAACTTTTAATGTTATTTATTAATTTTATTATAACAGAATAATAAATCAAATAAAAGCGAGACTTAAAATGAATAGATTAAACTATATTAATCATTTTATTGATTTAATTAATATTAATTATTCGATGAATATTCAGACAGATTTCTTCAAACTAATTTACTTTTCTGTATATAACTCAATAACTGTTATGATAGTAGTTTTAAAAGCGCCATTTTCTATTACTTCATAAATTAAAGATGTCAAAAGTTATGATAAAAATTAAAAGGCATACGCTGTGTGCCAGCTGCTGTAGTTATCCGGATAGATCTACTAATTTTGCTGATTGTCATAAAAGATTTAGAAATATGTTTTGTGACATAAAATAGGGATTTAAGTTTATATGAGACATATTTTATGCCTATAATTAAAATAATTTTATATAGCTTATAATAATTATAAGACTCTAAAATTTGTAATGATTTAAATGTACATGAGTCACATTTCGAACTTACAAAGTCTATAAAATTTGTTAAGCATTTAAAATTTAAAAAAGTTTCTAATTTTATTTGGAGCATTGGGGAAGCTTTTCTCTTAGATTATGAATGGCATTTAATCCATTTTTCCGCCATTTCTTTTTATCAAAACGTTAGTTTGCTAATTTATTAATGAAATCTTTGATTTAAAAATTGAGTACAATGATCTAGTAGTAAAATTTTGACTACTGTACCAGACGACTGAGGTTTCAAAATCCAGCATCGTTGAAGATCTATCATCTGCAATGGTTAAATGATGTCCATGAAGCTTGATGGCTTCAACGATTGCTAATAGGGCTGCTTACGCCAGCTCAAATTTTGCAATTGCAGTGATTTTGGAGTAGTTAGTGTAAGCCTGGGGCTTGCCAAATTAGTTGGAATTAAACCATTTCCGTTAACTTGTAGTGAGAGTTTATAGAACAGTTGTAGGTTCAAGAGGAGTTTTCATCTGCTGTCTAAAGAACAATTGGAAATTAATTCTACTTAAGTAGCATTGGTTAAATTTAAGATTATAATGAAGCTTCGTCGCCAAACATTTGCCAATTGTTAAAATTTTTCCCAAATGGCTGCCATCTTGGAGAATGTCAAAAGGCTAAATTGCACATGAGAAGCATTCAGATTTCGTAGGTTTGCAACTAAAATTTTGTAGATTGCCACATCTGGAGCATTATCGCTTTAAAAACATTACATTCTACCATTGTGCATATTTATAAAATATTGCGACTAATGAAAAATTTACTTTTTTTATCAGTTTATTCATTTTACTGAAATAAATATTTTTATTGTCAACTTGCTATTAATTCACTGAAATTTATAAAACGATTTCCAGTAAGAATTAATTAAAAATCAAACGCAGAAGACAACAGGAAAAAAAGGCTTGTGAAGTAAAATAGATAAATAGAATTAATGTAAAATGAATTTGTAAAGTGTTGAATATTTTGCTACATTCAAATACATTCAAGTGAGTGACAGTAATTATTTCTTTATTCCAGAGTTGATGCTTGTGAGTCAGCCGTTGAAATTGTCACCCCTTACTGGGCATCGAACAGTGCGGGAAAAATAAGAGCAATAGTCAATACGCAGCATCTGCAGCAAGCAATACAGCAAGAAGTTTGCCAGTAAGTAATATTTTGTTCAACGCATGTTTAACAATCCAAATATTTTGCTCATTTTGATGCCTACGCATTCAACAATTAATATTAATTTCCTTAAGAATTTAATTCTAAATGAAATTTTGAAATCACAGCAAAGAACGATCATGGATATATTGTTGAAATAAAAAGAATTTAGTTTATGATACCACGGAAATTTCCTGAGGTTTTTTGCTTAAAGACAACTACCTGTTTGTGGAAACTTTTCTCTATGGTTCTACCACATTGTTAGTTTCTTGCTTATTTCATAAAGTTATATAACGAGTTTGAAGGTATTAAATCTGAAACTATATTTTAGGTGCAATTTAAGGGTTTATTGTGCTGCCATCTATGGATGACAAATGCAGAACTCTTTATACTTTTAAATTTTAATTTATGATTTTAAAATATTAGAAAATCTTGAAATGCGAGTAATGTCACATTGAAGACGTATGAGTTTTGAAAATAATGATATTAACTTTATATGTGTTGGATTTAAAAATGAACCCAGCATTAAATATTCCTTTGATGCATAACAGATTTTAAACTTATTTCCTTGGTGAAAAAAGCTTATAAATTAGGGGGGAAAATCAATTACTACAGCAAAAGCAACATATTTCGATTTAAATATTTATAGTACTTAATTTTATATAAAAAATCGTATACAAACGTATATCTGAACTAGAAATCATATTACTAATTTAATTTAAATTCATAATTCAAAGCAAGCACCAAGCTATTTTTCTTGTATATTTCGTTTGATAAAACTAATTCTTAACGCCTATGTCTGTCTTTAAAATGATAATTATAAATTGGATTAACTTTATTTGTTATTGTTAGAAAACCCTAGGCCAATGATATTTTAAAGAGTTTTTAAGCGTTTTTATATTCAAAAGTCAATTAATAGCTTCGAAATTCATTTGAAAAGGCATGTCTTAAGACAGAATATGTTAAATTACTAGCTGATTTTGGCAACTAGTTAACTCGCCGTGAATAATGGCTGTTAAAAATGTTAACTAAGCATTTTGTGTAACTATACTTTAATAGGTTTCTCCGAATTTTTAAACTAATTTTGATAGGTAAATTTGCTATTCCCTTACAACTTTGGGAAATTCATATCGTTATATTTATTTGCTATGCAATAAATTTCCCTAATTGTCTATCTGTAAGAATGCATTTATTAAAGAATTTAGATGTTTTTCAGTGAAAGAATTTATTAAAAGTGGAAGAAAAGTAGTGACCAAAAAATTGGTATAATTGATAAGACATTTTTTATTTTTATTTTTTAGGAGATGTGGAAATATTTTTTTCAACTATTATATGTTTGAAGTTATCACGAAAAAAAAAACGCCAGAATTTCGCTTAATTTTTAATTAATTAAAATTTTAAAAAGAAAAATCTTTCGGAAGTGCGCATTTTTACCTTCCAAATTTTATTTATGACAAGCTCTATCTCAAACAGTTTACAAAAAGTCCACACATAGACACAGTTAAAAAAACAAACACCCACATTCCTTTTTATTAGTAGTAGAGATTTATTTTAAATATGATCTCTATGCTCATGCAGAGTTACTTAATTTTTTCATTTAAATAAGTCATGTAAATTTCTTTGAATATCGAATTTGGATAAGGGTTGAACACAATAAAAAATTAAACGAATTTATATATAATAGAATGAACATTCATAATATTTTTACATCGTTTGATCCATTTATAGAATGATTATTTTGGATTCCATTTATTCATCTTCTTTTTTATTTTGATCTGTAATACATTGACATTTTTATAGTTTTCTTTCATGTATTGAATAATATAAGGATCAAAAGTGTTTTAACATTATAGTTAAAAAAATATTCATTATTTCCTGAAAAATAATTTTGTAACTGGCATTTTTTTAAAAAAGTTCAACACCTATTCAATTTCGATAATTGTTTATAAACTTATTATTATTGTTATTTACTTTCCTAAACTGAAATGCTAAACATAAAAATGTTAGTTTTTATATTTAGTTATCTTGGAAAAAACAAATAAAATAAAACAATTCTATATCTTTGCACGCATGATGCAATTCTACATCTTCAATTCCGCTGTCACCTCTTCCACATTCAGCCACCAAGGTTAAACTTATTACCTCAGATGCAATCAGTGGCTTTTAATTTCACGTCGGTGGTCATTCCCGGTGAAAAATGTTCTTCCTGATTCCATCCATCAGACCTGATCGTGTTCTTTCGCAAAACACAGCTCCCATAAATCGGATCTCCCCTCTCCACGAAGAAAATCTCCTTCTTTCGTAACATGAAACCAAAAGTCAACATTAAAACTGATTTCTATCTCCACCTCTGTTATCTCTGGGTCATCGCCACGGATTGTCAGACGTCACGATGTCCCACAGGGAACCGTTATTGGGACACGGGACGGGACAGCCCTGGAATGCTTCCTATTAACGACTTCCCAGCTTCTTTTGCGGATGATATAGAGAAATGCTAAGTAAATAATTCGCTGAAGCAATCGTCCAGGAAGGTAGTCCTGCTGCTTCCGCCAATTATTCCAACCTGTGTTTTCGTCGTTTTATGGCTGTCTGTGTGGATTTAAAATTCCTTCACTGTGCTAGTTTGTTGGGGGATGGGGGAGATCCCCACATGTTGATCTACTTCCGACGACACTCGTTTGGAATTGTTGGCTGGAATGCCTTAATTGAGCTGTCAGAGGGGTGGAAATGGGGGTTGTGATTTGACCTCAGTGGCATCGACGACGTGCTTTATGCATGATCATAACAAAAGAAATGCATGTGAGGGGGCCGGGGGTGAGTAGAGAAAATTTAAGAGGATTATGTGGTGCCCTGTTTCAGAAAGTAATACTATTTTCTGATGAACATTATTAGAAGTTCCATTGTAAGGAAAATAGTATGTTAGTGGTCAGTAGAATCAAGGGTAAATACAAATACAGCAGACATCAGATAATTCAATGAGTGTCGTCTTGATGTGGGTTGTGTCATCGGAAATGGAATTTTGTACAATAATATTTTTAATAGTGTGGTATAACTTCTTAAGAAATATGTGGCGAAAACGAAGCGTATTATCCAAAGTTTCGGTGAAGAGAATTCTAAATCGAATGCATCGAATAAATTATTTGTCATTTGGAAGCAAATCTGCAATAAAATAGATGCATTGTAAGATTCTCTTTCTTCGAATAGTACAAAAGAATCAAACAAATTTAAGCCCAAGAACAAGGATGAAGGTTTTCTGAATAACGATATATCCTTTGATCATGTTCTTTATTTTTTATTATAGAACACGTATTAAAAATAAAAACAAGTGAAGTCGAATTCAAAGAGACCCGTTCTTCCATATGTACTTGTTTTCAGCGAAGGACTTCATTAATAAAGAACATTCCTTACATTTATCTCAATTTTTGAATATTAAACAAATTAAATTATAAATAAATTTTATATAATTACATATGGTGATTAAAACATTTAATTAGCAATAACTCTTCAATGAACTAATATAAATATTCTTTCTCTCTTAAATTTTTATTCTAAACATGCGGCGATAACTCTTCTGTGTATATATATATATATATATATATATATATATATATATATATATATATATATATATATATATATATATATATATATATATATATATATATATATATATATATATATATATATATATATATATATATATACATATATATATATATATATATATATATATATATATATATATATATATATATATATATATATATATATGTATGTATGTATGTATGTAATGATATCTCTTAATCTAATTTAAAAGCTAATTAATTTCCTAATTTTTATCTTATTTTAGCCCATATTAATTTCATGCTAAAATGTTCTCTTATTTCCTAATCCAATTCCACCATTTTTATTAAATGAATGCTACAAGAGCTATGTAAAACTGCTTTAATCAGCAGGTTCTCACGTTGTGAGTGAAGGGATAAAACTCCTGAATGTTTAGCAAATTCTATTTCTCTTTGCTAAGACTGACTACATGTGTCAAAGAAATCCCTCTCAGAATCTCAGACTAAGAAAAATTTCAGTCTCTTCTGCTCTTGTATCGCTTGTGAACTACGTCAGTTTCATCTTTGTTTCTTGTACATAAATTATGTTCCCGGGATGGAATAAAGCAAAGTCAAACATTCAAAAGTGTCTTCTCTTCTGTTAAAAAATATGTCTTTACATATATATATTTTTCCTTTCTCAAATTTTTCTCCGAAACATTTAGCAATAAAATGTAATTATCAGTTTTGATTTATTAAGATATTTACTTAAAATTTTCTAATTCGATTTTATTTTAAAGTAAAGCTATGACGAACAGATAAACTTCATCGCGAAGATTTCGATCTGGTATTAGAAAATGCATGATCAATATCAAGGAAGCTCAGAATGGATGATACTTTATGATACTTTCGCTACTAATTTTTTTTAACACTGAAATGAATGAAATGATAGGACTAAGACAAGACGGCATTTCATGTGGGCGTATTAACAAGCGACGTACAAAAATGGTTTCAGTGCGATTCGTGCGTTAGAAGAACATTCAAAAAGGAAATTTATCTTCAGCAAATAATAAGAAAAACTTTAAATTGATTATAAATTCCTTTTCCTAACCTTTTTTTAATATATTCCCTAAATATCTTGGTGAAAATGACCCTTGTAAATTCTTTATTCACAATTCTACCACGGTACTTTTAATTGCTCTCTTGATAGATTGTATTCGATACAAATACACAAGCGAAACAATTTCAGCCAAAGATTACACAACGATTACTCGAAAGATAATGTCCCAGAATGGCAACATCATGACAAATCAGCGCAGACTTTTCACTGTGTGCAGATAAAAACTCGCATCACCTTCAACGAAACGAAAAGCTGGAAAAAAAGAACAATAATAATTACCCCTTTACAGACAATAAAAAGTCGTGATCTCATGAATATATGCCCGATACCAAAAAAAAAGAGAGTGAAAACCTTCCTTAATTTGGTGCAACACCGGCAGAGGCCGAGTTATAAATCGTTGATTATTATCCGCGAAAAACCGGTCTTTTTATATTTCTTTTTTTCAGATGTATCTCTTCGTTACAAAAGAAACGCTCTGGTGGGAGGGGTAGAAACATTATTTCCTAACCTTCATCACATTTTAAAATATTAAATAAAATAATAACTCGGTTGGGGCATTCTTTGGGCCCAGAGACGTAGTGAGCCCATCAAATGGTTGATGTACGTCCACATTGTGGTGCGCTCGCAGGGGCCTTCTACAAGTGTTTACATTCCAGACAGGACTTTTGGGCGATGACAGGCCTTTGCGCTTTTATGTCGGGGGTGGGGGATGAATGGAATGGACCTTTGTTAGCGCGGTTGGTGGTTGTCACGTGTTTCTAAAGTGAGGACCGGTATGCCACAATTTCGGCTACAGAGCGTACCTCACCAGTTTTTGTAGGGCGCGTCCACAAATTGGACGTATCAGCTTGGCGATATAAATTGCTGAAAGAGCGATCAGATAAAGAAAATAAAATAATTTACATTTTAATAATTATTATAAATTAATAATTTACATTAATAATTGCGATGTATGGAGAGAGAAAGCATTCAAATCATCAAAAAGTTTCAGTTTTGGATTTTCACATTTCAGAATCAACACGAGATCTTCAGGATTTGACTTTCATTGCTTTGAATCTTCACCAAACAGATCTAATCAAACATGAATAAGTCATTTTAGAAATTATGTCTGTTTGTGAATGAAATAAGTCAAGAAAAAATGTAGCCGGCTACACGAGTGAATTTGCTAAGAATCACAAATCTCTTTAGAAATCTTTCATAAATCCTCTCCGAAAGAATAGATTAAAAATAAATTTTAGATCAAATCTGTGAATAAGAATATAAAATGCATAATTGATCCTTTTTACCAATTTATACGAAGCTAAACATAAAATTTACCTTGTATAAGTGCAACAAGAGGAAAAAAAAACACTTCTGTTAGAACTGGTCTTAATTCCCATCTTGATTAGAAATACCTTTATCATTTAAGTCTAATTTTTTACTACATTTAATTCTAAAAATATCAAATAATTTTCTTTTTTTTGTTTTTTTTTTTGAAAAAAAGACTATTTAAAGAAATATTTTACTGAACAGGTCTTATAACGGATCGAGAACAATGAAAAAAGTAATGTTTTTAAAATTAATATCATTTTATAAAATTTATTCATAGAAAGGTAATTTAACAGCATTTACTTTTCTTATTTTTTTCCAAATTTAAATAAAATTTTGCTAAGGCTTTTGCATTTTACAGTTCTTTAATTTTGCAGATTTTTTTAAAGATTTATTTAAAATATTAAGTTGAGTAGTCTTTGGGTGAAATTTTCCGGTATCCTCTTCTGAAATTAGTCGTTTGCAGAATAGTTTCTGTCTTTTGAATAAATTTTTTTCGAAAGATTGATTAATATTTATGTTTATTCATTCTAATTGTCTCGTCGCTTTTCTTTTTTTTTTCTGCATTCCAGAATTTAATTTTTTTTGCATTATTCATTAATCACTATCATTATCATTATCATTATTTATTAATAAATGTAATTTAGTTTCTTTTGCTATCTAGTGATTTTTTAAAAAAATTTATGATGAATGTTTGAAAGATATTCATTGGCGAAAACTCTTTTGTGCATATATTTCCATTCCACTTTTCTTAGACAGAAAACAAGAATATTCAGAGAAAAGTGTGTCCACTTTAACAATCTTATTTCTATTAGGCAGATTCTTATAGGAAGACTACCTATTGCAATGGTTCTCATGACAAGACTTTAGGAAAATTTCTGCAGATCTTCACCGATCATGGTCCCTACAATCCAAACCTACCCTTCCTTCAAAAGTTTTTCTTAATGTAGACTGTTTAAGACCCCAAAATGAATGATCACAAATGATATTTGTCGGTAGTAAGATTCAGTGAAAGTGAAGAACTAAACACTTCCTTTTTCTCTTCTTCTTAACCAGTCTCAAATTAATTGATAGTATTACATTTAGTACTAGTTAATTCATGACTCCATATAACTATTGCTTAAACTTTCCTTTTTACAATCGTTTCCCTTTTTCTTGATTTCTTTAAAATCTATTCAATTTTCATTAAAACTTTTATTCACAATCTCAAGCATATAGTCGAACAGAAATGGATGATTAAATATTAGTAGAAATGCAGCATGTTATTTGCGGTAAGCGAAGAATAATAGAAGGAATTTTAAAATTATAGTAAATTTCATAAGATATTTTTTAAACAAAATGGTTTGTTAGTATTTTTTTCTTCTTTTGACCAGTGAAATAATTAAAAAAAAAAGAAAACATTCGAGTGCCCAGTCTGCTACAAAACTATTAGTGATCAAAATCATAGCAAGCGAAAAACTGACGATAAAAATTCTTTTCAGAAATGAAATCAGTGTTTACGAAAGCAGTTCCGATATGTAATACGTCTCCATATCTAAAATTTCTTAAAGTTTGTAAGCAAGACTTTGTATCCAATAGACTATAATGAATGATTATTCTCTAATGTAAAGCAATTCTGTAGAACGAGATTAAACATCTTATACTGGTTATTTCTTTTTGTGGCAAAAATTATTCATTGACCAAAATCAATTCGTAAAAATTTTCAACAATCGAGGAGTTGAACTAAAAATTGTTGTTTGTTAAATTCTTTTGAAATCTCTTCACATCAAAATAATATTCTTGGCTTTTTAGAGGGATAGTCAGAGAGAAGAATATTCTCTCACAGTTTTCTCGACATCAACCATCTTAAGGATTCGAAACCAACTGATTAAGAACCCTAGTTATATCACTTCGCGCTTTCTTTCTTAGCACAGATTATCACTATGGTCGAAAAAGCACACTTAAACTTCCTTGAAAGAGTAGTTTCAACTTCTCTCAACCCGAATTTACACTCACCTTGATTTACCTTAGACTCCCTTATCCAATCAGATACTATATCGCGTTCCCAGCTTGGCCGCAGACGATATCAGTTTGGTGTCCACCCCCAACTTACGAGTTGCTTTTGTGGGCGAAAGACACCGGCTAATGGCATACGATAAGAGATTGGCAATGGCCAGAGGGCAGGCATTCAATTATGATTGCGGCCTCGAGGTGTGCCCCCCTTCCAGAGGAGGGTGGAAGATTTTTTTTTGGGGGGGGGGGGAGATTAAAAAAAGTATCGTTCCTCGTAATATTGCTTTCTCTCAGTCTCTTGACAGGGCAATAAAAAACAAAACTACACGAATAAAAAAATTTTTAAGACTTAAAAGAAAAAGAGTCGTGGAAGTTTGGTAGGGTGCGGCAGCTCTGTAAAAAAGGCTACCGAAGCTGGATGAAAGGTGGTCTTCGGTGTTTTGCAGCTCAGAATGTGTCAAAGGTCTTAATCTACCTGCGATTGCGGAGTACTTGCTCTCTTGCTTTTTTATTTATTTATTTATTTTTTATCTATCAACTTGACGTGGAAACAGGGTTTTTCATCGGCCTGGCTCCAGAGCAATTGGCAGGAGGTCCATGGTAAAGTAATGAACATATTTTCGAATAGGAATGATTCCGTGTAGCGCTTACATAATTTGAAGAAAAAAAAACTAAAGAATGTGGATTTGGGAGATATTGACCCAGTTATCAGAGATAATAATATATTTGGGTAAAACGGTTTCACATCAGCCTTATTCAAAAACAACTGGTGGCAGGTCCATGACCGAGTCATTAACATATTGTCGAATAGGGAAGATTTTTTGAAATATTTAAATAATTTTAAAAAATCGAAGAATTTAGAGTTATTATTCCAATGTTAAGAAGAACTATGGAGTTATGAAGAATTGGGAGAAATTATCCCAATTATCTCAATTGTTTGAAATGTTGGGTTTCCTTGGGAGATATTTTCCCAACTTAGACCTATTTTAAAAATAAGAAATAATAATTTAATAAGAAATTAAATGTATCTCAAATTTCATATTTCAAAAAATCCAAGTCATTTCAAGTTCTATATTTGAATAAAATTCTACGCATTAAAAAAAATGAAAAAAAATTGCATGGCATTCTTTCTGAAGTAGTTCAGCCAAACAGGTGGAACTAGATCTGAAAACAGATCTGGAAATTCAACTAATATGTATGTTTCTTTTAATAAATTTTTGAACAGAATTTAATACAATTTTTTTATAAATTTCAAATTACAAAAAAAAAAAAAAAAATTAAAAAAATAAAGAAAGAAGTGAGAAGAGTTGTGCACGGAAATCTTTCTTAAGTAATTCAACCCAATAATCGAATTAATTAATAAAATTATTTCTTTTAAAATTGAATTCTTAACTATAATTAATGCTTTGTGCCGATGTGGATATTTATATTCAATCTTTCATGTATATAAAAATACATAGTAAATAAATGCATTATAAGAATTCGATTTAAAAAATACAAGTGCATTTTTGTTTGAATCTTTAAAACAATTTTGTAAAATTATCAATGGCTTACAATTAAGGACTTAGAACTTATTAATTTTTGCTTCATTTCATTCACAGAGTAGATATAAAGAGCTCGAAAATCAATTAATTATAAATAATTTCTTGAATCTGTGTAAACGATCAATGAATTAGCTCTATTAAATTATTATTATAATAATATAGAATACATCTAAAAACTAATTTACCATCGACTGTAGTGAAATTTAGTTTTTTCTGTGCTTTTAAACTTTTCTTTTGATTATTTTTATACATTTTTGTCTTCAGAATGTATTTTATTTCCTACTGTTTGTATGTTTTTAACTTATAAATTTTAATTAAAAAAATCTAAATAATTACAGAACTAAATCGACAAAACTAAAAGTTATCTTGTCAGAAAGTACTAAAAAAGAGCAGCCTTTTTTTACTTATAACTTATTTTAAAGTTGAATAAGTTATAGAAATGGACATCAAGAAATGGACATCAATTTTATTTTTTTAATTTTTCAAATAGTTATGAAAAAAATTAATAGTTTTGTATAAACTATATTTGCGATTCCTCCTTTTTGATCATGCATAATTCTTTATCATCTATTAAATTAAAACGAATTGCGATTATTCTTCTATTTTTATACTTATATGAACACATTAATACATTTAAACTTATTCTTTGCAAAGAATTATTTAATTGTATTTTATTTTTCTGAACTCTACAACTCATTCAATCCCTTTAACTCGCAATGATAACTATTCTTAAAGTTATCAGGGAATAATTTTAGCATTGCGGTTAATGCATTTATTCTGTTGTTTCTTATGGCACTTACCATAGACAAGCCCGCGGTTACGAAGACAGCGATTTTAAGCCGGAGGAGGGGCGTCTCTTGCTTTCTTATAGTAGTGCCATCTAGGACAGTCCAAGAGAACGAATTAGTTACACATCCCTTTTTACGGGGAGGACTTCATTCACTCATCCACAGATTGTAATTTAGACCTGAATCAGAGAACGGTCACCCCTGATCCAGTACACCCAGTGGTATTACTCTCGACAAGGAGGACTTTGTGACCACGACAGATTTATACGCGCGTCAACCACAAAGCACGCGGGGAATCTTCGGCCGGTGGGGTTCGAACTCGCAACCTAAGGGACGCAAATCCAACGTTCTACCAACCAGGTTATCCCTGCTCATGGTTTCATTCTAGGTGATGCTATGCATTATAACATACATATTATACCGAGATTGTGTACAAATAAGTAAAAATAATGCTATTTTATTTAGCTATTAATAAAAATAATGCTATTATTTTTATTACTTCTCTTAACCCTTTCTAGGGGGCAGGGAAGTATATTTCCCACCAAATTCATCAATCCTTGTATGAAATTATGTAGGTTGGCATAAATTCTGAGTCTTTTTAATAACACAGAAGCTTAGATGCTTCAGTTCCTTATCTCACACAAAATGGTGTGTCTGATTTGTTATTTAATTATTAATTAACTAAATTAATTAATTAATCAAATTAAATTTATCAAATAAGCAAGATGAAACACTGTTCTTAAGCCAGTTTCATTCCTAAAAATGTTTTAATGTACCATGACTAGACAAAAATGGCTATTTAAAGAGTTAAATAGAATCCAAACAATACCATAATCATAAAAAAAGCAGAATATAACCCCAAAATTGTTTTATTATGTTCCTCATGTTAATTACAATAACAACAAAGCTTTTTCAAAAATTGTTTCTGTTTTACTTTTGAAATGAAAGTACCTTCTCCATTAAATTTCCATTTTTCTTTCTTTTCTAACCTCTCTACCACGTGTGGCTCAATTTATCTAGAAAATTAAATCGGTAAAATAATTTTATATGTATATAAGCAAGAAAGTAATAAGATATTTAAAACTACACGCTTTTTTCAATCAATTGTTGATTCCTAAAAATTTCGATTAAATATTTTAACTAATTTAGTCTTAATGACCTCTTGAGCAAAACAATTTTACTAAATGCATATTGTGAATGCATGTGTGATTGCTAAAAATTTCAGTTAAATATTTTAAATAACTAAGTCTTAATCATTTCTCGAGTAAAATAATTTTTAAACTTCAAACTTTGAACGACATAAAACTAAAATTATTTTAGAAATTTTACATCTTTCTGTTCACTGTATTATGCAATTTCCCAATTTTCTGTTGATATTTGTATATATCCAATTATATCAACAAAAAGAACATTAGTATTTGAAAATGGACTCACTTAGAAAAAATTATCATTACTTGGTTCTGAAGTTAATCTTTAGTTGTAAGTACAACAAAAATTTTATTAAAATCGTGCTTTATATTAAAGCATACTCAAAATGGAGGGAGGAACCGAATTTTCATGTCCTATTTATCCAACAAAAGAAAAAAAAGTTAGATTAAAATAAATAACAAAAATGAAAACGTTCTGAGTGTCACTACAAAAAAAATGCTGCTGTAAAATACGCTTTTTTTTTTCCTTTTTTTTTTTTTTTTTTTTTTTTTTTGAACTGCAAAAATACTATTGGACAAAAAAAAAAATGTTTTCATTGTTAAGATAATTTATTTTATTTGAAAAGATGATATAGAAATGACTTTGCGCGGTCATATTTTCGGAAAGTAGCAGGGAATACTCAAAATTTTAGCTTAATTTTTAATTAATTAAAATTTTAAACAAAGTTGTTCTAAATCAACAACGGCTTGTAGAGCACAAAGACTAATACACGTACATTCATCTTTACCACTAGTGAAAAACATAGAGAAATAAAATTACCTTCTATGAATTCTATTGATATATCAAAAGATTGTTCCAGAACAAAGTGAAGATATATTAAAAGACTATCTAAAATGTATTCAAGATATAACAAAATACTTTGAGAGCAAATCCATTACAATTATAGCAAGCTGAAGGAGATTTTTCTGCTAACCATGGAACAGGGTAGAAAAAATACATTTACAGTGCCAAATGAGTCACGTGTCTTTCACAATATCGTCTTATCAGGAGAATTTTGGAGGTCATCCCAACTCAACTTTGATGAGAGGTGACTAAAAATGTAATTTAAAAAAACTGTTGCCTGTTCTATATTTTTTAATTATCACATGAAACAAATAATAAAACAGTAAGAATAAGTGTCAGAAAAAGAGAAAGCAAATTTCTGTTATTAATTAACTTGTAAATAAATATTGATAAAATAAAATATTTTCTCAAATTTGTTTTTTTTAATGCAATATTTTTTTACCATTTTTTGTCAAAAAAAAAACTTTTATTTTTTTCCCCTTGTTATGGCAAAGTTTTATTATTATTATTATTATTGACTGTAAAACGACCAATACATTTTAGGATAAGGTCACACACAGATTGCGCTCTGTAAAGTTCCAAGTTTTTGTGTGTTTTTTTAATATTATACTATTTAAAAGGCAATACTATGAATAACTGTAAAAAATTGCTTATTTTCCATTACTATTTTCAAATACATAAACATTTATTTGTATATTGCTATTATTTATGAAAATTCCAATAATCATGAATTAAATGTTATAAATACCTTATAGAGATAATATTTTAATAAAAAAAAGCATTAATATTTATTTAAATTAACATATTTAAAAGAAAATACTCATATGACATTACATATTATTTGCATTTATTATTATAATTACAATGTAAATTTTATATTATTTTTACATTTTATTTTATACTATTTTTACATTACATTTTATATTATTTTTCTATCTGTTTTTATAATAATCACAAAAACAAGTATTAAATTATTTATGCTCTTTCTGTTTAGCTGTGCTTTCAAAAAAATAATTTTATCGTAAATAAATATGACAAAAAGGAAATAATCTGCTCATTATCTCGTCAGAAATTGTTTTAATAATGACGTTTTCTTTGACCAAACTATTTACGAAACATTAAAGTTTGTGCCCCGAAAAAAATGCCTTGATTTCTCTTCGAAAAAATATTAATAATTCTGATCATGATCCAGATATGATTGGAAAAAAGTCAACACAATAAATCTTAATTAAAAAAAATATTAGAAAATTCGAGTCTTCTATTCAGAAGAAATTTTACAAATATAATGTTAATGAATCTAACTTTTTAACACATTTCTTATCATTCTGAAATGTTACACTAGATTCATTAAACTCATATTATAGATGGCCTATTAAGAGAAATTTTTGATATTATTGGCTTCAAATTTATTGTGCGTCATCGATACACTGATATATCTTTTTGAATTTTCATAAAAAAGGCAAATAATTTATATAATTAAATAAATAATGTATAAATCTTATATAGGTTAACATCCACAAATCAGAAGAATAATTTCGATTTTTAAGATTTTAAAAGTAATTCTTACTGAAAGAATGCTCTAATTTATTCACCAGCTTTTAATATTCTTTTATATTTGGGAATAAAAATATTATGGCTAAAAATAAAATGGCATTTCTTTTCTTATTTTCAAAAATTATTTTGCTAACAAATTTTAAACTACATTGTTATCGTTCCCTTACTTTTAACAATCTCATCGTTAAATAAAAGACAAAACATAAACACACATCTTTACTCATTTCCTCTAAAGTATATTGCACTAGCATTGAACTTTACACAATAACAAAAGAACAGACTGCATCTCACTCCTGAGTCACGTTCCTTCAAGTCCCCTGACCATTAGTTACAATTTACTCAAAAACTAAGAACTCTGAACTTCAAATCACCACCCCTTCCAGCGATGGCAACAGAAGGTCCACTTGTTCCATGAATGAAAAGCTCTTGTCGGGAAAAATTAGAAAATTCATTACAAGCCTGAACTACACCGGCTCGGAACAAGCGCAAAAAATCGACATCTGCCCATGGGGTTAGTCGCCTTTACGGCCTCCTGACCCTGGCCAGTATTCCCATACCACCCACGCATGACTCCTGACCTCGGCGGATGTTTTGAAAGAACATTCTTTTGTCTACTGCCAGTCCATCTATACCCGTTGTCCTTTCTCTTCCCATCCTCCCTTGTCGGTCTAATCTAACTCCACTCATATACCTTCCCCCCCCCTCCATCCAGTTTTCTTAATATCAGTGATGGAAACATGGACCAGCTTGAAGGGTGGTAGAGCATCAGACAATGGTGAAAGTCACGATGGCTTTTGAGAACTCCAACGTTTCGGTGGATTTGCAGTGAAAGAGACAGTAATTGCTCAATTATGGGTTCTGGGTTAAGGTTGGATTTGCCATTTTTGCGGCAAATTCGAGTAGTTGTTCTTTTGTTGTTTCTTCTGAAGCTATTTAATGCCTTCTTTCTTCTTCCCTGCCTCCCTCCCCAATGCTATCTCGTCGTTTTCTGGTACTTTCCATGTTTAGGAAGAGATTGCATCATAAGCGTTAAAGCATCGTTTAGTTCTCTTTCTCTCTTTTTTTTCCCCCTACCACTTTTTCGTAATGATGTTCAGGCAATGATGCTATGAGGAAAGGGAAACGTATGGTTTTTTTCCTTTTTTTGATTTTTTTTTAACAAATTGGTTGAATATGAAAAGTTAATGGGGTGGATGCAGGAATGAGTAAAAGCCATTTAAGGTGCTTACTTTCTTGAAATGACTTCGCTTTTTAAATTTGACTGGTTAATCGATTCGTGTCATTTATGTTCTTGAGCGTACTCATTTTTTTATGTTCGACATAAAAGTCGAATATTCATGCTAAAAGTTATCTTTAAATGAAGATTAAAAGCATTAAAAACATTTTTTTTAAATCTTTTTATAACTTAATGTTGAAAAATCACATAATTGTCAAGTTGCAAATTCAGTCAGTCATTTAGCAAAAGCAACTACGCAATATTTTGTAAAATCTATTGGGCGTTGTTCCATGATTTTCCTGCAGGAAACCTACCCAACAATAATGGCAAATTGGTTGGACTATTAGACGTGTATCGCAGAAACATAACTTGATTCTATTTTTGATTTCTAAAAAAAATTCGAAAATGATATAAAATGTTTATCTGGAGAAACTACTGAAAGTTCTCCATATCCCTGATTTCCTTTTGTCGCAATTTATGATTTCTTAACAGTACAATAGTCCTGATTATGTCCTACAAATAATACAGAAAAGAATTGCACTTTTCAATTAAATGAATCAAAAATGCTTAGGAATAGTTGTAATTTCAATTTCATACTTAATAATATTTTAGATAATTTTTAATCGCAGAATCCAGGTAGATTTATAATTTTGGGGATTTTTCGTAGATTTTATGAGTGAAAAACATGAATTCTTGTCCTAAAGTGCATAAGGTATATGAATTTTTCTAAGGCACATTAAGATATCTATACTTCTTAACCTGTTGATATAGCTACCTTAGTTTCCATTGAGACATCATTAAGTATAGAGGCGAAATCTTAACAAATCAATAAAATTTTGATGTTTAGTATCAACCATTAGTGCTACCATTTTGTACTTATATATTATCACATAAACTACGTCGATATTCAAGGAATAGCCGACAAAGGATACAGCAATCAGTTTTTTCGCCGGATATGTTGTAGGCGTTCAAACATGTCCTGAATAGGGATTGCAATACTGGACCAAAATCTCAATACCGGTATTCGGTATTTTTAAAATCTTAATACCGGGATTAGAAATTTTAGAAAAAGAAAGAATACAAGGTGTTTCTTTGTTTTATTTGCCAGTTTTATAAGAGTGTAAATATCACAAAAAATATGTAACTTGTAAATTATAACAGTATATAAAGCATCACAAAAAAGTAAAAGAACAACTTATTTATTTAAATCACAAAAAAAGTGTAAATATCACTATTCAGTCTGTGGTACTATTACAAATTTTTGAAATGTGATCTTAAAAAACATAATGCACCCATTGTACTGTCATTAAGCCTGAAAAGTAATTTTGTGTAAAAATGACCAGCTGTCGAAAACGCTCTTTTGGCATCTACGCTAGTTGGTGATATTGTTAGCAATACGCAATATACTTTTTCCAAGTATTTACCTCTAAGTCCCTCATCTTCAAATAAATTAATTTCTCGTCGGATGGTTTTGGATGTAGCTGATTTCTGTATTCTATTTTGGTTCGTTGAATATATTTTTATTTATTTCTAATTCTAATTTTTGTTCAAGAGACAATTCCTTGTCACTATCGACATTAGTGCCATCATAATTTTCGATAACTGAACCGAATTCTTCTGAATTTGGATAGGTTTGTGGGTAAAAAATTGTAAGAAAATTTACTATAAACTTAATCAGATTTGAATTGATTATTATCTTTTCTTCTTTTTCATTTTCATTTTTAAAATCATTATAATTATATAAATACCATAAGACATTTTCTATTTCGGTATGCCTTTCTTCTGTGCGATTTTTCAATGTAATATATAATTCTTCAGATAGTGATGTGTGCTGTTCTTTCATCATTGCAACATGAAATTTATTGTTGCATTAGCTGTTATTAAATTAAAATCTCTCCGACATAATGCTTCTATAGTCAGTTTTATTGGAAGTAGAGCTGATATAGTTCTGGATATTAAGTCGAATTCACTATCTGAAAAATTAATTTACAGGTTTAAGTCGATTATTGCTTTTTGGATTGGATTTCTAAATTTCAAAAATCGTTCCATCATTAGAAGTAAACTGTTCCAACATGTCTTAGAATCTATTATTAACATATATTCTGTTTTATTTTCAGTTAGTATATATTTTTGTAATAAGACATTTTTTGTAGGGGAAAGTTTAAATATTCTAACAATTTTTCGAACTTTATAAATTATAGGAAGCAATTCTTGATGGGTTAATATTTCATCCTCATTAGCAATATCTTCTTCAACAATTTCATTGTCATTATCTTCATTGTCAATATCACTCTCACTGTCACTCTCTTCAAAGTTGGAATCCAAAGTTTCTGTATCCACAGTATTTGGATTCTTCTGTTCTTTATTTTTCTTTTTTTGGTATAATACATCTATTACTCCTCATTGAATTCCATGTGCTTGGCACAGTTGCTTATTTGCACCAATCAACTTTCCAACTTTGTTCATAACTGTTGCTCCATTAGTCGTTATGGATACAATATCTTTTTTCAGGGATAATCCATGTTTCGCTAATTTAGATTTAAGCAATTAATTAATCCATTAATTAGCTAATTAATTTCGTCCGTTAGGGAGACATAAAAACAAAAACGTATACTATATTGCTATGTTCGCGATACCTGAACATATAATGGGGATAATTTTAAAAATTTCTAGTAAATACCGAAAAACCGGTATTTAAACTTGTGAATACCGGTATTACAAAATTGTAAAATGGCTCAAAATACCGGTATTCGGTATCCCGGTATACCGGTATTGCAATCCCTAGTCCTGAATTGATTAATGCATTTATTGAATTATTTCTATTAACATCATTCTAGATGTTATTTTTTTTCGATGTGTTAACAAGCTTAGATTAATTTTCTAGTATGGTTTCTTAAGATTCAATAAGTATTTATTCTCTATTTCTCAAATGAAGCTTTTTGGTTTTATTTTATTTCCTCCTCTTGTTATATTCCATTAAATTAGTTAATTAATTAAATTTCAAATTATTTTATTAACGAAAAAATATTAGTTGAAAATTTAATATTTGAAGACATTATCACAAATCATTATTGCAAGATTTGAGCTTAGGAGACATAGATCATTCCAGATTTTTTTAAATCTTTTTTTTTGATAAATTAGCATGTTTAGATTAATTTTTCTGATATGATTTATAATAGTTATTAAGTATTTATTTACTGTTATGCAAATTAGATATTTTGATTCTGATCTAATTTCTCTATTTCAGGGCCGTCCAAACTAAGAAATGCAACGGAGACTGCAATTGTGAGCAGAAGTATAAGTGGCACAGGTTACTGGCTTACGACCCTGACGATGACTGCAAGGGAATCTTCATGGATTGGTTCCTATTCCCC
Source organism: Argiope bruennichi (assembly GCF_947563725.1). Lineage (NCBI taxonomy): Eukaryota > Metazoa > Arthropoda > Arachnida > Araneae > Araneidae > Argiope > Argiope bruennichi. The sequence continues at coordinate 103,466,911 of NC_079156.1, forward strand.
TCCTGTTGTGTCTGCAGGTGTCTCAGCCCCCTCAAACAGTGACGAGCAATCGCATAATCGATTCGCAAATGTGATTTACGAATCCAGGCAGAAGAGACTAATGTTTCTGATGGAAAAATTCTTTTTTAATCACCATTGTCATGTTTGAGCTTTTGAAGTGCCCAAAGAACAATAGACTCCAACTATTACGAGAGATTGATCAATGACAATCAATACTCTTGGAGCAAAAGCACACGTACTGAATTTAGGAAAACGTAAAAGAGAATATAGGGAGAATGTATTTGAATTTATTTGGAAAAGAAATTGGTAACTATTTTCGTGAAAGAATTCAAGCGAAAAGAAATAAGTTTATGATTGTGTATTTAAATTTGTGTGTAAATGTTTAATTATTAGTTTATTTTCTTACAAAAAATCTAAATAAACAAGACAAAATGTCTACTAGTAATGAATTTATATTGTATTTAAATATTTAATTAATCGATAATATTTTATGAAAGAGCATTGTCTAAAGATAAAAATAGTATCAGATGAATAATTTAAATATAAAAAATAAGCAAAGAATAGAAAAAATAAGCAAAATTTGTAATAAAGCTGGGTTACATTTTCATTTTAAAATAACAATTTATTATAAATTGATAATAAATATATAAATTTATATAAAATATAAATTTATTACATTTTATATAAAATAACAATTTATTATAAAATGTCTTGAGCAGAAGATACAATAAATATAGTAATAAATATAGTATAAAATATTATACGAAAAATTACTGAATACTTTTTTTCAACAAAAACATTAGAAGTAAATAGAAAATATTCAAAGAACAAACGAAAATATTCAAAAACAAATGAACTTTAATATTCAAATATTAAAGTTCATTGAATTAAATTTCATAAAGTTCCGCAAATTGTGAAGATTTAATTATTCTATTAAAGAAAATTAACATTTTTATTTCAGCTGTAGATTTTTGATAAAACATAATTTGAAGTGATATGTCATAGTAAAAAAATAAACTGCCCAAACATGATATCATATTATGAGTAACATCTGAATCTATTTTATGGCTTATCATTCGAATTACTGAAGTGTTTACCCAGTTTTATTTATGCTAATAAAACCGACAGCATAGTGTAATATTTTTAAATGCACAAAAAAATCTGTTATATCTTTTGAAATGTTGTAATAAAAATATTAATTAATGATTGATTGAGAAATTAAATTTCTAAAATGTTGATATTACGAAAACTGAACTTTGAAGAATTGATAAAGTATGTGTGCTTGGACTTGACATAGTAGTCACAGTGCCATTTAAAAAATTTGTTAGTGAACAATTTGATTGGATGAAGTGATTGGATTTGGTGAATAGTTTTACTGTCTCAGTTATACTTGTAGAGAATCATTTCTTGAAATATCCAACAAGCATTTATTTATTTTTATCATATTAATACTCATATTTTTAGCCGATGATGTTCAAACAATTAAGTGAATGTTATTTTACCAAATTTGTTTTAAAGAAAATGATTTATGTTCAATTTATTTGATGACCATGTGTTTCTATCGATTCAGTACTAACATTATATAAAGATGTTTCAAACATATTTGTATCTAATAACTAACATACTTTCTGTTTCTCTTCAAATATAGTAATTTCTTAAAATTTATATTGTAGTCTTTCTATTTAAGAATGTGCATAATTATAACTATCTTTTCTGGTTAAATTTTATTTTAAGTTTACTCATAAATTCTTTTTTAAAATCTATATTTCAGATTTCCATAAAAGCCCTTATCACACTTTGATTAAAGCAATATAATAATTTCCAAATTATTATTATTTAACTGTGCAATTGTTTTATGTTTCGCTTTCTTGTTCCGTAAGATTGTAATTATTAGTTCCTATATTTGTGTTTAAGGCGGCCATTTTTTAAAAGAAAATGAATCAGATACCAGTGAATCAAAGTAATGGCTGATCTTGAGATTCAGATATCTTAAACTGTATATATACCATGCTGTATGTGTATTGTTTGCCAATAAAATGAGCCAAATCAAAATCGTATTATTTGTGTCATGGCAATGAAAGTGACAAAAAGATGTTACTAATCTAACCAGTTAACTGTTTCGGCTTCTTCGGAAAATGCATATCTAAACTGTGTCGCAAAAATTTAGCGATGACGAGTACACTCGTCAAACACAGAGTATGTGTAATATGAAATTAGTTGCAATGAAATGACTTTTATTTTTTTAAATTTAATAATAACATTTATTTATTTACTTAAACTAAAATACATTTTTTGAATATGAACGAAAAGAAACATAAAAAAATTAATATATTATTTTGTTAGAGAATAGTATTCAGCAAAGCAAGGAACAAAGCATAATCTTTTATTTGTTCCTTTGATTTCGACTTGGTCTCAAAATATTTTAAACATCTTGAAATTTACAAATATATTTGAGTTTTTACAAAAATTGTAATTCAAACTGAAAGTCATCACTAGTTATTACACCTGACGAATAAATTCGTCATAACACAAAATGTTGTATTTTTTCCATGGCGAGTATACTCGTCAAAAGTGGTTAACTGGTTAAGACTGTATGTGTGAAAGCAGTAGTAATTGAATTAATTTTTACCAATACAAAATTTATTCAAATATTTGTACAACATGAAAATTAAATGACAACAACAAAAGGGGAAAAAAAGACCTTTTTTATTACAATATATCGGTAAGTGTTTATTTTTAGTATTTAAAGTTTTAAAAAATAATTTATTTTTAGTAAATAAATAGCAAATTATTTTTAAAAATTGATAGTAATTATAAAAGACACTGTCAGTAATTTTTAACATATTAATTTTAATACACAAATAGTATGTAATATTTTGAATACAGCAGTTATGCAATAAAATTGCAAAATAAACGGTACAATCTGTATCTAGTATTTTTAAAAAAATAATTAGAAATTCTTTATTATTTTATTGATTGAGTATATTAAACATCAAATAAGCCTTAATGTGTATTTAAAAGACTTGGAAAAATTATTCGCTCACAATTACCAACATGAATTCTTGCTATAAGAAAACTTTTAACATTATGTCATTAGAGAATGCGAGGAACGGTACAAAAATTAGAAAAATCGAGGAAATTCAAATTAAAAACATTCGAATAAATCAATTCTATTGCACTAAAATGTGAATATCAATCCACAATTAAATACTTCCATATCATCAGGCATTACGAGAAATAATTCAGAATTTAATTGAAGTAAGGTAAATTGAAAGTGCCTCAAAAACAGCTGCAACAATAATCGTCTGCTCTTTGATTACGATTTTAGATACTTAAATATTTTTTTATTTTTATTTTGATAATACTGATAGTTTTTTTACATAAAGTTTTAATAAAAGCCTACGTGTTGACGTTATGTCAAAATCCATAAACAAAAACAGAAGAGATTCAGTTTAAAACGAGTATATGTTGGTAACATTTAAAAACTCTTTGAATTGATCTGTAATTCAATGCCTTCTAACTTTTATAATCATGATATAGAACGCGTAAATAAATTTTTAAAGAATCACGGGGAAAAATATCTTATGTTAATGAAAATAGAAATTTACCTATTTATTTTTAAGCCAAACTGTCAAATAGGAAGTTTTTAAAAGTACTGTTCTTAAAATATTTAACTGCAATAGGAATATCATCTATTAGCATTGAGAACTACTTTCCTGTTAGTATGGCAACAATGCTAATACAACACTCGAATATCGAGTTTGGCTACTATTTAACACCGTTGTCGCCAATATTTGAGGACAACTAGTGCTTAGCGACGAGTAGAGTCATGTTTATGGAAAAGTGACCAACTTTCACTAATGCTTAATCATATAAATTGTTGTTCGGCCACTAAGAGATGTAAATGCTGAAACAGTGTTGGAACTGAAAGAGCGTTATATCAAAGTTTTTAAACTCAGTTGTTTGCATGCATGGATCAAATAAATAAAATCTATGAGAAATCTATAATCTATGGATCAAATAAATAAATCTATAAAAAGAAATACAGAATTTATAATAGAAATCTTGGTTTATTTCGAAGACACAATATAAAAAAGATCAGGATTTATTTCCTTTCATGAAAGGAAATAATTTCTCTCACTGTTAAATATTACCAAATATGAAGATGCCAGTTTCTCTCTCAGCACTACAGTGTACTGCCAAATTGGGACAATGCTGAATTTCGATTACATATGATGATTACAATAGCATATAATTACTGATTGAAAATCAATGAAATAATACTGTTAATGAAAAAAAATCGAAAAGAAAAAAAAAACACTTTTTCTGAATAAGTCTATTAATAATGAAGATGTATGTATGTGTTTGTGTGTGTGTGTTTGTTTGTTTGTGTGTGTGTGTGTGTGTGTGTGTGTGTGCGTGTGTGTGTGTGTGTGTGTGTGTGTGTGTGTGTGTGTGTGTGTGTGTGTGTGTGTGTGTTAGGGCTCTGCAGGGCAGACTGATATTTATATTGATTTGATTTGATATACAATTACCAAATTTTGCGCACAGATATCTAATTTAATTAAAAAACAATAATATAATTAAAAATAAATAAATACTAGCTTAGCCATCTGATACAGAAGCAGTGAGGAAAAAAAATATGACGACATAAATAATAAGAAACGAAAATAAGAAAGCATAAGTGGGAGGTTTTAAGAAAACGAAAATCTGAAATAGAATGCAAATCGAAAAAACGTGAAAATGAGTAATTTAAACTAATACACAGACACTGAAAATGAAGAGTGGTTGTGCTTAATTTAAGGAGTGCGGGCACTTGACAATATATTATGTTATGTTATAGCAGCATATGAGGCAACGTAAAGACAACTTTGGGACAAAGCACGTAATTTTGAGTTGCGGACAAATGATGAGGATGATTGTTGATATGATACTCCACCTTGTACTTATTTGTTATAGCAGTAGTTATTAAATTCACATCTGCCACTAAACAATTTAAAATTTTATTCAAATATTCGTACAATAAAATAATGATTAAACTTTCTGTTTCACGCTTATTTCTTGATATTTCTTTTAAATTTTCTTTCTTCTGATAAAATGGAGTTTTTGATAAAACGGTAGTCCTTTATAGATAATTAGTGATTCTCTGCATTTCTAATAATATTTTGCAGCTTCATTAATTAGTGAAGCTATACATTAAGTGCAGTCTGAAAAGTTCCTATAGCGATTGGTTTGCATTTGACTGTTGCCATTTGGCAATTAGTAAAAAGAGTCGTTTCTATGCCATATATGTTAGTTTTTAGTTATATACAAGGAGTGTTCAAATGAAAAGGTACGAAACGTCGTAACAACGTAACCGTTAACATATTTGCCTATGCCGCTATGGGAGAACGTAACGAGACATCTAGGGATGCGATTGGAGTCTCTGGCGTAGATAGGAGTATGCAAGGGCTACCCGCATGCGTAGAAGAGAGCAGAGGCTCTTATAAAGAGCGCCATCCAATTGACATGGTATGTCAGCTACTTGGTGAATTCCTCGAGCACAAAAGAACCATTAACTCCGAGACATTCCGAAGACTACTGAGGTCCATCAAGAACAAAAGACCCGGGCTACTCCCAGAGGGTGTGGTTTTGCTCCATGATAATTCCAGGGTCATACAGACGGAACTGACCAAGTTCAAATAGGAGCAACTCGATCATCCGCTTTACAGCCCGGACATATCACTCTGCGATTTTCATGTGTTTGGTTCCCTGAAAAAACATCTGAAAGGGAAGCGCTTCAACTCGGAGGGCGAACTCAAGGACGCTGTGAAGGACTGGGTCTCTTCACTGCCAGAAGAATACTGGGAGCAAGGAATCCTTCGGCTCTTAATCAATGAGATCGTTGTTCTCAGCCCTATGGTGTATACTTTAGATAAAGTCTTCAAATATGCCCACAGTGTCGTTTCGTACCTTTTCATTTGAACACCCCTTATAGATAGATGGCTCAAAAGTTATACAACTGTTATACTACGAAGAAAAAAAACCTGTAGCTTTATGTTGGGGACCATGGGTCGGAATATTTAGCTAGGTCGAGCTATTTAGAAGCGTTCTTATAGTTTTGTTGCAAATAAATTTAAAAAAAATATCAGAATTTTTTAATTAAATTTTGCAAAAGATATTATGTGTTATTTCATTTATTTCAAATAGTAATACCAACTCAATATCAGTTTAATAGACACAACACACTGTTTTTCACACAAAGGATAAAAAAATTCTTCTTAGCCGAGATATATTACAATGAAGTCAACAAAAAATTTGTATCCTAAGTATTTAATATTTGTATTCTAAGTCGCTTTCAAGTATTTGAAGCATACAAAAGTATAGTGTAATAATCACCTGATATTCGACTCAATTTCGATGATACGCCACGTTAAAATTCTAAATAGTCTTCTAAGAGCCCCCCCCCCCAAAAAAAAAGAAACATAAAATTATGTGTTTTTGTCGACCCACACTATAATACAAGAATATTAGATTAGAGAAATTTAATTCGTAATCTTTACATAAACTTTTTTTTGAATATTTAGTATTCTTCATTTACTAGACATTTTTCTGTCAGTTATGCGAAATATGCTAATGCAGTGTCATATTCCAAAGAATGCAAAGCGGTTTTATCTCTCAATGTTTAGTGTTAAAGCTTCAGTATAAATGTAGGATGTCTGCTATTATCGAGGCCAATTACTAATTTCTTAACAATTAAAAATAAACATATTATTCCAGTCAGTAAAAGGCTTTAAATGACGGAAAGAATTTCATTTTATGTTGCTTTAATTAATAAATATATTTTTGAAAAGGCTATGAATTTTAATATTCAGAAATATGCACTCCCTTCTCCAGTCTTATCTGCCCTATTTAGTAAAATATATCGGCACTTTGAAACATACGATAAAAACATCATATAACTTAATAACAAAAAAATGGCTGAATATCGACTGTTTAACCTGTTAGACTATTTTATCGACTGTTCATTTTTAAGAATAAAATTGAAAAAGTAAAAGAACGTTATATAATTTCAACTTGATATCATTCCCCTTCAAAACCACTCTCAAAGCCATGATACGATAAAAACCTCATATAACTTAATGACAAAAAATGGCTGAATATCGACTGTTTAACCTGTTAGACTATTTTATCGACAGTTCATTTTTAAGAATAAAATTTAAAAAGTAAAAGAACGGTATATAATTTCAACTTGATAGCATTCCCCTTCAAAACCACTCTCAAACCCATGAATTTAGCAGTAAAATTCCTCTAAAGTAGCGATTTTCAACTCTACCTAACTTGTTTCCTAACTCTATCAGCTTTAGTCGAAAAGATTTTTTTTTCACAATTTAAAAGTGGCAACATTTTTTTAAAAATATGATTGATGGGACAAGAAACTATATAAAAAGATAGATTTTGAAAAATATATTCATTGACTCAAGCAACATAAAGTCCTTTATTGCCTTTTTCCAACTGGAACCATATTTGTGCCGGCGTCCTGACCTAGGGGTAGCGCATCTTCCACGACATCGAGGTGTCCCGGTTTCGAGTCCTGGTTTGGGCATGGTTGTTCTCTACCTTATGTTCTATCTGTGAGGTGCTTGATTGAGCCCCCCCCCGTAAAAAGAGGTTGTGCAAGCGAGTGTGCCATCTTCGTATGAACTAGAAGTCAGATTTCTGCCCTCGGGTGCTCAGGGGTCTTTACCCTCCGAATCTACTGCGAAAAAAAATGGCTTAAAATAATTACACAATAACTATATTTCTACTTTTAAAGGCTCAGAAATGAACTATTGGTCCATTATAAGAGCAGACAAATTACATACGACAGTTGGGTAGTTAAAACTACTTTTAAATAACAAAGAATTTTTTAATTTCACATCAACTATTTATACCGCATTCTCATCATACAAAATAACTTTCATTTAATTTTAATTCTATCAGCAATAAAATAAAATACTTAATAATTTCCTCCCATTACTTACAAATGGCATGCGTATCAAAATCTGCCCATTTGTTCTGATTGGTCTTGGTTATCTTATGAATATCATTTCAAATGAAGAAAAGAAACATAATATAAAATATCATTTGGAAAAAAGCACCTATAAATAAATGTTAATTTTCACTTTCTCGTATACGTAGAACAGAGGAAATACAGTAATCGTCAAACAGTAACCCCCATGTTTTAGATCTTCCTGAGTTCGAAAAACTCATTTTAAAAAAATAATCGTCTGTCTGTCTGTGACAAAGATGATTAAAAAACCTTTGAGTTAGACTGATGAAATTCGGTATACGGTCTCTACACCAAATTTACTAATTTCTATCAAATTTTTTGTAAAATCTCTTCAGAAGAAATCCTTCTGTCCTTCTGTTCGAATATAAGTTAACACAATAATTATAAAACGAAGGGAGCTAGATATATAAAATTCGGTATAGAGATTTAACATCAATAGTGTTGACACCTGACACATTTCGAACCAAACTCAGCCACGGGTTGACTGTCTGTCGGTCTGTATTCCTAGAAACAAGTAAACGCAATAACTGAAAAACACTGACTTAAATATACATTAAATGTGGTATGGAATTTTGTGTGTACAAGTGTCACAAAGTCAGTAGTTGTGCCAGACTTTTGTTTCAATCGATTGTGGAAAACGCATCTGAAATACAATTCGATTTTCGATACTATTAACTATTTAGATAACATTAACGGCACTGCAAGGATTTATCGCCTAAAATCTCGCCAAGGATTACGTCATAGATTCAGTAAAAAAGCTAAAGGTTAGTATTTCATAACTATTGGGCGCCAATGTCTTGCAAGGCATTCTCTGGGATAAAGCCTTTATTAGAGAATATGCAAGACAGTTTTGAGGAGGCTACTCTCGCTGGGGTTTTTTTGTGGTATCTCCCAAACATAATCAGCAGTTACATCAGAGATGTGGTCTCGGCAATATTTTTATAGTATTCATTGCATTTATATCTGATTTATATGTCCAATCAGATAAATTGCTACAACCCTGGGATTTAAATTGTTACAACTTTGAGTTTCTACTGTTACAAAAAAAAATTTCCAATCCAGAAATGCCACATTATAAAATGATGATTCTTTGTATTATATTCCAATGTTCCTGAGAATACCCTCCCCCCTCCTAGTAAAGCGTAAGAAAGAGCAAAGAGCCGGCGTCCTAGCATAGGAGTAGCGCGTCTTCCCCGTGATCTGGGCGTCCTGGGTTCGAGTCCCGGTTTGGGAATAGTTGTTCTACGTGTGAATGTGCCCTCCTGTAAAAAGGGGTTGTGCAAGCGAATGATTGATGCGTGAGTAGGAAAGTCGTACTCTTGGCCCTACTTGGCGCTACTATAAAAAACAAGAGACGCTCCCCCACCGGCTTAAGTCGCTGCGTTCGTAACAGGGGGCTTGTCCGTGGCAAGTGCCATAAGAAACAACAACAACAAGAGCAAAGAGGATTAAGCCTTATGGTATGCACAAGAATAGAATTTTTAATTAATTAAAATTCTAACTAAAATTTCAAAAAAATTAGAGGTGTATATTGTCAATCTTTCGAAGTACATATCTGAAAACAACACACGAAAAGTCTAGTATGTAGAGCACTAAAATACAGACACAAACATGCGCACACCAAGAGACACACAGAAACAAACATGTAGACACGCACACACATTCATCTTTGCTGTAAGCAGTGACAAAAAGTAAAACAGGGTCATTGGAGATGTATTTGACACAGATACACTTTAACATGCCAACGTCCTGGCCTAAGGGTAGCGCGTCTTCCCCGTGATCTAGGCGTCCCGGGTTGGAGCATGGTTGCTCTCTTTCTTGTGTTCTTTCTGTGAGGTGCGTGAATGAGCTCCCCACCCCCTGTAAAAAGGGGTTGTACAAGTGTGTGTGCTATCTTCATTTGAGCTAGAAGTCAGGCTTCTGACCTGAGATGCTGAGGGGTCTTTACCTTCAGAAACTATTGCGCAATATTTGGCTTAAATAGCCAAACGACAAAAAAAAGACACTTCATCCTTTGGCGTTCCCTATAACGTCGGATTTCAGACTTTGTCATTAACATATATAAGAGAATAAAAATGAGATACATGCATTCGTATTGAAGAATTCCAAAACTTCAAGATGTGTTTACTTTAAAAGTACTATAAATCTCATTTTGTATGTTTTTTACATGAATGTTCATATTTAAGAGACAGCAAATCATACGCCATTATATTTACTCTAATGACTAAAAAATCAGACATACAGATATTTTTCTTTTCACAATAATTCAAAACCTTTTAACATATACGACTACAAATACCACTCCTTAATGTTATCAAGCCAGATTTACTTTAAATTCTCCTTCAATAACTTTAATAAATCGCTTTCAGGAAAAATAACCAGAACAAAGTGTTTAATGCATCTGAGAATTTTAATATCTCTCCTTTTCATTCAAATCATAATTGTTCTTTCACATTCCCATTTAAATCTGACTTACATACCCAAAATTGGGATCTTAACATTTAGAAAGGGAATAATTTCGTCAGATCCCCGAAATAAAGCATTATAAAATGACGATTCTGTGTGTTATCTTCTAATATCCCACGGAATAGCACCCAACCTCCCCCCCCCCAAAGCGAGAAAGCAAAGAGGATTAGGCATTAGGGTTTTGGTAAAAAGGGGTGCCTAAAAACGTTTCGGTGGCATGTTCTTAAAGAAAACGTTCGGAAATAAGAAAGGATTTATGCAGATATGTTGAAGATCTTCCCTCAACTCGGGTGGTATCAGTATGCAAAGTAGGGAGAAAATGGTAATAGTAAATTTTATTCTTTGCTTTATTTCATTTCGTTTTTATCTGTTGGAAATTTTTTTTTGATCCGTCAATTGGGGAGGTTTTATCATCTTTTTGGTTCTTTCTTTCTACTTTTTCCCCTCACCGTGATAGCGATTAGATTTTTCACGTTTTCTTTTAGGAGCTATAATCCGGGATATTCCCCCCCCCCAATACCCCCATGCACCATTTAAAGTTTGAGGGGGGGAGTAAAACGAAGCGAAAGTGGCAAATCAGAAGTGTAATAAATAAAAAGGAGAAAAAGAGTTAAGAGGGAGATGAAGAAAAAAATAAATAAAATAAAGGCTTTTCTTCTTTTGTAGACACACACACACACAACGATGACGATTATTCCGCCGTGGAGAGCCTTTATTGTAATCGTCGCGTGTGAATTGTCATCTGAGATGAGAGGGAATCAGATGCGGGGAGATGTGGGGCTTGGAAACGAGAATTTCGAAGCGCAAGGGTTGAGAAAGCGATGTTGTGTCAGAACACAACTGGGGTAAGGTGTCAAAAGCCTGCCTGTAGTTTTCCATATGGAACATAATTCTAACTATTTCAAAGCATCACATCTTTATCTAGATTTTTCTCCCATTTTCAAGCTGCACGAGATCTATTTTGAAACTTATCTAGTTTTCAACGCGAAACATTATTCTAACTATTTCAAAGCATCGCATCTTTAGATAGAATTTTTTCTCGGTTGCAAGCTGCATGAGATCTATTTTGGAATCTATCTAGTTTTCAGCGCAGAGCATTATTCTAACTATTTAAAAGCATCGCATCTTTAGCTATATTTTTCTCTCGTTTTCAAAAGCTGTATGAGATCTATTCTGGGATCTATCTAGCTATCAGCGTGGAGCATTATTCTAACTATTTCAAAGCATCACATCTTTAACTAGAATTTTCTTTCGTTTTCAAGCTGCACGAAATCTATTCTGGAATCTATTTAGTTTTCAAGGCAGAACATTATTCTAACTATTTCAAAGCATCACATCCCTAGCTAGAATTTTCTTTAGTTTTCAAGCTGCACGAGATCTATCCTGGGATCTATCTAGTTTTCAGCATGGAGCATTATTCAATTTCAAAGCATCACATTTTTAGCTAGAACTTCCTTTCGTTTTCAAGCTGCACGAGATCTGTTCTGAAATCTATCTAGTTTTCAACGCGAAACATTATTCTAACTATTTCAAAGTATTATATATTTAGATAGAGTTTTCTCTCGTTTTCAAACTGCACGAGATCTATTCTGGAATATATCTAGTTTTCAAAGCGGAATATTATTCTAACTATTTCAAGGATCACATCTTTAGCTAGAATGTCCTTTCGTTTTCAAGCTGCACGAGATCTACTCTGGAATCTATCTAGTTTTCAGCGTGGAGCATTATTCTAACTATTTCAAAGCATCACATTTGTAGCTAGAATTTCCTTTCGTTTTCAAGCTGCACGAGATCTACTCTGGAATCTATCTCAGTTTTCAGGGTGGAGTATTATTCTAACTATTTCAAAATATTACATCTTTAGCTAGATTTTTCTCTTGTTTCCAAGCTACACGAGATCTATTCTGGAATCTATCTCAGTTTTCAGGGTGGAGTATTATTCTAACTATATCAAAGCATCACATCTTTAGATAGATTTTTCTCTCTTTTTCAAGCAAAAACACGATCTATTTTGGAGCGAATTTGCATAATAATTCTTATTTTTTTTAATCGTATTCAGAATACTAGGACAATATTAAAGCTATCATCCTTCTTTTTCACATTTACATTCCATATCAGCATAACTGCAACCACCAACATCGGGTCTCCTTATCGTTCCACTGTCTCCTTACAGAAACCGAGATTAGTTACAAGATTACAATGGCTTCCCCAAAATGCCTCAGATTAATCCAATAATGAAAAGATTGGAATTATAGACCGTAATTATAGGAAAGAGTCATCCAGACTGAAAAAAATAAATAGAACTTGTATGACAATTCTTTAAGTCAAATGAAAAAATAAAAAATAAAAATTAAGCAAAGTCCCCAAACCAGTTTCATTTACTTATAGAATACTAGCCGCCTTTGGCGACCAGCCGGTTCGCCAATCTTAATGTTCGTTAAGATTTTATAAATTAAATATTTTATGCAATTTCTACTTTAATAGCTTCTTCATCAAAATGTTTTAAAACTTCAAATTTTGATTATCATATAATTCATTCATAGTATTATAAAGGCCTTCAGTCATAACGTAATATGTATCTCTCTCATTTTCTGTTAGCGCCCGTAGAATTTATGCTTTAAATTAAAGTGGAAAGAATTTATCTTCAATTAATATAATAATATTTTTTACTGAAAGCATTTTTTTATAATCTGATTACTGAAAATAGAGTCACTCAACGTTTAAACTTTATGGGCACTAAAGAATATCTTTTTTAATTTATGTAATATCTCAAGAGTTGGTCAACAAAATTTTCTTAGATTCATTATGAGCAGATCGATTCATTAACAATGTTTAAATTTAAATGCATCAAACACTACGAAAATAAAACGAATCGTTTAAAATAAACGGTTGAAAACGGTAGAATTTATGCTTTAAATTAAAGTGGAAAGAATTTATCTTCAATTAATATAATAATATTTTTTACAGAAACAAAGCATTTTTTTATAATCTGATTACTGAAAATAGAGTCACTCAGCGTTTAAACTTTATGGACAGTAAAAAGAATATCTTTTTTAATTTATGTAATATCTCAAGAGTTGGTCAACAAAATTTTCTTAGATTCATTATGAGCAGATCGATTAATTAACAATGTTTAAATTTAAATGCATCAAACACTAAGAAAATAAAACGAATCGTTTAAAATAAACGGTTGAAAACAGGTTTTAAAAAACTACTTAAAAAATGATGTACTTAAAACTATAAGCATATTAAAAAATATATAACTAACATAAATACAATTTACTTACAAAAGCATGCAACTAACCCAAAAATAATTTAAATCATCCATTGATAACGTTGTCATGGCAACAGTCAGAACAGAATGCGCATGCGTGAATTTTCTTCGCCGGTTACGTAACGCAAATACGTGATTTTTTCTACGCCAGTTGGGGTAACGCTATGCGGATTAGAAATTTTTAATTTCCTTTATTCTGTTTTATTTTAATTCAAAAGTACTTCAGAATGAATCTGAAAGATTGATTCATTAACAATGTTTAATTTTAAATGCATCAAACATTAAGAAAATAAACAGAACCGATTGAAATAATCCGCCGAAAAATTTTAACCCTAGCCTCATTACTGTTGGGAGAAAAAAATCCTGAAGCCTTTCTCGTTTGGCGGTGGAGAAAATGGAAGATTTTTTTGGCGGAAAAGTTGGCGGTGGGGAAAATGGAAGATTTTTTTGGCGGGAAAGTTAGTTTTTAATTAATAATTAAAATTCTAATTAAAAATTCGAAAAAAGGAACCCCAGGTGCACATTCCCAACCTCCAAGGTATACATGTACCAAATTTGGTAGCTGTATGTCAAACGGTCTGGCCTGTAGAGCGCCAACACACACACACACACACACACACACATTGAGCTTTATTATAAGTACTAACCGCCTTTGGCGACCAGCCGGTTCGCCAATCTTAATGTTCGTTAAAATTTTAATAATTAAATATTTTATGCAATTCCAACTTTAATAGATTCTTCAGCAAAATATTTTAAAACTTCAAATTTTGATAGTCATATAATTCACTCATAATATTATAAAGGCCTTCAGTCATAACGTGATATGTATCTCTCTAATTTTCTGTTACCCCTCGTAGAATTTATGCTTTAAATTAAAGTGTAAATGATTCATCTGCAATTAATATAATGATATTTTTTACTGAAACAAAGCATTTTTTTAATAATATGATTACTGATAATAGAGTCACTGAGCGTTTAAACTTTATGGGCACTAAAGAATATCTTTCTTAATTTATGTAATATCTCAAGAATTTGTCAACAAAATTTTCGCAGATTCATCATGAACAGATCGATTAATGAACAATGTTTACTTTTAAATGCATCAAACACTAAGAAAATAAAATGAATCGTTTAAAATAATCGGTCTAAAACAGGTTTAAAAAAACTACTTAAAAAACGATGTACTTAAAACTATAAGCATATACAAAAAATATATAACTAACATAAATACAATTTACTTACAAAAGCATGTAACTCACCTAAAAATAATTTAAATCGTCTGTTGAAAGTGGTTGTCATGACAACAATCAGAACAATGCGCATGCGTGAATTTTCTTCGGAAACTTCTTTTCCCTTTCCAGCTGTGTTGCCATAGAAACCGGCGCACAGCTGTTTACACGTTTATGTTTATCTATTCAGATTTTATAATATCTAATCAGAGTAACGGTGAATATCAGTGTGTTCGTGTTCGTCAATAAATGTTAATTTTTTTAATAACATGATTAACGAAAACAGAGTCACTGAGCATTTAAACCTTATGGGAACTAAAAAATATCTTTCTTAATTTATGTAATATCTCAAGAATTTGTCGACCAACCGGTTCGCCAATCTTAATGCTCGTTAAAATTTTTATATTTAAATATTTTATGCAATTCCTACTTTAATAGCTTCTTCATCAAAATATTTTAAAACTTCAAATTTTGATAGTCATATAATTCACTCATAATATTATAAAGGCCTTCAGTCATAACGTAATATGTATCTCTCTAATTTTCTGTTAACACCCGTATAATTTATGTTTTAAATTAAAGTGGAAAGAATTAATCTGCAATTAATATAATAATATATTTTACTGAAACAAAGAATTTTTTAATAATCTGATTAATGAAAATAGAGTCACTCAGCGTTTAAACTTTATGGGCATTAAAGAATATCCTTTTCAATTTACGTATTATCTCAAGAATTTGTCAACAAAATTTTCTTAGATTCATCATGAGCAGATCGATTCATTAACAATGTTTACTTTTAAATGCATCAAACACTAAGAAAATGAAACGAATCGTTTAAAATAGACGGTTTAAAACAGGTTTTAAAAAAACTACTTAAAAAACGATGCACTTAAAACTATAAGCATATACAAAAAATATATAACTAACATAAATACATTTTAATTACAAAAACATGCAACGAACCTAAAAAAAATTTAAATCCAGTCCGCATCGGTTGATAATAATTCGTCAACACAATGCGAAAGTCAGAACACAAAGCGCATGCGTGAATTTTCAACGCGAGTTACGTAACGCAAATACGTGATTTTTTTTCTACGCCAGTTGGGGTAACGCTATGCGGATTAGAAATTTTTAATTTCCTTTATTCTGTTTTATTTTTATTCAAAAGTTCTTCAGAATGAATCTGAAGGATCGATTAATTAACAATGTTTAATTTTAAATGCATCAAACATTAAGAAAATAAACAGAATCGTTTGAAATAATCCGCCGAAAAATACTAACCCTAGCCTCATTACTGTTGGGAGAAAAAAAAACCCGGAAGCCTTACTCATTTGGCGATGGCGAAAATGGAAGATTTTTTTGGCGGAAAAGTTGGCGGTGGGGAAAATGAAAGATTTTTTTGGCGGGAATGTTAGTTTTTAATTAATAATTAAAATTCTAATTAAAATTTCAAAAAAAGGGACCCCAGGTGCACATTCCCGACCTCTAAGGTATACATGTACCAAATTTGATAGCTGTATGTCAAATGACCTGGCCTGTACAGCGCCAACACACACACACACACACACACACACACACATTGAGCTTTATTATAAGTATAGATATAGATAGATATAGATATAGATATAGATATAGATAACAAGAACGAAAGTCCACATTCGTCAATGAACGCCATATTTTCTCATTATTCCACTAATTTGAGCTAACTGGACATTTAACGTTTAGCTTCTATGTAACAAAAGAAATGAAAATCAGAATAGAAATATGAAATTTTAGAAAAAAAAATATGTTATAATTTTTCTATGCAAATTATCAGTTTTTTTTTAATTTCACGTATACGAGGTATACAAAGTGAAAGTAATGTAATCGACTGAAAATTCGATTTCGAGATTATGAAGAATTTCTATGTTCCAGACCTCTCTGTACCTCCAAAATACATTTTTGGTTTTATGATTGTCTATCTGTCTGTGAGCACGATAACTCAAAAACGCTTTAAGCTGGGAAGATGAAATTTGGCATATGGTTTTAACATCAAATATGCAGATTTTTTTACAGATTTTTCCCGAAATACATTCAGAAGAAGTCTATCCAGTTGTTTAAGCCCAATTGAAACTGGTAAATGCAAATATGAAAAAAACCAAATAGATCAAATTTGGTACGTAAGTTTAGCATCAAAAAAGAATATCCGTATCAAATTTGGAATTAAATCCGTCTGGGGATTGAGCTCTGTTCGTCTGTACTTTTGCATGCATGCAATTGTGATAATTCAAACCTTAAAAACTTAGGTAAATGAAATTTGGTTCTCAGTTTCAGCTCTGAAATATAGATCCTCATCAAATTATCACGTAAAATATCAATATTGATATATTGATATACAACGGGTGTTCAAATGAAAAGGTACGAAATGACACTTTAGGTATAAATGAAGACTTTATTCAAAGTATACACCACAGGCCTTAGCACAACAATACCATTGATTAACGAGCCGAAGGATTCCTTGTTCATAGAATTCTTATGGCCGTGACGAGACCCAGTCCTTCGCAACATCCTTGAGTTCACCTTCCGAGTTGAAGTGCTTCCCTTTCTGATGTTTCATCAGGGGACCAAACACATGAAAATCGCAGGGTGACATGTCCGGGCTGTAGGGAGGATGGTCGAGCTGCTTTCATTTTAACTTGGCCATTTCCGCGTGTGTAACTCTGGAGACATGTGGACGCTCGTTATCATGGAGCAGAACTCCACCCTCCGTGAGTATCCCCTGTCTTTTGTTCTTCAAGGACCTGCGTAGTCTTCAGAGTGTCTCACAGTACACATAAGGGTTAATAGTTTTTCTGTGCTCTAAAAATTCAACAAGTAACGGACCTCGGATGTCGAAAAATACAGTGAGCAGCACCTTGCCCGCTGACGCTAAGGCTTTGAACTTTTTAGGGAGAGGTGATGATGCATGCTTCCGCTGCATGCTGTCCTGTTTTGTCTCTCCCTCATAGTGATGCCACCAGCTCTCATCACCTGTAACGATACGCTCCAGGAAAGCGAAGTCTTCATGATACCGAAACAGATGTTGAAGTGCTAGTCCCATACGCATTTCCTTGTGTGGTAGGTCAGCTGCTTCGGAACGCACTGCGCGCACACCTTCCAATAACGCAACCTGTCGTGAACAATTGACTACAATGTTTCAACGCTGGCATCCACCTTCACTGCCAACGTTCGCAATGTGACACGCCGATCACTTCTCACTAGGACTTCCATCTTGTCGATGAGATCGGCTGTGATGACTGTGTTTGCCTGGCCTGGCCTCGGATTACCAAACAAACTCTCACGCCCTGCAAGAAAACGGGCACTCCATTTTCTCACTGACTTGTCTGACACACAGTCTTCCCCGTATACAGTTACCATCCGGCGATGAATAGCGGCCAGGTGTAACACCTTCCGCTGTCAGAAATCGAATAATGCCGCGCTGCTCCTCAATCGTCGAATTTTGCAATGTGAACGCCATCCTGCTTTCATATTTACTGCCACGTCAATTGGGCGGAACTCTTTATAAGAGCCTCTGCTCTCTCCTGCGCATTCAGGCTCCAGAGCATGCTCCTATCTACGCCGGAGACTCCAATCGCATCCCTAGATGTCTCGCTACGTTCTCCCATAGCGGCATAGGGAAATATGCTAACGGTTACGTTGTTACGACGTTTCGTGCCTTTTCATTTGAACACCCCTTGTATAATTAAATAAATGAATTTTCACTTTCAGATTTATCAAAGGGATTACCTTTTGTTATGTGTACATTCACACGTATTTAAAAGCTACGCCTTATATAAATGAAATTTATTATGTATTCTGACTACAGTTGTAGTTATATGTCAACATTTGGCTTCAATGAGTTGAAAAAAACCAGCAGTGGAGGTCTCCCCGAAACTTTCTCGCATACTCTCTAATAAATATGTCATCTCAACCTTTGGAGCTAATTTAGTGATGATGATGATGCTGTGTCCGCGTTACAACAGAAACAAGGGTACAGTAGCTTCTGAGGGTAAAGACCCCTGAGCATTCGAGGGCAGAAGTCTGACTTCTAGCTCATAAGAAGATGAACGACACACATTTGTTTGCGCAGCTTCTTTTAACAGTGGGGGGGGGGGCACATTCACACACCTCACAGATAGAAGACAGAAGAAGAACAACCATGCCCGAACCAGGATTCGATCGCGGGATGCCCAGATCACGGGGAAGATACGTTACCCCTATGCCAGGATGCCGGCAGCTAATTTAGTAGTTTTATTGAATCTATCGTGTGATATTTGGCTAGTTTTTGGCGATTAATCCCTGGTATAGCATTTCCGGTTAATAATATTTTCAGGTCAAATACAATAGTATTGTAATCAAATTTGTGTTTTAGACATGCTTTTCCCAGCCGATTGAAACAAAAATTTGGTACGCTTATGGTCACAAAATCCCATACTATATTTGATATATTTAAGTCATTGTGTTTTTGAGTTATTACGTTTACATATTTCTGAAAGTACAGACCGACAGACGGCCAATCTCTTGTTGGATTTCGCTTAAATTGTAATAGTTATCTACACTATAGATGTTGAATTTGTGTACCGAATTTTATCCATATGTCTATCTTTATTATGTAGTTATTGTGTTCGTAACTACATAACAAAGGCTGTTATATTCAAACAGCCGGACAGACAGGCTTCTTTGGAACGGATTTTGCTGAACATTTAATAGAAATCGACAAATTTGGTGTAAAATCTGCATTCTAAATTTCATCTGTCTATCTCAAAACATTTTTGAATTATCTTTGTCATAGACAGACGGAAAATGTATGTCTCCAAAATTGTGTTTTTTCGAAACTCAGAGAGATTTCAAATTTGGAGGTTTGTCAAAATCTCGAGTTCGAATTTTTTTGACAATTACAATGCTTTCTCTATATTGCGTATACGGAAAAGTAAAAAAAAAGTGTATTAAATGTATTCCAGTTATGAATCACCAAAAAAAAAAATCGCCAAAGATTGACACCAAAGGTTTTTAATAACCTTTGTTCGCCAATGCCACGCAGGTAATACACAAGTATCGTTTTCCTTTTCTATATATGGTCTTATCTATACATGTCTCATTTGAGAGTCCAAATTTGATAGATCGCGAAATTTCGTTAACCAATTGGTCTCAAAATTTGGTAGAGACCTTTTATTTTGTGTAACAAGATCACATAATAAATTTTATTCGTCAAGCTTTCGGAGGCATTTAATAATTACATTCACTTATGCACGAATGAAAAAGATCGACAAAAATAATGAACTCAATGAATTTTTTGGGTCCAAAATTTGGTGTTTTTCTACTTTTCTGAATACAAAACTACTTCCCAAATTTCATCTATATAGTGTTTCTTATTTGCCGTGTTCACATGGACTCGGAAGGACAGAGAAACAAGCTATTCTTTGATTGATTTAATCCATAATTCGGTAAAAATTTAACATTTTGGTGAAAAAAATCACAAACTGAATTTAAATTAATCTTTATTACTTCCATTTTTCACAGTTCCGTATTCAAAAACTGAGAAAAGAACAAAATTTGAAAAATTATTTTTTTTTTTTGCATCTAGGAGCACCTTGAACATCTCACACACCTTTGGCGCTAATTATTTTGGTTGGCGATAATTGCGCCATCTTGTGTTTACATATATTTTCATTACGCATCCACCTTGTCCCGCTATATTCACTTGTCGTTTTCGCTTGGCGCCATCTCGTTCTGGCTTGGCACTTTTTTTCGGCTTGTCGCCAAAGGTGTGGGCTGTCCTAGGATTTTACTAGGAATATGCATAGAACTTACTCTCATCTCTAGACCAGTTTTAATTTCTTTAGAGAGAAACATATATTCCAATCAGAAAAAAGCTCTACGTGATTTCATGTATTAATTATATATTATCTTGTTCCAGACAGAAAACGTTTCGCTGAAATAATAAAAAATTCTAAATCTTATTATACAGTCTAATCTCCTACAATCACATTTAGTAAAATTCTGCTACGAATCTGTAATATTGCTTCCCAGCGCAGTTTCTAAAAAAAATGAGAGAGAGAGATTTACATATGGTTCTAAGGGTTGTTGAATAAATGCCAGGTCTTGGGACTGTTTGGGGACGAATTTAACAATTTTGACGGTAAAAGTTCAGGTGACTATATGAAAATCTTGAAGATATCTGTATTAGGAGGTAAATTACATTACATTTTTCTAGATCCTTCATTGTCCGGTCATAAAAACTATTACTGTCTGCTGAATCAATTATTATTATAGAAAAGGCTATTAGGAGGCAAGATACAAGATATTTCTAGATCCCTCATTGCCTTTCCAAAAACTATTATTATATAAATTGTTTATCAATAGACAAGATATAGGATCCTTCTATAACCTTTGTTGCCCTGTCATAGAAATTATTATTGTCTAGTGAAATTATTATTAGAGAAACTGTCTATTATCAGTCAAAATACGTGATTCTTGAAGACCCTTCGTTACCTTATCACAGAAACTGTTATTATCTATCGAAGCAATTATTGCAGAAACTGTCTTTTAAGAGACAAGATACATCCCTCTGGTTCCTCCCTTGTCCTGTCACAGAAATTATTATTGTCTATTGAAACTATTGTTACAGATCTTACCAATTAGGAAGCAATATATGGGATCCTTCTAAATCCTTCATTGCTCTGTCGCAGACACTATTGTAGTCTATCTATTGAAACTGCTATTAGGGGGGGGGGGCAAGATACAGGATAATTCTAGATCTTTCGTTGCCCTGTCATATATATTATTATTGTTTGTTGAAACTATTATTATAGAAACTGTTTATTAGAAGGCAAGATACAAGATCCTCTAAATATTTTGTTGGCCTGCCATAGGAACTAATATTGAAGCTATTCTCTGTACGAAGGCAAGATACAGGATCCATCCGGATCTTTCCTTATCCTGTTATAGAAACTAATATTGTCTGCTGAAGCTGTTATTAAAGATCTTATCGATTAGGAGGCAAAATACAGGATCCATCTAGATCCTTCGTCATCTTGTCATATAAACTATAAAATGTGGTGGCGTATATACAAGAAATAACAGTCCAGGTTTTCTTAATAGTTTTAAAGAAATTTATATGAAGATCTTTTGTCAAAACACAGAAATCTGGAAACACACACACACACACACACACACACAAAACAACTTAAGCCGGCGTCCTGGCATAGGGGTAGCGCGTCTTCCCCGTGATCTGGGCGTCCCGGGTTCGAGTCCCGGTTTGGGCATGGTTGTTCTTCTGTTGTTCTATGTGTGAATGTGCCCTCCTGTAAAAAGGGGTTGTGCAAGAGAATGAATGATGCGTGAGTGGCAAAGTCGTACTCTTGGCCCTAGTTGGCGCTGCTATAAAAAATAAGAGACGTTCCCCCTCAGGCTTAAATCGCTGTCTTCGTAACAGCGGGCTTGTCAGTGGCAAGTGCCATAAGAAACAAACAAACAAACAACTTAAAAATGGACTGTAAACAATTTATATCCGAAACAACTGTTGATTTGGTTCATTTTCATGCTATTTACTAAAAGCAGATTAATTGTTTAATTAATTTACTCTATACATACACTCTAGCATTTCTATCGGAGAATGTAATTTGAAGTATTTTTATAACATATATTAATAAGTTACGAAGAAAATTAACAAACAATTTCAATTTAATTCAAAAAATCTTCTAGACAATAAATGGATGTCATATGATCTAATTTGTTCATAGATGAGCATTTTTTTCATAAAATGTATTAGACATGTAAGTATTTTAATCCTATGCTATTCTGGAGATATCAGCAAATGGACTTCAACACTAAGATAGAAAATGAATTTAAGTGTTTCTCATGAGAATTAAAATTCATTGAATAATACATTGCTGCATGCATTTATCTCTAATAAATATTCGGCATTATGCTCCCTTTTTTGTAGAATTCTTAATTATTCAGAACATTTCTAGCATTATTATGTTATTCGACTTCACTTGTTTCCAAAAAAGACTTAACTAGACCACTAATGTTCAGAGTGCAGCCATCAAAAAAGCCCTTCTAAATACACATTTTACCAATCCCAAAACGGTTTTATTAACCACGGCGCTCGGATTACTTAGAATGCTTATAGCTCTCTCAAAACCAGCAGAATTCCGAAATGGCGAATCCAAAATCCTTCTTTCCGTGGAGCGAAGACAAATCGGGAAAGATTACAGACACAACACTTTTCAGATTTTGGGATGCCAAACCTTCTCTGCACCTTCCCACTCCTCGAATACTTATTTATTTTTTTGGAAAAGAATTTAGATCCATTTTCCTTCCATTTTTTTATATTTTATTCCACTTAATATGCAGTGTTCTCTATAGGCCGGGAGAATCAAAATCATGTATATCATTATCTCTTTTCGCTTTGAAACGGAGAAATGTAATTTTTTTTTCTCCCAAATTTTTTTATCTCTTTTCTTTCTTTTCATTTTTTAAGTACGCGTAAAGATTTTATTTTATTCAAATTTTTCGCTTTTTAAGAAAATGCTGTGGGATTTGTATGGGATGAATGTGTGTGCGTGGAATATTAAATGCGACGTAAATAAACGCTTCTTTTTTTTTTTTTTTTTTTTTGATAAATACTTGATGTGTTTTAAGGCGCAGACGATTTTTTTCCCTCTTCCAATGAAAGCGATGGCGATTGCGCGGGAAAAAAATCCTAAGTTAGTAGAGAATATTATTAATATCTCTTGTTTCATTTCTTCGAAGAATAATTTATTTATCTGCGGCTAAAAAATTAATCATAAAAAAAGCACTTTTTACACTTCTTAAGAATTCTAATTAATAGCGATAGGGAAAAAATAATTTTCTATTCGATTCGAAGGATTAGAGACAAAAACTACTGAGTCGATCTTTTTTTTCCATCAAACTCTTCGCGCCATTTTTTAATGCGTTTCAGTTCTTTGATTCTTAAGATCCTCTTTTCAATTACGCATTATAAAGAACGAGAAAAAAATAAGGAAACATTTTTGCCGGTTTTGAATAAATAGAAAATTATATAAAGGACACCAAGCAATTGTCGAATTAATGAAGGAAAAAACCCATTTAGTTAATAAATAATTAGTTACTCGAATATACTGGATATGAAAGACTTGGAGTAATTCGTCGGTTAATGCCACATTAAGTACTTTAATTTAAATACCATTGTTGACGATTTAAGAATACAAATTACTATTCATAAACTTTTTCCAGCCATTTAATGTTAATTAAAGTAACAAAAAAAATTGTAAGAGAAAAATGTTCTTCAGTGAATTGCTAATTTTCGACAAGTCTTTTTTAATTTAAATTCAATTTTAAATATTCTAGAAAATTATTATATTTGAAATCTTATATTAATTTGTTAGAAAAATGTGTTTTATTATTTTTTGTTATTTCACCAAGATTTTCAGATGAATTCAAGTGATTTTGATGTCGAATAAAATTCTGCTAAAGGAATAGTTCTAATTATTTTTCTTCATTTATATATCAATGATTTATTTATTATTTTAGCTAGGGATATTTATTATTGCAATCATTGAATGGAATCACAGAATATAGAAATATGCCAAAATGTGCATTGGTAAAATTGCATAACAGTAATTTTTAATACAAATATGGCTTCCGAATGCCAAATAAAATTCTAAAAGAAATAATATAAGCACCAGAATCTGATAGTAAAATTGCTGATTTAAGATTGCTCTAAAATAATTTTAAAATATGTCAAATATTCTAGGAAAAATTAATTAATATTTAAAATTGGAAATTTAAGATTTTAAATGCGCTTAGTTCTTCCTTTTAAAAAATATTTTTATACATTTATAAAATGGTTCTTCATACCATTCTAATAATGAGTGCTGAAAGTGCTATAAAAAATGAGTGCTATATTTTATGGACTTCATCAATTATTAACAGTGATAAAAAATAGATTTATCATTATTGAATTCTAAAATGAGTGGTGAGATATTCTATACCGGTGTTCTATGGTGTGCTGAAATATTCTATACTGGTATCAATTTTATTTCTTCAAATATTAATAATGATAAAATCTTTATTTCATCAACTATTAACAGTGATAAAAAATAGCAATTAAATCAGCAATTTAACTGTTGGATATTGGTGTCAGTTTTATTTCTTCAACTATTAACAATGATTAAAAAAAACTTATTTCATCAACTATTAACAGAGATAGAAAAAAATAGGAATAGCATTTTTGAACTCTAACAAAGAGTGCTGAAATGTTCCATATTTTATACACTTCATCAACTATTACAAATTTTAAAAAAACAGGTTTATCATTATTGTATTTTAACAATGAGTCCTGAAATGCTCTATATTTTATTGACTTCGTCAACTCTCGAACAGCAACAGTGACAGGAATATTGAGTCCTTAGGGACATCACCGGCTAAGTCGCAACCCTTCCCATCGAAAATACGTTACGTCATCTTTTCTGTACCCATCAGAAGGGCAAAAACCTTAACTTAATCATCCTCATTTTTGAGATGCCCCTTAGTGGCAGTAAATGCAAGTAAAATAAAATTTCAAAAACTTTATAGAAATGGGGCTTATTTTAAAACTCATTTATCATAAGAACAAAAATCAGATTGAAATACTATTAGCAAATATTTGAGTTTTCTATCAAAAATAAAATAAACTATTTTAGAATATGTTAAAAAAATTTTAAATTTATTAAAAATTAAATTAATTAAAAATTAAATTAATTAAAAATTAAATTAATTAAAATTAATATTAATTTTAATTGATTAAAATTCAATAATGTCGAAATCATTTTTATTCTGCAATATTTTCGGAAGTTAATGCTAAAAAATGAAATTTGGCCAAATTTTAAACTAAAATTGCAAAAACATTGCTCCATGCTGAACATTTTCACCCTTCCAAAATAAATAAGTACCAAATTTGATATCTCTAAGCCAAAAGGTTTGACATGTAAAGTGTCAACATACTCATATGCACACACTGCATAATTGGTATGAATGATATATTTAATACATTTTAAGTAGCGTTTTAAGTTGCGTTTTTCTCAAAATATTTGACTTAATAGAAGCAAAAGAAAATTAGATCTTTTTAACTTAATCAACAACTGCATATTGCTTCTATGTATTTTATCACTCTGGGAAAAAAATGATGTTTTTATGGAACTTTAGAAAAGATAGCGAATATATCTTCTTTATAAATAAAGAAAAAAAGATTTCAGATGTTAAAAACTGATAATGTAGTCTATTTAAAAACTTAAAGACTATTAGTATGCTAAGCACCCAAAACAAAATCAGACTACAATTAAAAATCATCATTATAATTTAATCATCAAACATTCATCAAATCATTGCTTTATCTTCATTCTATTGGAAGTTAAATCTGGTATAAATCTTTAAAAAAATTAAAAATTAATTTTTTTTTTTATTGAACACAGTTGGAACTTTATTATAACGAATTTTCAAAAACGAAAAACGATATGGAAACCAAGCATGATAGCATCATTGCCGGTTACTTCATCATTAAGTTAATTTTTTAAATATAATGAATAAAATTATACGCATTTAGTTGCCATTTTAGAATACTAGCCGATTTCAGCGATCAACTGTTTCATCGTTATTACGTTTAATTTCAATTAAGAAAATTACGTTTAACGTTTACGTTACGTTATTCAATTAAGAAAATTAAAATTACGTTTAATTTCAATTAAGTCTCTTGAACTTAACATATGCTTTTTCTCCACAAGCTATTTTTAAGCATAAAATTAAATACTTATTGAAGCCATGTTATTTTAATATACTTACACTTGCTATGTTTGTTGTGTGTAGTAATCTTTCTTACCCGTGATGTTATTTAAAACTTAAATTGGTCGCTATTAAAGATAAATCCATTTCAGTAATGTAATTTCAGTTTCTGATTTCTCAAATAAATTGTTCAAATAACAAGCATATATTTTTTTTAGATTTGTACAATGGAAGAAAAGCAAACGATTAAATATTTGATGTACAATGAATTTCATTTCAACAGCAAAATCTATAAGTGAAATTTTGCAAAAAATTATTTTTCTGATGCTTAAATTAATTTTAATTAAACCAATTAATTGCACAGCAATTAAAGTTAATATTAGAAAGGATATGCTATAAATTTTAAAATGATCCAAAAATAGATATTTTGTGCTATAGTTTTATTGCTGAAAAATAACAGTTTTTTTTAACTAAAACTTTAAATGGCCATTTTTTTCTAGTCATATCATGTTAAGATATTTTTAGGCTTGAAATTAGAATAAGAAAAGGGATTCATTTAGCTTATTAGATAAATTTAATTTGATTAATTAATTAATTTGGTTAATTAATAATTAAGTATCAAATCAAGACACATCATTTTGTATAAAATAAAGAACTAAAGCATCTAAGTTTCTGTCTTTCTAAAAAAATTTGTCAGAATTTATGCCAACCTACATAAATTCATACAAAGATTGATAAATTTGGTGGGAAGCATACTTCCCATGGCCCTAGAAAGGGTTAATTAAAATTTTAAAATCTTCCGAGTTACACCTTTACATCCTCCAAAGTATATCTTTACCAAATTTGGTTGCTTTTGGTCAAAAGGTTTGTTATGTTGAGAGGCAACATTAACACACAACAATTTATTTTATTATTTGTAGAGATAATAATTTATGTATTAAATCATATTTCTTTCGTAAAAAATTTCCGTTGTAAACTTCTTTAATTCGGCTATCTATTCGTAATTAATTCTTTAATTTATTAAGAACGAATTTTATTTTGTTACACTTGATATATTCTTTTGATCAATTTACATAGGATCTTGCTAATTAGAGCCAGCTTTCATTTTCTTACAAAATACTGATTAATACAAATATAATTAAATTATTCCTAAAATTATATCTTAAAGATATGGATTAAGTTCTTTTTTTTTTCAAATGGTCAACCAACACCAAAAACGATAAATCCCCAACTCTTTACATTGCAGTTCGCTTTGGCCAGCTTTACACAGCTTCAGAGAGCACTTGTTATTATTGAATCAGCATTTGACAGTTAGAAGCGTTTCCAGCAAAACTAACAACACATTAGCCAAAATAGAAGTCAAACCAACATCTGTCCCATTCCACCCCTTGCCAGAAGTGGCTAGCTCTCTACTTGAAAAGCAAAATATATGTCTGCTAATAGCTCCAACACTCCACCAAAAACTGCCACTCAATATACATAAGAATCCTCTCAGCATAATCCAAAATTCGTATTGGCTCTGCCCTAATAGTCAGGATTTCTCATGTTTGCTTTGGCAATGGGAGTTCTATTTCCCTTCCCCCCCTCACCCGAACGGCACTTTTGTCCAAACAGATGGCACAGCCGACGTGTGAAGACAAACAGAACCCATGAGACTTTTATGTCACCTGTTTCAATAGATGCCGTTTGTTCAAATCGTTTCGAATTTCTAGTATTGTGGCCACTTAGAGACGGTGTATCTTCTTTTAAGGGATGGCTTCTGATGCTTTGTTTTGTTCTCTGGTGTGACTGGGGGCTCTTGAAGTTCAGGGGGGAGGGCTTTTCTGTAGTCTTTTGTGTGAGACTGTCTATTCTCACATGGATAGGATGGCTGGAATCTAATATATGCTCATAAAGCAGGTTTCGGGTATCGAAGCTCTTGGTGTTCATAGAAAATCAACAACATCAGTATATTGCAGTTGGGAAAAAAAAGAGCTTTGTTATTTCTTCATATATAAAATATGCAAAGAAAAAGTCAAATAATTGTCTCAAAATTTAGATCAATCACCATGTTTTGGACTCTCAAAATTCAAAATCTTATCAAATGCAAGATCTACAATTGCTGCGCTAATTCATACAGAATTAATACTGAAATAACGTTAATAAATAACGTTGAAATACTGTTAATAACACGTTCGATGTCTTTTGTTTAACGAGAAAAAAAAAAAGGAAAGGAAAGGTTAAAAAAAAATATCGTGATTCAAAGAAACTAATGTAATATATGATCGCCATTAACAGTTTATCTTCTCAAGGCAATCGTCATTTTAAAATTCGCTAATTTATTCACTTTATTACGAATTCTTTTAAATATTTTATTGATACACCAAGCTTAAATAAGAGCGATAGAGATAGAAAAAAAAATCGAGTGATACAGATAGTTTAGTCTATTTTACTTTAGTTATATTAACGTTCCGTTTTAAAGCAATATTAGGGATATTTTGGGACGGACCTCGTAACTTTGAGTCGAGGTCAGACGATGAGGACGACATCTGAGCTGGCACCACCCCTCTCCATACTTCCACACTACACTAGCAGGGGGACGTTTGGCCTAGACGGCTTTATCGTACATCTGACCCGCTTACACGACGGTTCTTCGGTTGAATCGAGTTTCGAACCTGAAGCCCAACAATTCCGAAGCCGAGACTTTAACACCAGGCCACCACGACCTCATGTACAGATAGAAGATACCAAAAAGTTTTTTTATCGAAAAAAATATATCGGTTGCAAAAAAAAAAAAAAAAAAAAAAAAAATGGTTTTATTTTGAAACCTTAAATTGAAGTAATCTTCGTAACAGTTTTTAAAATTTTTATGTGAAAAGGTTTATAATTAAAAAATTGCCGAACAATAACTTTTACCAAAAACATGTTGTTTTTTTAGTGCTGCTTTCAGACCTTAAAACGTTATTCTAAAAGAATAAAAGTTTCACCAGAATCTGCAAGTCAAATTGCAATTTTATGATTGCTTAAAAATTTTTTTTAATGTGCCGTATATTTCTAGAGAAATTTTTTTTTATATTTGGAATTGAAAATTAAAGCATTTAAACTTGCATGATTTTTTGGCTTTCTAATATGCGTTCCTTTATAGAAACGTTCCTTTTTGTTTTGCATAAAATATCTTACTAATAATTAATTTCAGTGCTTAAAAGATTCGTTGATATTTGCTGCATTATATTATGAATGTTTCGATATCTTATGCGTTTTATAAGTCATATATTAACCAAATAAAGCATTTCAAATAATTTGTGAAATGTGCTTTATTCAAAGTTATTAACTTAAAAAAGCAAATGTTTGAAAATTAGATTAAATCTATCAATAACTGCAATTTATTCGTAGTTTTTTTAGATTTATTCTGAGGAGATGTTACTTGAATGAATCTAGAACAGAAAACACTAATTTCTTTCAATAAAAAAATTATTTCAAAAGATAAACATTAACAGCATAATCTATTAAAAAATAATTAAGTTCCATATAATAGTTATTTGCGGGAACTTAAAAATGTTACTCTACTACACTTAAAAAAACTTTTTAATAGTTTCAAAAAAAATCTTTTAATTGTTACAGCTGATATAAATATTCTTAAGATATAAAAAATAATTTTTTTTTTTTATTTCGACAATTTGTTGCAAAAAGTTTTGGTAAAGAAAATTTCTCGCCAAATTTTTATAGAGTTAGTAAAAATTTTTAATCGTCAAGATGCAATTATTTTGTGCAGTGCCTTGTAATGTAAGTAATATTTGATTTAAATTTAATAATTACATGCATGTGATTTTATTAAACCACAAAATTTCTTTTAACAGCAAGGGGACTTTGCTAACTGAAAATTAGCGCGGTTGCTATAAAAATTCGAATCATGAGAAAGTTAAAAGTTAAACTGGGTTTAAAAATAAATGCAATAAGTGGAAACAACAATTTTGAAATAAAAAATGACAGTAAGAATTTAAATACAACCTATAATATTATAAATAAACTATATAAATATAAATTATAATATTATAAACTATATTAATAAAGAAAGTAATAATAATTATAATCAAATATCAATAAAAATAATTATATAAAAATAATCCAACAATCTCTACTACTGATAAAAGGGGATGTGTGTATTTGTACGTGATAGCTCTCTATAGGGCCCCCTATCCGGCCTAAACGACCAAATTTCTTATAATCTTATTTTGGAAGCTAGAGATAAGGACCGCAAATTAAAATTTTAACAAATTTTTATTAATTAAAAATTAAAGGAAGTTGCAATATTTTCATTTTTTTTTCTTAATGTTACAATATATCTTATTGTACAAAATTATTTTTATACTATTTTAAAATTTAAAAACTATTTTTTAAATAAAAAATATATAGTTATAATATGTATTTTTCTCAATTTTGATAATTATTTCTCCAAAATATTTTTATGTGCGTAATTCACAGCAAAAATTTTCTTTGTTGCAATGGGCTTCAGACCTTTCCCATTGTTCCTATAAATGTTCAAGAGCAAGTTTATTGCGAACACATTTAATTGGTGAAAATATTTTTTTTTTATTTTCGAATTCTAACGAATTAAAATATTGGATGATTTACAGGCGATAATTAAACAGCGTGTTTTTTGAAAATTCTAAATGCTACACATATGCATATAACTAAATAGATTTTTAATACTGTACTCTTGGAATTTTAACTTCAATATATTTCACTCTAAGAGGTGTAATTTATACACAGAAAAAACAATTAGAGATGGGCCAGTCTACATTGCGATATACGAGTAAAGCGGCAGTAATTTTCCCTTCAGTGATTTTATTATAAGATTTTGATAGGGATTTCTTTGCCACATGTAATCGTAGGAAAGGGAATCTCAGATATCTTTAAAAAAAATGTTGTAAGCGTTAGATATTTTTATCCCTTTGCTCGGAGCATGAGAAAATGCTTAAATCATCACTTTTCTAGATCGCGTATAGAATTAATTAAGTAAAAAAGAGGGAATCGGCTCAAGTAATAATAGAACACTTTGGAATGAAGTTAACAAGGGCTAAATTAAGATCAAAATTAAGAAATTAGGAAATTAATTAGGTTTTAAATTACTTTAAGAGATATCATTACAAACACACACAGATATATATATATATATATATATATATATATATATATATATATATATATATATATATATATATATATATATATATATATATATATATATATATATATATATATATATATATATATATACACCATGTAAACAATGATTACTCATTTCGCCTTATTACATAAAGTTCTCTTCCAGTAAATTAAACTTTTAAAAACCTTTAATACATCACCACTAAGAACAAAGAAACTAAACTGGAGTATCTTTAAGCACACAGTGTTATCACTTCTTACACATTCTTCTTAAGCCAAGAACAAGAATCTCACCGTCATCCGACAACACAAGGCGAGAATCTCCACCATTTCGAAATACCACTCTAACCTTCTGCTTCAGAGGGTATTTGCAGGTGTAGAAAAAGCTGCAGAAAATCAACTTAGCACTCGAGAAACCACTCGAAAATCGCCTGCTACTGAGGATCGTGGGCGATCAGCAGAAGAGGTCCACTCCAAACACCTCTCCTGGTTAGGAATGATAGTCCATCCTGAGGGGTCAACACAGCTGGGATTTGCAGAACGTCCACAAAGCTGACCTTATCCACTATGTTTGCAAATGAATGAAATTTTTTTTCTAGGCATGTAATCATGCTTTAAATTGTTTCTTTTTGTTATATAACAAGCCAGTTTCTAAATTAAAGCTCCTTTTTATAAGACTGGGTGCTTTTTTTTTTAAAGTTTACTCAATCAAATTTATTAGAGTCAATGATGAAATATTGAATTATGAAATAAACAATGCATTGTGTTCTTTCAATAAACTAACGTTATCATTTTGACTTTTTCGTATATGAAATGCTGTGGAAATATCATAATCGTCAAAAAATTCGAACTCGAGATTTTCACGAATTTTTATATTTGAAATTTCTCTCATTTTGTATAGCACATTCCTGGCTATTTTTCTGTCCGACTGTCCATCACTCAGTCATTTGACTGTCTGAGAATACAATGACTCGAAAATACTTTGAACTATGATGAATGAAATGAAATGCAATGACCAAATTTGGTACATGGTTCTTTACACTCAATTCTATCAAACTATAAACGAAAGCCTTTCATAAGAAGTCTGTTTGTCCAAATTCCCAAACACAATTTAACACCTTAGCTACAAAACGAAGAGAGCTAAATGGAAAAAAAATAAAGCACGTATTTAACATCTACAGTGTAGATACTCATCAAGATTGCAATGAAATCCATCAAAGGTTTGACCGTCTGTCCGTCTATACTTTCGCATGCATATAAGCGCAATAACTCGAAAACGCAGTGATTTCAATATGTGAAATTCAGTATGTGATTTTTGGCAATTGTAGTTTTGCGTCAAGTTTAGCTTAAACTGGAAAAAACACATCTAAAACATACATTTATCTTTCATACAATATTACCTGCATATCAGGGATTAGTCACCAAAAAAAAATTCGCCAAAGGATCACTCGATATATTTAGTAAAACTGCTACATCAAATTTAACTTCAACTGGAAACAACACATCTAAAGCATAAATTTATCGTTCATACAATATTAACTGCATATCAGGGATTAGTCACCAAAGGATCACTCGATATATTTAATAAAACTGCTACGACAAATTTAACTTCAACTGGAAACAACACATCTGAAGCATAAATTTATTTTTCATACAATATTAACTGCATATCAGGGATGAGTCGCCAAAAAATTCGCCAAAGGATCACACGATATATTTAGTAAAACTGCTACGACAAATTTAACTTCAACTGGAAACAACACATCTAAAGCATAAATTTATCGTTCATACAATTTTAACTGCATATCAGGGATTAGTCGCCAAAGGATCACTCGATATATTAAATAAAACTGCTACGACAAATTTAACTTCAACTGGAAACAACACATCTAAAGCATAAATTTATCGTTACTACAATTTTAACTGCATATCAGGGATTAGTCGCCAAAAAATTCGCCAAAGGATCACTCGATATATTTAGTAAAACTGCTATATTCACAGACTCACCAAAGATAATATTTCGTAGCTTTTTCTTCGCCAATGTCCAGCGAGGCATTCACGGCCTTCCCAAAGGTCAGTAATTTTATAAAGGGGTGAGGGTAGGAATAACACCTTTATTAGAGAATATGCGAGAAAGTATTGGGGAGACCTTTCCCGCTGGGTAGGTCTTCCCTCCCACTCCCAGCTTTCTCATGCATCGCCAACAACGTGCTATCTCAAAGGATAGGAGTAAGCAGCAGAACACAATATGGGATGTTGAAATGTGATTCACATTTATGTGATTCCTTGTTCTTCAATTGTTTCAGAATTAAGAATGTTAGAATATTATGAAGAATGAAGAATATTAAAATAAAGAATATTAAAATTCGCCTTTTTTTTCTTTACAATATTAACAAAATCAAATTATAAATATAATTTAGTAAAAAATTAATAATGAAGATGAAGCTGAAGTTTGTTACAGACCTAAGCGTAATGAAAACTCAAAACTGTTGCCAGGTTAAGAGCCATATTATCACAACTTTCGATGTTCATGTTGGAGAATTGAAACTAGAATTAATAATTCAGAATTCTATACTAATCTGAAATTAATGTGTTTTTTTAAAAAATAATATTAAAACAACAGGCAAGAAATAAATTTATTATATTAAAATTATATTGTTTTAAAATACTTTTTTATAACACGCATGTTTGCAAGTTTTCGGTTTTAGGAACATTTTAATCATATTGTTCTTAAGAATATAAAATCTCTCAGTCTTATTGTTATTAAATAACCAGCAATCAATACATGAAGGTAACAGTGATCTTTTATATTGGCTTCGAGACCAAAACAAATTAAGGTAAGCTCTAGTTTCATTACTACATTACATACATCATGTAATGTTTTACTTGGTGTAGAATTTAAATTTTTTCATATGGATAGATCAGATATTTAAGACAGAGAACAGGAACTTTAATTTTTTGTATAGTTTTAATAATTTGTTAGTTATAAGGATAAGCAAATTGCACATTTTTTTAGATAATTAAAAGTGAAATAATTAAAAAACGGTAAACAATGATAAGAAATAGTTTAAATTTGTGGTATTAGATTGACTCATATTCTTTTAATCAGCATTTAGGTTGATTACAAAATATAAATTTCTTTATATTTCTTTTCATATAAAATTATATATTATTATATTATTTTGTAACCAAATTTTTTTGATGGAAAAAAAGATATTTATTAAAATTTTAGATAAATAAAAAAAATGATGGTAGAAATTATAATTTGAGGATATTATTTGTAATTTACGATGAAATAATATATGAAAGTCAAAAATTCATAAATTATCAAATCAAAATATTATTTAATGTGTAAACTATTTATAACTATTTCCCAATATCTTTACATTATATGTTCAGCATCAAAAGTAATTAAAAACATCTATGAATGGAAATTAAACACATAATAAAAATGTATGACATTTATTACAACAAAAAAATTAAACAAATACGGATTTTTTTTATTATATTTGCATACAAAAAGGAAAGAAACTAAATTAAATATTTAATGGGAACAATATCAAATACATACATTTTGAATTAATATGCCGTTCCAATTTTTATTTCTTCACGAAATGATAATCATCGATTTAAAAAATTTAAAAAAAATCAATCATTTATTTTATTATAAACTAGCCATCGTTGGCAAAACAACAAGTTTGACGGGAAAAATCATTTGTATTTAATTAAATTTAAATATCTTATGCACAACAATCTTACATCTGTTTTGTTTATTGTAACAACATAACGAAAACAAGCACCATGACGTAAGAGGGCAAATAAAGGCATAATTATCCAGCATTCCACCTTCTAATTGCGCCTCAGCTTTTACAGTAAGATACTTCACTTGTGTATTCCACATGTAAACTGCCTATATAAACAATGTTTCTTTATAAGATTTCCACACTAAAAGAAAATCAAGGCATTAAATGGTTGCGAATCAATGCTTGAACTTCTTTGCAAAATGTATTATTGAAGATTACGTAAAAACGATTATTTTTATCAAAATTCAGAAAATAAGCAGCTATTTAAAGAAACCAATTTAACTCAGTGGCAATAAAATTTTATCAGAAATAGCTAGATTCTTTTTTTAAATTTTAAAATAATGTAAATATCTTCTTTGTGTTGTTATATTTTCGGAAGTTAATGTAGAAAATGACAAGAACTAGCTTAAATTTTAATTAATTAAAATTTTAGAAAAATGGCTTCATGATGCCTATTCCATTCCTCTAAAATATGTTTGTGCCACTTTCTTTAGCTCTAGATTCAACAGTCTGCCCTAAAGACTGAGACACATATATATTATTCTTTATTAGTTGTAGAGATTTATCGCTTACAAAAATTATTGTTTATTACAATTTAACATATGTATTTCTATGTACATAAAAGAGATAATTCATTAATAGTTTGTACGCTATAAAAATCAAAACTATGGGACTGAATTTCTATAAATTTTGCTCAGTATCTAATATATACTATGAAGCAAATATGCAAAAAAATAGTGTAGATATTTTAAATACTTTTATTTGTTTGAATCCTAAATGTCTCTCACTGTTTTTAATAAAATTAAAAGCATAAAAGAAAAATGAGATTAAAAAAAAGCTAGTTTTCGGCATTTTTTTAAAAAATTCATTTGTTTTAATCTGCACTTTTTGGATATACAAAAATGTATAAGATTTTAAGAGATTTCAAAATTGTTTGACATAATTGATATTTTTATTTAATTAAAATCAAGTCACAGAAAATAAATGGATTCTGCAAATAGAAAGGCAAAATAATATATATTTTATAGAAACGTAATACTTTTATATATTTTATGGAAAGGTAAAAATAGTATAAATTTTATAGAAAGGTAAAAATATTATATATTTTATGAAAAGATAAAAATGGTATATGTTTTATAAAAAGGTAAAAATGTTATATATTTTATAGAAAGGTAAAAATGGTATATATTTTATAGAAAAGTAAAAGTTGTATAGATTTTATAGAAAGGTAAAAGTGTTATATATTTTATAGAAAAGTAAAAATGGTATATATTTTAAAGAAAGGAAAAAGTGGTATATATTTTATAGAAAGGTAAAATTGGTATATATTTTATAGAAAGGAAAAAGTGGTATATATTTTATAAAAAGGTAAAATTGGTATATATTTTATAGAAAGGCAAAAATGGCATATATTTTATAAAAAGGTAAAATTGCTATATATTTTATAGAAAGGCAAAAATGGCATATATTTTATAAAAAAAGTAAAATTGGTATAAATTTTACAGAAAGGTAAAAATGGCATATATTTTATAGGCAGATAAAAGTGCTATCTACTTGCGATCGGTTCCTGATATTAACTCTCTCTCTATTTTTTTCTATATCGTCTGTAACGTTAACATCAGACGATCAGCAATAGCTGATTTGGTTATCATAACTTTAACCTTTGTTATGTTATGTTATAAGATCTTTCTCAAAACTGCTGAAGTATAATAATAACTATTTTATTTTTACATAAATAATTATCATTCAGCGAATACAAATTAAAATAAACAAATATTTTTTTAATTGTATTGTTAGTTTACTATCAAACTAAAACATTTTTTAATTGCATCGCTATCGAATTACATTTCTATTTACAGATTCCCATAGATGTACTTTTTTTTATATAAAATGTATATAATACAACTAAAGAAATTAGAGTTTTTCAAGAAATTAGACTACTGAGATCTCAAAAAATTATTTATAATATTTTAACAATTAAATTTTAATTTTTTTTCTTACACTTAACGATCTTCAAAATCTAAACTAGCAAAGTTATCAATCGACAATCAATCCAAAACTTCGCTAAACCGAAGCCCTCCTGTCAATTTCACAAGCTAAAGCGCATGCTCAGCATGTGCTCCAATGAGATGCCAAATCTCCTCTACGTCACAACTTTGTCCGCCGAAAATCAAACCGCGTTTTATTGACACCTGGCTCGAAAAGCTTAAACAAAGTGCTGTATAATAGGGGTTTAAACTAATCCCTATTGATCTAGTTCGTTTGCGTTTTTCTTACATTCTTTTTTTCTTTAGGGGGTTTTCTGCCTCCGATTGGAGGACACGATTTTGGGGGTTGGATATGGAAGGGGGGGGGGGAGAAGATATCGGGAAAGAGGTGATATTCACTTCCTTTAATTGTCACCCCTGACAATAGTCGTGTCAAAATCGCTGTCAATCGGTTCTTCTACATTTTTAGGTGTTCCCAAATTTTTTGCGATGTATAATTCGACTTCACCCCAGGTAAGGCAGTTAAAGAGTTAATTCGCCTTAAAGAAATAATTGAAGTTAGATTTTTAATTTATATTCTAAATTTCAAATACTGTATGATAATTTATTTAATACAATTTCATTCGGAAAATTATTTGTATGTGGAAACTGTTTATGAATTAGGTTTGAAAAGTTCTGATTTCGGAAATTATTTACTATTTCTGTAATTAGAATTTCTAAAATGATTTTAAATATCTCAAATCAAATAACTGCAAATTTTTACATATTACGAAAATTTGATACAATTAAACATAACAAATTCATCAGATATATGAGAAGTTTTGTTTTTCATAAATATATTTTAATATGTTGTAAAGCATCCATTAAATGTATACATTAGCTTTTAAATGATATAAAACTAATAATTTTTAATAGATCGTTTTAAATTTTTTGGCGTCTAATTTTGTTCCTAATTAGAAACTATGTGGTGTATAAAAGAATTAAAATCGCAAAATATGAGAAAATCAACTTTAAATGCATAATGGAATCATTAATACTTAAGAATCAACATTTAATAAATTATAATAAATGAAAAAATTCTGATATTTTTGTTTTGGATTTTATTTAATTGATTATATTTTCATGTATAAATATTTTTAATAGAAATTTTGTTCATAAATGCATAAATTTCATTTAATTTGAATCATCCCTTTACAATTGCATAAAAATAATAGTATCAAAAGATTTATTTGAGAAATATTACTTAATATAGTCAAACATTTATTTGAAAATAATTCATAATTAAAGTCAATGTGCATGATTGCGTTGTTCATAATTGATGAATATAGTTAAACAAACAACTTAAAATCAGCTAAAGCAAATTTCAATTATTATATATCAATATGAATCTATTTAGATACATACTTTATTTGTAAAATTGCTTGCCAAATTGTATTTACTCAATGAACAAGTTTGAAGACTCATCAGATTTGAAAATCTTTAATTTAGTGATTATCATCAAGAACCATTGAATCAA
Organism: Argiope bruennichi; assembly: GCF_947563725.1. Lineage (NCBI taxonomy): Eukaryota > Metazoa > Arthropoda > Arachnida > Araneae > Araneidae > Argiope > Argiope bruennichi. The sequence continues at coordinate 103,506,145 of NC_079156.1, forward strand.
AAAGTGACAACTTGAGTTTAACCATTTTCACATCAGACAGTATTCTTTTAGAAAATTCTATTATACTCATGGTTTAAAAAATATATACGGCCAGATGTACTTTTCTACCAATTCTCTTTTAAAATATAATTAATTCGAAATGTAAAATCAATTAATTCTTTCATAAGTACAACTGCTGAAAAAGTTAGTTTACTTTTCAGAAGTGTGTGTATTTTTTTTTTTTTTTAATTTTAACTCATACTTTACCGCTACTTTAAACTGATGTATTGGAAGTTAATGAAAAATAAATGTAAAAAAAAGCCGATATTCGTGTTATTGAAACTTGATGCGATAAGCATTAAATGACATAAATTTAAGTTAATGTAATTTATCAAAAACGAAACAAGCTCAACAAAGTTTTGAAAAAGCAATGAAAAGTTTTATCAGATAGAAAAAAAATCTTCATTCAAATTAATTATTATAATTAAATTAGGATATTACTAAGATTAAAAATATGAATAATTCAAAATAATCCTCGTCCTATCTACATCTAATATTTCTGGAAGAAAGCAATGCAATCTTTTCAGTTCCATTATTTCATTTCTAAAAATAAACGATATTAATGAATCATCTATAAAAATAAAAAAAAAATCTCCTTAAAGTTTTTATATTATATTCTATATGTTACAATAATCAGCTCAGAGCAAAAAAAATTACAGTTTCTAAATTGCGGTAGTTGAAATTTGAAAAAAAAAATACTTTACCAATAATGTGTTTAGTCTTAAAATGTTGCCAGAAATTTTCTTAATAGTAAAATAAATCGTTTTCAAATTATTCTAGAAATATATTTTATTTAGTAAGCTTGTGAGTTCTTCCTAAATTAACTGAAAATTATTGCATTATTTAGAATTTTTTCATATTCGCAATTCTGAAATTGGACTAATTTTATTTATATTTATAAAAATGAATAACAAATTTCATAAAGGTTTATTTATTTTCAGAACTAAATAGATTTTTTTTCTTTTTCTCTAAATCTTGAATAGTGCCGAGGAAAATTTTGCTTAATGGTATCTTTAACAGCTTTTAAACACAACATTATATACAATATGACTAATAAGACGACACTAATACGATTTTTCATATAAAATTTATGAAATAATTAGAACAGTGCTAAAGTAAAAGGTATGTTGATCATAGAAATGAAACAGATAATGAAAAATAATTTTTTTTTCTGAATTAAAGCTATTATAGAGTATTAAAAAATAACCTTATAATTTTTGACGAAGAATATCCTATTTTAAGTGTAAGACATTGGAAATGAACGTAGTCACTTCTAAAATTTGTTAATAGACAATTTCGAATTCCTGATAACGTTCGATTTCTAATTATTTAAAATCTATTTAATTTAATTAATTATTTAATTGTTTATAGGAATTTAACTTAATTAATTATTTAATTGTTCATTTGAATTTAACTTGATTAATTATTTAATTGTTTATCTGAATTAAATTAATTATTTAATTGTTTATTTGAATTTAATTTAATTAAGATAGTTTATTTCTATTGATTTCATCAGACTTAATTTACTTAAGCTTTGTTTAATTAGATCTGCTTAGTATAATTATTTCTTATTTGTTATATTTCAATGAAGTATTTTGCTATGTAAAACCTTTCATATTTCTTTATAATATTGTTAAATATTTATTTAAGGTATGTTAACTTTATTGCGTAGATAATATAAAAAGTGGAATTGTCGGAATAATGTTTAGTTAACGTCATAATGACTGAAATTATGTAATTATCTGAATATCCAGTGTTTAGTAAAATTCTATTTTCAGGAAATTTCGTGAAATACTTTCAGTGACATTTTAATTTTCTTCTAATATATTCTTATTTATACCAATACAAAAGAAGTGACAAAAATATTTAGATATGGGTCATGTACCTGTATTTAGTCAAAAATTTATATTTAATTAAAATTAATACGTTCTAAAAGTTGCAAATTTGTCTTCATTATCCATAAATTTGCATTTCAAAAACTTTAAAGGTCTTTCTTATACTAAGATAAAAGCATTTTAGTGAAAATAAGAATCGCAATTTTCAGCAATAAAATCATCGTAAATACATAAGAAATGAAATATTTTAGTAGTTTAAATATGTTTTGAAATAATTTTAATTGTTGATATCTGATTACTAAATTTTAAAACAAAATCTGAATTCTAAATAGGTTAAAAACCTTTATTATGGAATTATCAAAAAGGAAATTAAAGGAGAAATTTCTGCTTTTAAATGTATCTATATAATACTCCTATTAATTATTTTACTCATCTTTTTTTATATAATCTCTTGATATACAACGGTTGATATACAAGTAATAAAACTTTAAAGTCCGTTTGTTATACTTTAAATTACTTTTATAGATTGGAAACTTACTGAAAGTTAAGAATTTTAATGAATATCAAAGAAATTTGTCTTTATGGAATATTGACCAATATTCGTAGATATAATTAGAGTAAATAGAAACTAAAAATTGAAACAGTTGAAAAAGTAAAAATGAACTAGATTATTTCAAATAAAAAGATTTCTCCTAAAAAATCCTTTTTTAATTTTAAACTGATTTCATTTTTAAATGAGAAACATTTATTATTGACTTACATCTACTTCTCTTATAACATAAATCCGATACAAGTATAATAAAAGCAAAATATATGAAACAAAACTGTCAGTGTATTAAATAAATTTTTTTCTAGAGAAATCAATATAATTAATAAAGAAGAAATAATAATGAATTAAAATAACAATAAATCAAAATATAATTGAAAGATGTGAATGAAAGAGAGTAAAATGTTAGAATGATGCAATTATCATACGAAATTTCATCTAGAACAAATAGTATACGTTAGCAATGTTTTAAATTCAAAAGAAAATATAAATGGGTATGAAGCACACAAATATTATTAAAAGATAAAAGTAAATATCTGTAAAATAAATAAATACCGAAGAAAAAATTTAAATAAAAGAGACTTTTTGTAAGATATTAATTAAGAAAATATTACATAAGAGAAATATTACATACAAAAGAAGATATTACATAAGAGAAAAACTGAACAAAAAATACAAATATTAGATTGATATATTTTTTAAATTATTTTCGATAAATTAAAAATAAAACTGTTTATATTATTTGTGTGAACGACTTCTGCAAACGATAAAGAAAGAGAATTTCTTTCAACAAACGAAATGAAAACAGTAATTAGTTTCTAGGTCTATAAAAAATTGCTAAGTTTATCATATTTCTTTTAATAAATATATAAAATCACAAGTAAATTGTCCTTTAAAAAATTAAACTGAAAACTAAAATAAAAATACTATGCAAAGATGAAAATTTAAGCATTCTCAGATATTTTTAAAAAATAGCTATGATATTTTATTTTTCAAAAAGTACTGATTAAACTATATCTAATCTTAACCCCCATTTTAGCTTCAAAAAATCATTATTTAAAAAGTATTATTTTAAAAATTAAATAGATTAATATAATATATTATTTAAAGTTTAAAAAAAATCTTTTTTTCACAATGGCAGATGCATGTATAAATGAGAAAAATTAATTACAATTAAAACATTTAACAGTGAATACTTGATAGAATTATTCAAAAATTACTTGCTTAGATTGCTTTAAAATTACTAAATTACTTGCTCAGAATTTTAATCTGATAGCTTAAAATCCCGCCATTCATAGAATTATATTTTGATGCCTAGAATGTATGAAATCCGATTACTTTTCAAAAATTTGAAGGAGTCAAGTTGATTTGATTTGATAAACTTTTCCAAAATAGAATACTCCATCTGATCGCAATATAATAAAATATCAAAGAGCTCGTAAAGTTTAAAAATAAATTTATGGAAAGTAATAAGTTGGTATGACTTGGTATGATATTTTTTGAAAAGGATTTTATCAAAATTATTTTTGTTTGAAAATGCTCAAGCTATTCAATACCTGAATTTTGACTAATGCCTTATCTCATTAGTTTAGCTTTTCTACCCATTAAATTAAAATATTTATGCCATATCTTTAATGTTTTAGAAATAATAAAGATTTTTACTTATAATAATAAATTAAATTACCGCACTTCCTAATTACTCTATTTCGGCTTCGTATATATTACCCTAAAAAAATTCCGACATAGGAGAATTTGTAAACACTTTGTTTACAAATTTGCTTTAAGACTTTTTTACTAGGCTTGAAGCTTAAAAAGAAAGAAAATATTGTACTTTGATTGATAATTTATCAAGTTTTGTTAGACATATATTTTAGCCGAACTGTATATAAGGTGGCTGATAGATAGGTAATTATAAAAAATTGGAGATTTGGTACAAAAGATATCTAAATGATTTTTCAGACAGTGGTTACGAAGAGATGGACTTTGAATATAGTTTATTAATATATATATATATATTTCATTTTTTCGAATTAACTAAGGTGTACAAACTGATGCTAAACCTATTTTGCTTTACACATCTGTATAAAATTAAAAATTCAATTTAAAATTTGCATATTTTGCTTTGTTTTATTTCCTTGTATTTATTAATAAAATTTTTAAAAATATGATTTTTTTAGATTTTTTTTTCAAAAAAATTCAGATTTTTTAAATAAAATACTTACATTAACAGAATATTTGAAGTATATTAAAGTCAAGATCAGGCTTGTAGAAATTATTTCAACAAATTAAAAGAAAGATGCATAAGGTATCCATAACTAAGAAATTAGAAGAGGTTTCTGAAAAGGAAAAAAAGGTTGCAGTAAAAATAGCATGGAATCAAGTCAAAAGTATTGAATTCAAATTTCAATTAAAGATAGGTTCAATATAAAATGTTTCTTACAAAGGTGTTAAAATTCGAATTAGATAGAAATTTGAATTGGAATTTTTATTACAATACTAGTAAAATTTTCTTCATAATAAAAAAGCTGAAAAAGTACTCTACCTCCATGAAGAACAGACTGAAATATATATTGCCATAAATTTCTTTTTTCTAAAAATTCATCAACATTTATACTGAAAAGATAAAAAGGCCAAACGATATTTTTGCAATGAGTAAATCTAATAAAGCATTTCTATATCTATACTTATAATAAAGCTCAATGTGTGTGTGTGTGTGTGTGTGTGTGTGTGTGTGTGTGTGTGTGTGTGTGTGTGTGTGTGTGTTGGCGCTCTACAGGCCAGACCGTTTGACATACAGCTACCAAATTTGGTACATGTATACCTTGGAGGTTGGGAATGTGCACCTGGGGTTTCTTTTTTCGAATTTTTAATTAGAATTTTAATTATTAATTAAAAACTAAATTTCCCGCCAAAAAAATCTTCCATTTTCCCCACCGCCAACTTTTTCGCCAAAAAAATCTTCCATTATCCCCAGCGCCAAACGAGAAAGGCTTCAGTCTTTTTTTTCTCCCAACAGTAATGAGGCTAGGGTTAAAATTTTTCGGCGGATTATTTCAATCGGTTCTGTTTATTTTCTTAATGTTTGATGCATTTAAAATTAAACATTGTTAATGAATCAATCTTTCAGATTCATTCTGATGTACTTTTGAATTAAAATAAAACAGAATAAAGGAAATTAAAAATTTCTAATCCGCATAGCGTTACCCCAACTGGCGTAGAAAAAATCACGTATTTGCGTTACGTAACTGGCGAAGAAAATTCACGCATGCGCATTCTGTTCTGATTGTTGCCATGACAACGTTATCAATGGATGATTTAAATTATTTTTGGGTTAGTTGCATGCTTTTGTAAGTAAATTGTATTTATGTTAGTTATATATTTTTTGTATATGCTTATAGTTTTAAGTACATCGTTTTTTAAGTAGTTTTTTTAAAACCTGTTTTCGACCGTTTATTTTAAACGATTCGTTTTATTTTCTTAGTGTTTGATGCATTTAAATTTAAACATTGTTAATTAATCGATCTGCTCATAATGAATCTATGAAAATTTTGTTGACCAACTCTTGAGATATTACATAAATTAAAAAAGATATTCTTTAGTGCCCATAAAGTTTAAATGCTGAGTGACTCTATTTTCAGTAATCAGATTATAAAAAAATTCTTTGTTTCAGTAAAAAATATTATTATATTAATTGAAGATAAGTTCTTTCCACTTTAATTTAAAGCATAAATTCTACCGTTTTCAACCGTTTATTTTAAACGATTCGTTTTATTTTCTTAGTGTTTGATGCATTTAAATTTAAACATTGTTAATTAATCGATCTGCTCATAATGAATCTATGAAAATTTTGTTGACCAACTCTTGAGATATTACATAAATTAAAAAAGATATTCTTTAGTGCCCATAAAGTTTAAATGCTGAGTGACTCTATTTTCAGTAATCAGATTATAAAAAAATTCTTTGTTTCAGTAAAAAATATTATTATATTAATTGAAGATAAGTTCTTTCCACTTTAATTTAAAGCATAAATTCTACCGTTTTCAACCGTTTATTTTAAACGATTCGTTTTATTTTCTTAGTGTTTGATGCATTTAAATTTAAACATTGTTAATGAATCGATCTGCTCATAATGAATCTAAGAAAATTTTGTTGACCAACTCTTGAGATATTACATAAATTTAAAAAGATATTCTTTAGTGCCCATAAAGTTTAAATGCTGAGTGACTCTATTTTCAGTAATCAGATTATAAAAAAATTCTTTGTTTCAGTAAAAAATATTATTATATTAATTGAAGATAAGTTCTTTCCACTTTAATTTAAAGCATAAATTCTACCGTTTTCAACCGTTTATTTTAAACGATTCGTTTTATTTTCTTAGTGTTTGATGCATTTAAATTTAAACATTGTTAATTAATCGATCTGCTCATAATGAATCTAAGAAAATTTTGTTGACCAACTCTTGAATTTAAAAAGATATACTTTAGTGCCCATAAAGTTTAAACGCTGAGTGACTCTATTTTCAGTAATCAGATTATAAAAAAATGCTTTGTTTCAGTAAAAAATATTATTATATTAATTGAAGATAAATTCTTTCCACTTTAATTTAAAGCATAAATTCTACGGGTGCTAACAGAAAATGAGAGAGATACATATTACGTTATGACTGAAGGTCTTTATAATATTATGAATGAATTATATGATAATCAAAATTTGAAGTTTTAAAATATTTTGATGAAGAAGCTATTAAAGTAGAAAATGCATAAAATATTTAATTATTAAAATTTTAACGAACATTAAGATTGGCGAATCGGCTGGTCGCCAAAGGCGGCTAGTATAAAATATTTAAAAAAAGACGATGGTATAACAAAATCTTCTAATCTAAAATATAATTAGATGTATAAATGTCGCAATTTTGCTTATTAGAACTAAAATTTTGAAAAACTTATTTCAAAACTAAATTGCTGAATTTTGTTTCTAAAGTAAAGAAATTTGAACATCTAACAAATATATATTAAATATATTAATAAATTAATCATTAAATTAATTACTATTCCAAATAATAAAAAAAATATTTTCACAAATTATTTTTTGTTAGCAGAAAGTGATCAGAAATACAACAAATAATATTCCACTGAAAATTAGTTTTTATTCATAAACATAGAAAGAAAGAAAAAAATTAAATTTAAATTAATAAATTAATTTCAAAATAAATAATATAATTCGGGATAGAATTATATAAATCTACTGTCTTTTTAATAAATATGTATATAAATGAGAAACAGTTTAAAAAGTTGCATACTCCTTTCGACTTAAAAAAAAACACCTTAAACCAGTTTATTATAAAATAAGCATAAAATAATGTGCTTCTGAATTTCCTATGTAATAAAAAAATGCGATCATTAAAAATCGTGTGATATTTTTAAAGATTTCATCCTTATTTTAAAAAAAAATTCAAAAATATTTTACGAAAAGGACTTTATTTACAGAAAATTCCTTTCTAAAAATCATTTATTTGTTAAAGCATTTAAATGATAGAACTAAATAATATAAATTTAATAAATACATCATTAACTGTTTCATTATCAAAACTTTAAGTTAGAATTATTTATCTTCGCCATTTAGTGGCAGATTTAAAAAATATTAGCAATTAAAAGTGGAAATCGAGAATGTTTATTGGTAGATAAGTAAAAGATTTAAAGTACATTATTCGTTCTAATAACTTGCTAAAAGCTTAATTGGATAATAAATACGAAGCTGTGTAATCTGATCATGCTTCTGTATTTGAAAATTTTCTAAAATCTTTTCTAAATGGTGTTTCAAACTGGAAGGAAAACGGAAGCATGCATTAGTTAAATACACATACTTTTGAAAACAAATAGAAACCTGAAAGATTTCGCATTTCTATATAAAATGTGGTATTGAATATCTAATTTCAATATGTCTGAATATGAAAGAAAATCTGTATTTAAAAAGTGAAAATATATTATCATAATTTTTTATTAAATTGAAATTAATACAGTTCGAAAATCAGATTATTCCATGGATTTTGCCTAAGCAAAAATTGTGGTGAAACTGATAAGGAAAGCAATTTTATAACAATAATAATAAAAAAAGAAGTAGTATTTTTAAAGTAATTGTTTTTATAAACTTCACAAAATCATTTATTATTTTAAATTAACACTATTGGTGCATTATTAATATATTTATTAGCATAATATTTTGTGGCTTAAAAAAAACTCGAAATAGAATACACATTAGAAATTCTAGAAAACAAACGGCAAACGATTTTTAAAAGTATTAGATTAAGGAAATCAAAAACGTATTTAAACGAAAAATTCACATTTGTATTTCATTCAGTAATGTTTCCATAATTTGAATGTATATATAAGCCCCAGTTTCTTTAAGTTTCCCATTTTTTACTTCTATTTAAACTCTTCAGAGGCAAAATCTTCAAAAAATGGCATCACGATTTTTTTTAAATTTAATAATGGTATTTTTATTTTATATTGGCAACAATTCCGAGAAGAATAAAAAAATTAATTTATTCTTCTGAATTTTTATTCGATAGATCTTAATTTTTCCTTTCTTTAGAATTATTTTAATTTAGAAGAAAGCTATGCATACTCATAGTGTCAATATCCTAGAAGAACTTAAAATGAATTTATTTATGACGTTCCAGCATCGAAAGAAAATAAATTATAACGATTGAAATGTATAATAAAAAAAAACTATCCGGAATGGTTCCCAAAACTTTCTTGTGTATTTTCTAATATTATAAAGTCATACGTAAGATTTCACATATCATAAGACGTTATTCCTACCACCCACCATAGACCTTAATTTCCATAGATAAAATTGTTGACCTTGGATAAGATGACGAAGGTTTTTGTCTCCATTGGCGAACAATAGTTAAAAATTTGGGTTTTGGCGTTAATTTATAATTTTTACATAATCTATCGAATGATACTTGAAAATTATAATCTTGCATTGAGCAACAGGTTCTCGGAAATCCAATTTGTGTTTTAAATGCTTTGTTTCCAACCTTTTTAAACCCCATTTTGAAACATATCTAAACTGCAATTACAAAATTACATACTAAATTTCATATGTTTAAGTCATTCGTTTCAGTTTTCGTATTTAAAGGCTTTGTGAAAGTACAGGTTGACGGAAAGTCAAACCCTTGGCGGATTTAGTTCCAAATTTGCAAGGTATCTACAGTTTAGATGATCAAGTTGTGTTCCAAATTTTATCAATCTAGCTCTCTTCATTTTGTAGTTATAATATTAACTTATATTCCGACAGCCTGACAATGACAATTAAATTTACTTTGAATCAATTTCGCTCAAACTTTGATAGAAAGCTCAAAATGTTGTGTAAAGACACTATCAAATTTTGTTATTTTGTAGTTATTATGTTCTTATATTCGGACAGCCGGACAATAACAATCAGATTTACTTTGAATGGATTTCGCTCAAACTTTGATAGAAAGCTCAAAATGTTGTGTAAAGACACTATCAAATTTTGTTATTTTGTAGCTATTATGTTCTTATATTCGGACAGTCGGACAATAACAATCAGATTGACTTTGAATGGATTTCGCTCAAATTTTGATAGAAAGCTCAAAATATTGTGTAAAGACACTATCAAATTTTTTTTTATTTTGTAGCTATTATGTTCTTATATTCGGACAGCCGAACAATAACAATCAGATTGACTTTGAATGGATTTCGCTGAAGCATTGATAGAAAGCTCAACATTTTGTGTAAAGACGCTATCAAATTTTGTTATTTTGTAGTTATTATGTTCTTATATTCGGACAGCCGAACAATAACAATCAGATTGACTTTGAATGGATTTCGCTGAAGCATTGATAGAAAGCTCAACATTTTGTGTAAAGACGCTATCAAATTTTGTTATTTTGTAGTTATTATGTTCTTATATTCGGACAGCCGAACAATAACAATCAGATTGACTTTGAATGGATTTCGCTGAAGCATTGATAGAAAGCTCAACATTTTGTGTAAAGACGCTATCAAATTTTGTTATTTTGTAGCTATTATGTTCTTATATTCGGACAGCCGAACAATAACAATCAGATTGACTTTGAATGGATTTCGCTGAAGCATTGATAGAAAGCTCAAAATGTTGTGTAAAGACACTATCAAATTTTGTTATTTTGTAGTTATTATGTTAACTTATATTCGGACAGCCGGACAATAACAATCAGATTTACTTTGAATGGATTTCGCTCAAACTTTGATAGAAAGCTCAAAATGTTGTGTAAAGACACTATCAAATTTTGTTATTTTGTAGCTATTATGTTCTTATATTCGGACAGTCGGACAATAACAATCAGATTGACTTTGAATGGATTTCGCTCAAATTTTGATAGAAAGCTCAAAATGTTGTGTAAAGACACTATCAAATTTTGTTATTTTGTAGCTATTATGTTCTTATATTCGGACAGCCGAACAATAACAATCAGATTGACTTTGAATGGATTTCGCTGAAGCATTGATAGAAAGCTCAACATTTTGTGTAAAGACGCTATCAAATTTTGTTATTTTGTAGTTATTATGTTCTTATATTCGGACAGCCGGACAATAACAATCAGATTGACTTTGAATGGATTTCGCTGAAACATTGATAGAAAGCTCAACATTTTGTGTAAAGACACTATCAAATTTTGTTATTTTGTAGTTATTATGTTAACTTATATTCGGACAGCCGGACAATCAGATTTACTTTGAATGGATTTCGCTCAAACTTTGATAAAAATCTCAAAATTTTGTGTAAAGACACTATCAATTTTTTTCTTCCAGTTCAAAGCAATTTTGAATTGTCATTGTCATAGGCAGACAGATATAATGTCAGAAGTATGTTTTTGGAACTCAGGGTGGTCTGAAACATAACGATTTGTCAAAATTCCAAGTTTCGGAATTTTTGATGATTTAAAATTTCCTCTATACTTGAGAAAATAAAATAAAAAGCGAAAGTATAAAAGTATAAAAGAAGTATAAAAATAGTAGTGTAGAAAGTATAAAAGAAGTATAAAAATAGTAGTATAGAAAGTATAAAAGAAGTATAAAAATAGTAGTATAGAAAGTATAAAAGAAGTATAAAAATAATAGTATAGAAAGTATAAAAGAAGTATAAAAATAGTAGTATAGAAAGTATAAAAGAAGTATAAAAATAGTAGTATAGAAAGTATAAAAGAAGTATAAAAATAGTAGTATAAAAGTATAAAAGAAGTATAAAAATAGTAGTATAGAAAGTATAAAAGAAGTATAAAAATAGTAGTATAGAAAGTATAAAAGAAGTATAAAAATAGTAGTATAGAAAGTATAAAAGAAGTATAAAAATAGTAGTATAGAAAGTATAAAAGAAGTATAAAAATAGTAGTATAGAAAGTATAAAAGAAGTATAAAAATAGTAGTATAGAAAGTATAAAAGAAGTATAAAAATAGTAGTATAGAAAGTATAAAAGTATAAAATAGTAATAAAAGAAAGTATAAAAATAGTAGTATAGAAAGTATAAAAGTATAAAATAGTAATAAAAGAAAGTATAAAATAGTAGTAATAGAAAGTATAAAAGTATAAAATAGTAATAAAAGGAAGTATAAAATAGTAGTAATAGAAAGTATAAAAATTCAATCACAGTTATGTAGTCGTATTAATTTCGTAATACAAAATGCCATTTCTGAAACAGAGCACGGTACTATGGCATTAAATTTCATCATTTTAACTTATCTTTTCATTACACTTTAGGATGGACTTCAAGGTTATCCAAGTGCATATGCAGCCCTCAGCGGGTCCAGATACATACCTTTAGGACCTTCTGCAGCGTTGGATTCGGTGTTCAGACCAGCCACGGCACCCTTTTATCAGCCATATGTACCATGGATGGCAAGACCGTACACATTGGAAGGCAAGTAATTAAGAATAAATAGTATAATTTGCATTATATTATAACTGTTTGCTGAATTTCGATGTTTTGCAGTTTGTTTGAAAGACGATAAATATAAATTTAATTTCGCTAGAAAACAAAAACTATATATATATGGTACTTGGAATATATTATACATATTTTTATTTTATCTCTTATGAAAGTAGGCATTGAGAACAGTACTGTATTTGTAAAAAATCCGTTACAGTAAATCTTCTTCTGAATGGCGTTCTACTGATTACTTCAAAACAATGTAGTTTTTTGAAATTAAAAAAACAAAACAATGTTTGAAACACTTTTAAGTTTTTATTAATGTAATTATCCAATTCGCAAAAAACTGTAAAATCTAAAAATTTTATTTAAAGTTTTATTTTTTATGCAGTATAGAAACAAAATTCCTTTTATGTGGTGTTAAATCTCCTTTACTTAAAATTTCTGATATAAAATACCATAAATTACTAAACAACAAAAATTAAAAAACAAAACAATGTTTGAAACACTTTTAAGTTTTTATTAATGTAATTATCCAATTCACAAGAAACTGTAAAATCTAAAAAAATTTTTAAGTTTTATTTTTTATGCAGTATAGAAACAAAATTCCTTTTATGTGGTGTGAAATCTCCCTTACTTAAAATTTCTGATATAAAATACCATAAATTACTTATTTTAATAGTACAATATTTTGGTATAGGTCTACTTGTTTTAATGAAAATTTTCAACATTTAGTATATTATTATACTCATAATTTCAGACAAAATGAAAATAGTTTAAAATATTTTAAAACTTTAAAAATATTCCACATTCTTTTAAACAATTTAACATAAGAAATAATTCTAGTACTTTTCTGTCATAACTGATATTGAGTGAGTATAGATATGGATATTTTTTTTATTTCTCGAACTTTCATTAAAGAACATATAAAAAAATATCAGTTCCAACAATGAATATATTGCATTATTTTAAATTATTTTGTTGGCTTAAACAGAAGTTAAAATAATTATCCTCAATGTAAAAGCCTTACTTGGTTTTTATATCTTTCAACTTATTCCAAACCAATTTGTTATTTTAGCGACATTTAATTTTAGATAATTAAATTATTTTGAACTAAATTTATGCGCTTAAAAATTACCTGTGATTTTGCATGAAGCTTTATCGAATTTCTCCGATATTACGATTTTTTTTGTAATACTAGCTGCTTTTGGCGACTAGTTAGTTCGCTCAGTTTATAGACTTTTTAGGTTCTTAAATGATTAATTTATTATTTGATACAATTGAAAAACATGAATTCAGTCAGTATACTTCAAATTAAAAAAGTATATATACTACGAAATAAAAGCAGAGGTGAAAATGCTACTACTGAGTTAAATGACTGGTAAAAAAACGTTACTGAATATTTTAACGTATAGTTTGAATTCCTTCATAGCATTTAAAAGCATTTTTCCATATAATGTACCAAATTGAATTTAAAATATATTCATTTAAAGGGGAAACTGTGCAGAAATGAAATTGATATCATTAAAAAGATAATTTTTTTTGTGACTTAAGATAAGATCATTTTTTTGTAAGATAATTGTTTTAGAAAATATGAACATCAATTTCCATAGGGAAGTTATAATGATATGACTAGACCTAAAATTAAAGTAAAATCACCAAAATTGAAATATTTTGAAGCGATTTGTCAATTTTTTTTTTTTTTTTTTTTTTTTGTAACCGTTTCTGTTATCCATATAGAGTATCAATTTTTAAGTGAGTTTTTAGACGACTGATATTACGAATTTTTTTCTAAAAAATAAATGAATTGAATATGGTTTTAAGACGACTATGGCGTCTGTAACATTAGTCTATAACATTTGATGAAACAGATTTCAGGAATGCGGCCTCGGCTCCGTTAGGAAAACATAGACGTAACAGGACGGCCTTTTCGCAGCAACAATTAGCAGCTCTGGAGCAGACCTTCGCTAAGACTCAGTATCCGGACTTGGAGAATAGAGAGAGCCTCTCACGGAAGACAGGACTACCCGAACCTAAAATACAGGTGAGAGGAAAAAACATCATAAAATAAAAATTTGGACACTTTTTTTTTATTTTTTTGTCATTTTTTTTGTGGCAATTTGTATTTGTTGTCATTTCTTTCATTTATTTTTGGCAATTTGTATTTGTTGTCATTTCTTTCATTTATTCTTGGCATTTTGTATTTGTTGTCATTTCTTTCCTTTATTCTTGGCATTTTGTATTTGTTTTTTATTTCTTCTATTCATCTGTGGGTAACTGCATTTTTATATCATTTCTTCGGAGTATTTCTTTTTTGTAACAGTTTGTATTTGTTATCATTTTTTTTCTTTTTTTTTGCATTTAATTGTTATTCTATTCATCCGTGCCAACTACACTTTTAAATCATTTCCTATGGGTGTATTTTTTTGTAGTAGTTTGTATTTGTTATCATTACTGCCGTTTCTTCTTGGCATTTTGTATTTGTTTGTTAATTCATGGATTCATCTGTGTGAAACTGTATTTTTACAATATTTCTTGTATTTTTTTTGTTGCAGTTTGCATTTTATATCACTTTTTGAGTGGTTCTGCGACACTTTTTCTTTCCTATGTCATCAAGTTTTTTTTAAACAGTTTTTATTTAACAATTTGTTCCATTATTGCGTGTCAGTTTATTCTATGGCACAACAAAATTACAATTTCAATCATTTTGTTAAATTTCTCCGCGACAAATTGTATTTTTATCCCCTTTCTTCTGTATCAGTTTATACTTTTCTTATCATTTTTTTTTTCATTTTAATTGTTGTAATTTGTATTTTTCTTCTTATTCTTTTTCCTTTCAGTTGTTATAATTTGTGTTTTTCAACAGATTTTTTTTACATTCATTATTTATAACTAAGAAAAAAATATAGGTTTTACTTTCAAGCTCCTTTTCAATCCATTAAACGTTATCAGAACAAAAAAATAAAATAATATATGAATTATATTATAAAAATAAGTAAATATATAACATTGTAAAATACGTTATTTAATTACAACATATTATCATAATAAATTATTAAATATAAAAAAATTCACTCTCAAGATATGAAGAATTTCGGCATTTAAAATAGGAAAAGGAATATTTTGAATTATGTCTGTATGCTTAAAAGAATATAGTAACTCATACACACAACTAGTCTAGATGGAAAAAAATTTGTCAGATTTTTATTTATAATAAAATTAAATAAATTATTAAATACAAATATTGAAAATTGATTTCTAATAATATTTCTGAATATTAAAATAAACATTTGATGAAATAAATTTTTTTTGCAAAAAAGAACATGAAAATCTCTGATTAGCTATCATTTTATATATACTTTTTTTATTAATAAAAATAGTATTCATGTGATATCAAAACATAGAAAGCTCTCGTATAAAGCTAGTTCCTATAATGTAAAATCTTGAAACCAGTCAAAGCTATATTGGGCAACTGTGTTCTTATAAAAGGCAAAATACTAAATATAAATGCATAATAAACAAGTAAAGCAGAAAGTGCGACTCGAACTGAGGACTCGGAACGTAATTTCTTTCTAGAATGAGGTGCTAAATAATTAAAAACAGTAATCACTAAATTTATTAATACAAAGACATTCCAATGCCAAATTGAATTACTCTGAAATGACTAATGATAAAGTTTATAAAATTTCCCCCAGTTTTTAAAATTATAAAAATATTATATACATTTTTGCATAATCATTTTTGCTCTTCCTCAAAGAAATAAAATAATACGATAAAGATATAAAATGTTTTTAGCAAATGATATAAAAAATTTATTTTGTTTCTAAATTTCTGTTTTATGAGATAAATTTCATATTATGAAAAGTTACTATTACAATAATAATGTTTATTATGTTTTTACTGTTACATAAGTTTCGCAAAAAATATAGTACAATACATTTTTTTCTTACTCGAATGCGTATAAAATATGGTAATCGTCAAAAAATTGGAACTCCAGATTTTCACGAATGTCCCCGACTTCGAAAAACACACTTTTGGAAAATGTCCGTCTGTCTATCTGTGACAAAGATTGCTCAAAAACGCTTTGCGCTAGACGTATGAAAAGAGGAAGACCGGCCTTCCAAAATTCGAATATAAGTGAACACACTAACTACAGAATAAAGAGAGCAAGAAAAATAAAATTCGATACACAGATTTAGTATAGACACGTCAAATTTTGAGATAAGAATGAGAAAGGATTGATTGTCTGTTCTTTAGAAACATGTTAAAGCGGTTATTCAAAAACGCAATGATTTAAATATATCAAATGCATGGGTTTTTGTGACTACAAGTGCAGTTTTGTGTCAAATCTTTATTTCAATCGATTTAGAAAAATGTGTCGAAAACACAATTCGATTTTCGAATGCTGTTAACCGTATGTCGGGGATTCATTGCCAACTAACTCGCCAAGGATGACACGATATATTCAGTAAAAAGGTTAAATTCATGCCAAAAAAAATTTCATACCTATTGTACTCCAGTGTCATGCAAAGCTTTCTCTGGCATGATAAGTTTATTAGAGAGTACGCGAGAAAATTTCGGGGAGACCATTCATGTTGGCTATATTAAATGATTTCATGTAACGCATACTGAATTAAAAACAAAGATTTTACAATAACTGGTATATTTTCAATGAGCAGTTTGGATTGTTTTAGGTTTTACGGTTCAAAACTCATTCAATCAGCTATCCTGAAGTAATGAATTCATTTGTCTTCTTAGGTTTGGTTCAAGAATAGTAATGAATTCATTTGTCTTCTTAGGTTTGGTTCAAGAATAGTAATGAATTCATTTGTCTTCTTAGGTTTGGTTCAAGAATAGTAATGAATTCATTTGTCTTCTTAGGTTTGGTTCAAGAATAGTAATGAATTCATTTGTCTTCTTAGGTTTGGTTCAAGAATAGTAATGAATTCATTTGTCTTCTTAGGTTTGGTTCAAGAATAGTAATGAATTCATTTGTCTTCTTAGGTTTGGTTCAAGAATAGTAATGAATTCATTTGTCTTCTTAGGTTTGGTTCAAGAATAGTAATGAATTCATTTGTCTTCTTAGGTTTGGTTCAAGAATAGTAATGAATTCATTTGTCTTCTTAGGTTTGGTTCAAGAATAGTAATGAATTCATTTGTCTTCTTAGGTTTGGTTCAAGAATAGTAATGAATTCATTTGTCTTCTTAGGTTTGGTTCAAGAATAGTAAGGAATTCATTTATCTTCTTAGGTTTGGTTCAAGAATAATAATGAATTCATTTGTCTTCTTAGGTTTGGTTCAAGAATAATAATGAATTCATTTGTCTTCTTAGGTTTGGTTCAAAAATAGGCGAGCTAAGCAACGAAAGCTGCAGAAAGGCAATGACAAAAACTTTTCAGTTCAAGACAAGTGCAAGGACGTTATAAGTTCCACGACCACGTCCCCTCAACGGTCTCTAATCGAAAAGGATATGGGAAACAAGTCGACCAATATCCAAAACAGATTAGACGGCGATCCTAGTCATAACATTTCAAATGCAAGGTTAATGGAGTGTTCTTCATCTCAAGTCAAAGGTCAGGAATCAGATTTTATCTTTTGAATTAATAAGTTTATAATTATATAAATATAATTAAATGTTAGTATAAAGTAAATCAAAGTTTCTCAAAATATGGTATATTTACGATTAATGCTATAATATATTATTCTTGGTGGTACAATGTTTACATAAAATATTCAAATAAAAATTCAATATTTTTGTAAACTGACACATTTGTTAAAAACTTTGTTTCAGCCTTTATTATCCTGGTATGCATAATTGTAAAACATTCTACGTTCTTTGAAAAAGCTGACTTAGAATTCTTTAACTGTTTGTGTTGTCTGTGATTTAACAAAATAGTCCAATCCTTATCTTTCATGAAGATTTCTTGTTAAAGTCATGATGAACTCAGTAGCTGCGAGCCGATTATGAAGGCAAAAGCATGAAAAAGCAATCACTATAAAATATTTTGAATTTGTATAGCATTAGAAAAGAGTTTGCTGATATAGCGTTTCTGGTTTTGTGGGAAAATATTAACCGACGTAATACAGAAGTTAAACTGAAGACAAAATTCAAATAAATAGGAAATTATTTTTAGTATATAAAAAAAAATTGAAATTATTGTGTATATATATGTATACTATAGTACAGTGACAGGCCGTATGGTAATTATGGTTCTGGAATTAATATAAAAACTTTACTAGGAGTTTAATTTGATGAATCGCAGCATCATTCTAGTTCAGTTAATTAATTGAATTAGTTAATTAATAAATTAAATTAATGAAGATAAGACTTCACAAATGGAAATTGAATCCAACGAAGGAAGTTCATTCGTCACATTCATTCTTCAGTAACGAGTAAAAGACTTTGCTAAGAATTTAATTTGATGAATTGTAGCTTCATTTCAGTTCAGTTAATTAACTGAATTAGTTAATTAATAAATTAAATTAATGAAGATAAAACTTTACAAATGAAAATTGAATCCAATGAAGCAGGTACATTCGTCCCTCAATAACGAGTAACAGACTTTGCTAAGAATTTTATTTGATGAATCGTAGCTTCATTCCAGTTCAGTTAATTAATGGAATCAATCATCTCAGTTAATTAATAAATTAAAATTAATGAAGTTAAAACCTGACAAGCTGAAATTGAATCCAATGAAACAGATGTATTCGTCACATTCTACCTCATGAATAATAAATCTTATTATCGGATTAATGAATTATAACTCACTACTTTCTACAATGTATAATATATTTAAATTTTGCTAAAATGTAAAAAAAAATCTTCATAAATATAAATGATTAATAAAAAATAAATTGGTTTATTTTTTAAACTTTAAGCTCTCTATTTAGAAAGCATTATTTTTCGAGTAGAAATTGCTTTTATAATAGTACATATCATTTAGATTCTTATTAAGGGATGCAAAAGTCTGAGAAGATCGATAGAAAGAGTAATAAAGAATAAGACAATTTTTTTCAGACGGCTAGAACGAGCTTAAAAACAACTTTTAAGCTTATAAGAAACTTTAAAAATAAAGAAATAATCATTAAATATTTGAGAAAACAGTTTCTCTCAAAAAGTAAATTCCATAAAAAACAAATATGTTGTGACATGATACAAATATGATATAATTTGATGTGAAAAGTAAATTCAAGAAAAAATAAATATTTTTGAAAAATATGATGCGATTTGATGCAAATATGAAGGGATATTAAAAAGTAAATTCCACACAAAAAATAAAATGAAATAATGTTTCCATCCAACGTTTAACAATATTTCTTAACTATCAATATAATTACAATTCAAATATTAGGCGAACAAATATTTTTTCATAAAAAGTAAAGGGATATTAATTAAAATTGTTCGTAAACAATTAATTTAATTTGAATAATCTTGAAAATTTTTAAAGGCAAAAAAGAGGCTGGCATCTAGAATCTAACCATAAACCCTTGCTTACAGAGCGATTACCTCGGCAACCACGGCACTGGGTTGCTGGAAGCAAAGACAAATTACCAACATTTAAGCTATGGCAAAACTTTAAAGGCTATTTTTCTCGAAATTGCCTAGATTTTGCACTTTGATATTTTAATGAAATAGCATCCTAAAGTTATATTACTATTATACTAAATCTTATCCCCCTAGAGAGTCTTGACATTAAGATCGAAGAACTATCTCAGCCTAACCGATTCCAAGAAAGACGACGAATACACTGGTTTGGTAAGCGACATATTGAATCAAGTCATATATCCCTCCACTGCTTCTGAGATTTTGAAAAGAAGTTTACCAGTTCAATAGTCACAATCTTTATGAAACACAATTCAAAACGGAAACTTTGTATCAAATTTTGCTATTTTATACAAATTGAAATTTGTAAATTTGTATTTGCACCCACCTGTAGCTTCAGCGAAGGATGCAAATCTATTCATTTCTAATTTCTATCGGAATACCTACTGTAAGAAATGTATTGTTCAAAGTGTTTACTTTCAAATATGATCCAATTATATTGACATTGCAATTCTAGATTTTATTGTATTATAGTAAAAGCTCATATTATAAGCCAGTTAACAGCTACGATACACGAGCAATTACTTTTGTATTGTGGTCATGTTACTGAGCTGCGAACCACAAGGTCCCAGGTTCTATCCTCGCTCATCTCACTTCGCTACAGTATCTTGTTTCCCTTTAATAACATAATTGTTGTTACTTTTATGTTTCTTCAAACATAAAAATAATTTCACATGCTCGTTTGTAATGGCAGCTAAAAAATTGTTGTATTCAGCCGCATATTAAGGAAAAATGGAAACTGGAATCGGATTTTTTTATTTTTTTTTTAAGTTTCTTTGCCATAATTGGCTTAAAACGCTGAATATGTACATAAATATTTTATCTTCGATCTTCTCAAGTAGACACAGGGTTATTTATAGCTACTGATTCCTTCTTTCGTCCCTTTCTCATCACCAATTTCACTAATTTTAGCAACCAAGTCAAAACCTCACTTTGTCTAAATAGTGTCTATCTGAATATTATGTGAGAAATTTTTTTTAATTTGTTAAGAGAATTCTTTAAACTGATCTACAAACAAATTCAAATCTATATATAAATCTTGTTTCAAATGAAGTTTTTATTTTTATTTTTCTTAAATTTTTTTAAACGATGCAATGTTACCAAATATTATTTAATAATATCGGACTATTAAAAGTAATAAAGCATAAACTTAGCTTAACTCTTTAAAGGGCCATATTATGCTAAAATATTTTTAGGCTTGAAATTAGAATAAGAAAAGGGATTCATTTAGCTTATTAGATAAATTTAATTTGATTAATTAATTCATTTGGTTAATTAATAATTAAGTAAAAAATTTTGTGTGAGATAAACAACTGAAGCATCTAAGTTTCTGACTTACTAAAAAAAATTGTCAGAACTTATGCCAGCCTCATAAATTCATACAAAGATTGATAAATTTGGTGGGAAGCATACTTCCCACGGCCCTAGAAAGGATTAAAATATTTATTGAAACTTTTGCTTTGTATTAGGTTTGGAGCGGAACTGCAAGATATACATTTATAGCCACATGGCTCATAACAAAAATGACTCACTTAAAATTCTGTATTTGTTTACAAATATTGAAACTAATTTAGAGAATAAATTTCAATAAAACTCTTTTAAACTCCGTCAAAAATACTATGATTAAAACAACCGTAAAGTAAAATTAAATTACAAAAAAATGTTTCGTTCTTTTTTAAGATTATTATTTTAGAAGAATTTTAGAAAAATGGTACTAA
Source organism: Argiope bruennichi (assembly GCF_947563725.1). Lineage (NCBI taxonomy): Eukaryota > Metazoa > Arthropoda > Arachnida > Araneae > Araneidae > Argiope > Argiope bruennichi. Next base: position 103,527,824 of record NC_079156.1, read on the forward strand.
ATTAATTTAATTTCAGCCCAATGACTTGCATTATCGCAAAAATGAAAACAAAATGACGAACACTTTGACTTAATTAATAACTCAATGAGTCGCAAAAAAATTGAACATTTTTGTTTTGTTTAGCATGCTTATGTTCAAGAATATTTTATAAATATGACTAACAGGACCGGTAGATTTTATAAAGCTTAGAGTTTGTAATCTTTACAGCATTTTATTAATTGTCTAAACAAGCATACAAAAATTCCTTACGTCTTTTATAACATTCATCCAATTGCAAGTATATACCCATTTCTAACTAGCTAAAAAATAGTTACTAGGCTACGATTAGAATGAACAATCTGAATATAGTTTCAAATTCGAAATCTTCTTATAATGTACAGATAATAAGTCTGGATTTTATAAGCGGAAGACCGTAGATCCCAGATCCAATACCATTGAGAATCCGCCATGTATTTAAAAACTAATGCATGTGAAATTTACCGTTGCGGAACAGCCTTCATAATGGTGTATTATGGAATTTTAGAAGTAACATCCATATCTCTAGTGTTGTCTTCGTCATCTTGCCGTAATTCAAAACAACAAGCCATCATGTAGCTTCAAAAAATATTATTAATCGAAGATATAAAATATAATTTAATTTTTGTTTTGTTTGTTTATTGAATACAAATCCCATACGGAAAATTCCATTTGATTGAACTAAATGTTCCAATATTTAGTGGATGAAGGTCCACAAGGTAACGAGACGAGTATAATGGGTAAAGAATATGCAGATTCTCTAGCCAGAAAGGCAAGTGAAAGAGAAACAATATATTTTCATCTAAAAAAATCCTCTAAGTCACGGGTTAAACTTAAAATTAGAAAAACAGTTATGTTATGCGAAAATGGCAAACTAGATGGGAGTTGTTTTTTTTTAGGGGAGGGAGGGTTGTTGATTTCAGTGATTTCGGAAAGAGGCCAAGGATACTTTTATATAACCAAATGTTGACTTCATGGTTGTTCAACGTTTCATACTCATTTCTTTGGATATCATGAGATTGTGACTACGATATTGATGAAGGAAATGTGGGACATTATATTTATGGATCCTTAAATTTCAGATTAATAAGAGAAAAATTGTTTTCAAACAGTTATAAAACCGTGAGAATTTTGGGATAGATTCAGCATAAGACTGGAAAGATTGCGATTAAGAGCATTGTGCCTTATGGCACTTTATAAGCCCGCTGACAGTTATCTGTCAGCAATTTAAGCCGAGTGAGAATCTTGTGTTTCTTCGGTGGCGCCAACTAAGGTCAAGAGTATAGCTTAGCTACTTCATGCGTCCCACATTCGCTTGTGCAACCCCTTTTTACAGGGGGCACATTTCACACACCTCACAGTACAGAAGAAGAAAAACATCCAGGTCCGAACCGGGACGCCCAGATCACGGGGAAGACGCGCTATCTCTATACCAGGATGCCGGCTGAAGAGCATTGTACAAAATGTATTGAAACATCTATTGCATAATAATGTTCAGAGAGTACAATACTTATAGATACAATACTTACAGAGTACAATACTTATAGATACAATACTTGCAGAGTACAATACTTATAGATACAATACTTACAGAGTACAATACTTATAGATACAATACTTACAGAGTACAATACCTATAGATACAATACTTACAGAGTACAATACTTATAGATACAATACTTACAGAATACAATACTTATAGATACAATACTTACAGAGTACAATACTTATAGATACAATACTTACAGAGTACAATACTTACAGATTGAGATTTTGAGCAGTGTTATGTTTTGCCAAATGTTATACACTAATTGTATATATGTATATTTTGTTATAATTAATTTTTAAAATTATCTTTTGTCTATACTTTTTCTTTACACTTACGGTCTATTATATTTTTTCATTTACTTTTATTTTCCTTTTTTGTTTTTCTTATACTTTTATTTTCATTATCTTGTATCTTATATTTGTCATTCTGCAATTTACTTTTTTATTTCTTGCACTTTATCTTTTCAAAATTCTGTTAGAATGATAGATTTCGTAGTTTCTAAATCTTCACTTATCATATGCAAATTTTGTATTGCATTTTATTGACTTTGTTTGAAGTTATAAGGTATAACGAGTTTGAAAACCTTTGCTATGCGTGTCTGATTTGTTCTATTAATGTCGCAATGACTAAATCACCCACATATCCACTTTGGATGGTCGGGTTTCCCTACCTTGGCTTCCTTTACTAAATATTCTTCTCTATATTTTCAGATTCTAGTTTCAACCGGATTCCTGCTGAAGACGTTTTGACCAGAAACTCGATTCCGAGTTCATCCGAAACAACATACGAAAATGCTTCTGTGGAAAGCACGAACTTCAAGGCGAAACTGACCAATGGAAACTCAAGTAAGCATTAATGATAATTATTTCATTTATGGCGGTAATTATTTAATAATTAATATTTCTGGTTGAAAGTAATTGAGTACCTCCATTAAAAAAAAATTAATTTTCCTGCTGTATTTTATAAAGGGTGTCCCAAAATTGACGCAAGATTTGAATTTGTCACCATTCGTGAGTAAAGTGTTGTCAACCCTATTAAAAAACCATTTAGCAAATGATAGTTTAGGGTTAGGGAAAATAGATTTGAATTAAATAAAAAAACACAGTTTTTTTCTTTAAATTATTATAATTTTATTGAATTGTAAAACACACAAGATAGGATTATGTATGGAATAACATAGGGTAAATGGCATTCATGGCTTTGCTCGCACATACGGACTCTATTGACGAAACTTTCCATGACCAGTTTGCATAAATGTATCTGACTTACGTTGATGTAACGTTGAGTTTCCACCTTAAATGCACGCGTGCTTGTGGGATTGTTAGTATAGATCTTTGACTTCAAATAACCCATTAAAAAGAAATCCAAAGCCGGCGTCCTGGCATAGGAGTAGCGCGTCTTCCTCGTGATCTGGGAGTCCTGGGTTCGAATCCCGATTCAAGCATGGTAGTTCTTCATCTGTATTCTTTCTGTGAGGTGTGTGAATGTGCCCCCCTGTAAAAAGGGGTTGTGCAAGCGAATGTGTGTGAGTTTCATGAGCTAGGAGTCAGACTTCTGCCCTCGGGGGCTAAGGGGTATTTACCCTCAGAAGCTGCTGCATCCCCTTTCCATGGTAATGCGGACACGACATCATCATCAAAAGAAATCTAATAGTGTTAAATTACCCGATCTTGGGGGTAAGTTCTCAAATTTCCGAATTATAGCCTCCATACTTTCATTATTTTTGAAATATTGTTCAATAATGAAAACAGGTTGTTCTATCGTGCAACGCCCCATTTTTACTAATCCTAAATTATCAGCTGTCAAATGGTTTTTTTAAATAGGGTTGCCAACATTTAGTGCACGAATGGCGGCAAATTCAAATCTTGGCAAATTTTGGGGTACCCTTTAGTTGTTAGATTTTCAAAGGACAGAAACAAGACAAATTCTTCTGAAAACACGAAGACATTGTTTATTCGTAAAAGAAGCAATATCAAGTAATATTAACTTTTATATTTTTACATATAATGTTGGAGGTTTTAATTTCAATTAATCTAATATATCTAGTCAAACGTTGAATGAAAGATTTAAGTGGGAAGTATAGAATCTTCAATTGGTCAAAGCAGTCTAAAGCAATTCAGACAGATAGTTCTAGGTATATTGTGATCTCTATCATCTATCTTTACTTTTGGTTATTATTATTCAAAAATTGGATTAGCCAACCTAAACCTCATTAGCAAATTCCTCGTTGCTAGCGGTCTGAATTTAGGAAGTTTTCCACTATTTTTCGTCAAGCGAGGTTCAAATATATGCCGGAATCCCCTAAGAAAACACTACATCTCCAAATATTGCATCAAAGTCAGGCTTTTATCTATGATATTTTATATACGATCATTTCTACTAACAGAGCATGAAATACTTCCATCTTTTGAATCCTTGATTCACGAAATTGGTTAGATTTGGTAAACCAACTGGAATCAAAATCCCTACCACTCTATGTCTATTATAAAGAAGCTATTTTCTTGAAAAGTAGAAAAATAGCTCATTTTTAATTTCTCATATACGTAGTATACAGAAAGTATAGTAATCGGCAAAAAAATTCGTACTCGAGATTATGAATCTCCACATTTTAGATCGCCCTGAGTTCGAAAAACACATTTTTTGGAAGTCCGTCCGTCTGTCTGTTTATGATAAAAATAACTTAAAAACACTTTGCGCTGGTCTGATGAAATTTTTTATACGGTCTTTATCGATAAAATTTGACAGAAATTTGCAAATTGAATGAAATATGCTCAGAGGAAGTCTGCCTGGCCAATCGTTCGATTATAAGTTTACACAATAACTACAAAACTCTAGATAGATAAGATTAAGATATAAGATTAGATATACAGATTTAACATCCAGAGTGTAGACACCTGTGAAATCTTGAGCCAAATCCAACAAAGGATTGATTGTCTGTCGGTCTGTACTTTCAGAAACATGTAAACGCAATGACGTAAATATAAATTTGGCATGAGATTTTGTGACTACAAGTGCATCTTTGTTTCAATCGGTTGAGAAAAATGTGAAAAAACAAATTCGATTTTCGGATACTATTAAAGGAATGCCAGGGATTAATCGCCAAGGATGACACGACAGATTCATTAAAAATACTAAATGCATGCCAAAAGATGATATTTTGTAACTATTGTAGGCCAATGCCGTGCAAGGCATTCTCATTAAAATCCTAGATGGGCTCACCTCTTGGCGACTTATTTGAAATCTCGCCAAGTTGACTACTAATTGAATATTTGTTATTACTTTATTTTTCAATTAAAAAACGATACTTGAAGGCCAGAAATAATAATAAATAAAATAAAATAAATATAATAAATAAATAATAATAATACTAAAATAAAGAAAGAAAATAAAATAAATATAATAAAAAATAAATAAATAAATCCACCTAGGTTGCCACATTGGCGACGCTATCACCACTCGTTTGGCGGGAATTCAAAAAGACACCAAGAGGTGGGCTGTGCTTGGATCCACCCGGCATTCTCTTTTATGACCAGTTAATGAGAGAGTATGCAAGAAAGTTTTCGGGAGACTGATCCCACTGGATCTCTACAGTAAACAAGAAAAAGAATTACTTTTTCTGCGAATAATTGAATTATTAATTAAATATAAGTATCGCCATTTTGAAGAAAAGATGAAAAGATTTTCTCTCTTTACTTTACCCCATAAATAAATTAAAAACCATTAAATTAATCAACAAAAATCATTAAATTAACTATGAACAATGTACAATGAATGTTAAAATGTAAGATTGTTTTCTTTTTATTCCAGGTTTTCCAGTGTCTCCTAAACCCCAAAATAACGATTATGAAGATCTCTCCTCCGAAATCCCTCAGCCATCTGACACCGTCAAACACCACCCTCTCAGCTTTTGGGCAGGGAAGTTACCCACATACATCAGCCCGCCTTCAACTGACCCCCAATGCCGCTTTCTACCCATGGTTTCATCATTTCTTTACCCTCACATACCTGGCAATTGGCCGTACGCATATTATGGAAGTTCCACAAGCACTAGCGAAGTACCGTACGATGATAAACCACAGTGTGTAACATTGACCAGGACTGGCACTACCGATCCTCGCTACAATGAAAGCGAATCTTAATTTGTGAAAACTTTAAACCTCTGTGTTTGTTATCTTTGCCCACCACCAAAGTTACCTTGGACTTCAATATGTCATGTGTTACTGTCCTTAGGTGTTAATTTATTTCCAATTCTGTTTACCAGTTTATCTCAAAACAAATATATTTGATTGTATTTCTAGAATACAAAGATAACAAATTTTGAATTGTGCACAAAACACCTTATTCGTTATTCTTCCTTTTTTCCCATTAGATACCTTCTTCCTAATAGATGTTAAACCTACTGGATATACGAAGCATAATATATATGAAGACCAGGAGTCCACGGATACATAAATGGGTTCTCGCTTCCCTGGAAACTTCAACAATATAGCGATTTTTGAGTTAGCTATGTTTCCACTGAAGAAGCAGCGTACCTCTTACGGAAGAAGTAGGCAAATGAATCAGTTATGGGTCAGTACCTATTGCTCAGTGTTGCGAATAGTAACCCTCTAGTAAGCTTATTCGCACTGCCAAGGTCATTCAATGACAAGGATATCTAAGTTCGCGAGATATCTTTCTACCTCGCGAACTATCCAAATAATAAACAAGATCTATCTATCATGATGCGATATCTATCTATCATAGCTTTCTTTTTTGTTATCCATTCTTTCCGTATCCTGACCACTGTCTAAAAACAGAATTTAAATGCTTAAATATTAATCTTAAAATTATACTAAATTAACTGTCTTAAAGCGATATAAATCACACCAAATATATCAAGTTAGCAATGTATCACTGCAACTAGTTTTAGTTTAGTTTGGTTATATTAACGTCCCGTTTTAAAGCAACACTAGGGCTATTTTGGGACGGACCTCGTCATTTTGAACCGTGGTCAGAGGACGAGGACGACACCTGAGCTAGCAACCCCCCTTTCCATATTACACCACACCAATGACAGAACGTTTAGTCCGGATGTTTAGCGTGCACCATACCCGCTTACACGACGGTTCTTTGGTGGAATCGGGTCTCGAACCTGAAACCCTCCGGTACCGAGGCCAAGTTCTTACCTCTAGGCCACGCCGGCCGCATCACTTCAACTACATAAACTCCAATGTAATTCTAATTTTTCAATTAATTAGTATTTCAATTGAAATAAAATTTAATAGTGAACATCGAAAACTGATAAATTAAAAATCTAATACAAAAAGGATTTTTTTTTCTTTTTCAATTCATGAATTTTGATGCACAAAAATGCATACTATGTACGTATTGGTGAAACAAATGCTCGCCAACTTTCTGTGAACTGTTTACTTGGAACACGCACGCACATCATCTGCAATGGCAAATTTATTAAATAAGATTCTTCTAGTGCGATTTTCATTACGAAATAAAAAAAAAAACCTTCACCAATGTCTTTAATTTCAACTCATTTAAATACATTGTAATTATTTCATATTAGCCAGAAGTTAACGTATCTGCTTTTTGAGAGAATTCAAGTTAGTTGAAAATAAATTAGGCTTCCTTATAAAACTTTATTCCATGGCTTTAAATAATTTTTCTTTTATAATATTTTTTCTACCATACTGTATTAGATTTCAGTATCGTAGAAATATTTTTTAACTGTGATTAAAAATTCTATGCGTGAAATTCTCATTCATTGCTGTATCATATACGTTTGATTGAAAATTAAGTTTGTAATTAGGAATATGTAAATAAAATATTTTTGCCTTGCACTTTTTTTTAAGTATCTTTCCATTAAATAGTTAACCAAAGATGCATTAAATTAAATATTAAATCTCTTTCTATTAATTAACTATTTCTAAAGCAACCTTTCATTAAGGTAAGATTAATATTTATTATAAATAATAAAAATCCCTGTCAATTTCTATCTTAATTGCCAATAAAGATAAAGGTGAATGTGCATTGCGTGTTGGCACACTACCAGTCAAACCGTTTGACCTAAGGTAGTAATCGGAACAATTTAATTTTAGAATTTTAATTAAGAAAATTTTTGGTCATTATTACACAAACTTACGAAAATACTGTAGCACTAAAGCTCTTTTTAGATAATCCTAAGATTAAAAAAAAAATTATATAACAGAAAAAGTTTTTTCTTAAAAAGATAATTTATTCACTGTTCTTAATTTATGAAATATTTTAAGCGTGCTTTATAACAATATATTAGTTGGCAGAAGTGAAATTCAAATCGTTTTAATTGTTTTTAACCCATTCTCTGCCAACTACGAAATACCTCGTAGCAAGCATTTTTCCAAAACAGTTTGCTACGAGATATTTCGTAGTAAGCATTTTTACCAAAACTACCTACTACGAGATCTCGTATTGTGTGTAGCAATTTTAAATTGCCCTTGGCATCAAGGATAAGACGCTCTAAATTTGCCTGCCAGTGGATTGGTCAATACCTTATCTTGGTTTTCTTTCCATTGTTGATGACTAAGATAGGAATATTCGCCATTTTTCTCTATAGTTTCTTTGTTTGCGAAATTAGTTTAGCATCAGAATAACAATGATGAAAATATTTTAAAGTGCATCTATTTTTAAACATTCTTTTTTATAGTATAATTTAGTGCATAAAGATATTGAGAGAAAAAAAATTGGGAAAGGCATAACACAATGGACATAGTGATGTAAGGCTTATGAAAATAAAACGTGTTTAAGAAAATTTGAAATGTAAAAGTATTTTGTTGTGGGAGCGAAATTACACAAAATATTTAATTTAAATTATTAGAATTCATTAAACGCAGTGAACTAACCAACCAGTCACCAATGTCAGCTTGTATCAAATGTAACAAAGCGAACAGAGAATGGGAGGGAAAAAGACAAAATTGTCTCATAGCAAGACTACCACGGGACAACGGGTAGACATCTACAGTGCCACAATCCAGGCTTCATAAACTCTTTCCTTCTAATCATCTTATTTCCTATTTGACCAAAATTATAACTTGTTGATAACTGATAGACATGTTCTATAAATATACAACAAGCTGATTGTTGTAGTTGATTGCATTGTTCAATTCCAACAAGCATTCTTCTCGCAACGAAATTTAACTAGTGGCGCCATCTTTGGGTAAAAACAAAAATGTAAATTTAACAATTAAGGAACACAGAAACATGATATGGTTTATCGTTTTCTCTTGTATATTTCATATAAATAAAATCACGACTATGAAATTTGATTACTACTTAACTACGAAATTTGATGAAATTCAATACTTTACATACTCCTGAGGTACCTCAAAGAAATTTAAAAATTGGAAAATAGGCTTCCTTAAGTGCACACGAGCAATAATCAAAAAAATGCAACGAGTAATCGAAGGAAGTTTGCCTTGTTGAACCCCACCGAGAAGACGCGAATCCATATTAAATTTTCGAATCTGAAGCAGAAAGATTTAATTTAAGAACTACCCACTCTTTACTATATTATCCCTTGCAATCATACCCACTATCCAATACCTAAATAAGCTTTGTAGGGGGCCGTTAGATCAAATTTGGGGCTCTTTTCCTCCCCATCATCTTAAACTAAGTTGAATTTTAATTTCTTTATAAGAAGTTTTTAAATTACAAGCGCTTCTACAAATGAAAACAATTTCGGGTCACTTTAAAGCTATTTAATTTCAATAAGAAAATTTCACTGCAATTGTAGGCAAAACAGTACAATTTTAAATATGGGTAATTAAACTGTAGAAGTCAATTTGCTGACTAAAGGCACACAGATCTATAAATAAGTTGGGATGTTCAAAACAGAGAAACAAAACCTGAGAGTTAAACGCTACATGATTTTAGTTTAACAAGTTCGGTGCTATTTATCAAATAAAAATTACCATAAAAATACCACAAAATAAATCGTACCTCTAAAGTTGCGGGCCCTTAAACACTTGCTTATTTTGAGCATTTGATAATATGGCCATACATTGCATTTACGATATACATTCTTGACTCGGAATGACTTCTGAGTAACTAACATCAATAATTGGCAGGATAAGATTCATCTAAATCCTTCTGGGTAGAAATGATTCGCAACTGAGACACGATACTAAAGGCTTTCAGCAATATTCAATAGCAATACGAAAAATATTTTCTTAAATATAAAATATTAAAATACATTAATAATTGCTCCATTTTTTTTCTTTACTTCAGGGAAAAATTCCGAAATAAGATAGTAAAAAAGTTTTACCCTAAAAGTAACAAATAAGGCAAATTTAAAAAAATCAGAAAATATTGTTAATATTTACAAATCTGAATTTTTCTAGCGTTTTCAATTTAGAGAGCACAGATATTTAAATTTACAGAGAAACAAATTAAATACAGCAATAATTTGGAAAACAAGAACACTTTATTTACAAATTTACTATAAAACATGGTTTACAAGATTAAGACATACATATACTACATACAAAATTTAGTTTAAAACGGATTGTAAACACTGTAAAATGTAACTTTTTATAGTTCGCTTATGAAAAGAACATTCAAAGGGTTATTACAGTAAAATACTCATAAGAAAGATACAATCAAGTAACAATATAAAAATCTGTAAGAAAACAATTAGAACAAATAATTTCAAAAGCAAATTTCAATGACTTATATGTACAAATTTTTGAAAAAATAATCTTCAGAAGAATTAAAAGATTCCATAGTTATTAAAATTCTTAATGCGTATTAATATACTAAAAAACAGAATTTATTTCAATCATTTTCTAATTTTTAAGTTCTAATTTATAGCAAATACTATGGATTCTTGAAATTAAATCTTTAATAAATTTAAGTAATGAAACACATGGAATTAAATCAACTAATTAGCATTTTTAGAATTTGATTTTCTGCTAAACCACTATTGTAACTCACTCAAGTGTGCAAAATTTTTTATCTTAATTTTATTAATATTAATTTAATTTTAATTTTATCAAATCTAGCACTTTAGAAGTGGAAAATCGAATACAAAATTCCACCTTTAAAAACAGCTCAAGTTAAATGAAAAGAAATGCATTTAAAAAATTACGCCTAAACCATTGCCATTCACTGCATCCATTTATAAAAGTTTAAAAATAGCGATATTTTATTAACCTCTTCTTATCGTTTGCTCTTATCAATTGTATAAGATTCGCGTTAAGCCTTTCAATTATCATGCTGATCAGGCATGGTAATCGGAAAATGCTCGCTAAAAATTAATGGACCCTGATTGGTTGGCCGGCCAAACCAATCAGTATCCTTTTCTTAAAAGTTAAAGATAAATAATTAAAGTTAAAACAAACGCCTAAAAACTGAAGCTCGAATACTTCAGTTTCAGAATTTAAAATATTAAGAAATACTTAATTAAATGTCTATTAGTGTAAAACTTACTGGATGCAATAAATGAGCAATATTTTAACGCATTAATATAGACTACAGAAAACGTATTTGAAAATTTCTAAAATTAAATATTTAATCTTAGCTATTGCAAAAAATTAATGTATCTATAAATTTATATTCAATGGTTTCTAAATCTTAAGGAATGAAATTTTATGAAAATTAAAACGGTAGTATTGAGCGAATTAAAAACAGAAGTATTTGTATATTTATAATATTACAATTTTACAAAATTTAAGACAACTTTTAATCAGAATTTTAAAATGAGATTATAGATAAACAAAATCAGGTCCTTTCTTTAATCCAAGATCTTTCCAATTGAGACAAAGTACATTTTCTTACAATTCTGCTAGTCGAGGCAATTACTTGTCATTTTAAATCTATCACTAATATTTATCCAACACGTATATTGCACTATAAGACAAGGAAGTAATATTGTATATATGGTTATTAGAGTATCAACAGATTAGCACCGTGACAAAAACGAAATCTTTATGATATACACACACACCAGGAAGGTCTGCGAGTTAATCATGTCAGCAGATATAGCATTTCTATCCTACATAAAGTCAAAATACAATCTTCAAATTTGATTAATTCACAGCAACAGCTTCCTTCCATGTTAATTAACATTTGAAAGTTTTTCCAAAGATGCAATTACCTGGAACGTCATCTCAAAATTATAATCGGATGTTTGTATTGTGTTGATTTCTTCGCATACTTTACGTAGGTATTTCTAACCTTTCAATATGAATCGTTCATGGCTATTTCAGGGAATATAAACATCAAGTATTGTTTCAAAATTGTAATGACAAAACAAATTTTAAAAAAATTATGGCGTTGAAAACTGAATGGTAATAGGATTCAAATGTGACAAATCAATTAAGGATAATACAAATTAAATACTCTAACAACTATACGAACAAAGAATTGAGCTTTGTAGGCAAAATTAGTTTGGAACAAAATTTTACAGATTACAGACCTGTGCTTTCATTTAAAGTTGAAAAGAGACCTTCAGATAGCAGTTCTGCTTTCAAATATTACAAATGCTAGCGAACTATAAGCTCTGCCGATAAAATGAAACCAAACTAGATGAATAGCTAGAACCTTTGGTAAAAGCTCTCGATTGATAGCTTCTAAATAATTCTCTTTAGAATGATCAAATCGTAACCGTTTTAAAAGCAAAATGAATACATTCTTAATATTGCTATCATTTATAGGCAATTTCTAATTTTTGTTGCGTTCATATGACGAAAAAGCACAAAATATATAGAAAATCAAAAGGGGTAACAATCACTAAGTATATCCCTGCAATTATATTCCTGTAGTTGCAATACTTTTTGAAAAGGTTTGAATTTTATGAACAAGTCTTATTCATTAGCTACATCATTAATGTAAGGCAAATATTGTAGAAATATGAAATATGTATACATTTAACTGCAACCAAATTTCATCAGATAAAAGGTACTTAATGATATAGTTAAAGTTTACCATCACTTGTTCACTCGGTCTCAAAACGATGTTTTCCGAAATTAAACATTCATCATATAAATTCAAAATGCCTTCGATATGCTATTGTTTCGGTTGATTTTTGTTACTATGCTATTCAACATTTTTCAGCAATCACTTTAAAATAGTTTTGAAATTCCAGATGCAGGTTTTAAATGTCAGATGATTGCAATATATGCAATAGCCTATAACAAAGTGTTCCGTAGTTTTTATCCGATGTTTCAGTCTTAAATTTTTTATAAATTGGGCAAATTTGAAAAAAAATTAACAGATGAATTTGTAAAAGGTAACGATTAATTATTTGAATTTAAAATTCGTCATTAACATTTCGAACATGAACAAATTTTCATAAAAATATATATTGATAAAAATATTGCTAAAATATTCATTCTCTGCATGAGTTTAAGACATAAAACTTCTAGGCCTTCCAACTTTTTAATGTCACGTGCTTCCAACTTCTGTTGATGTTATAAGCTGTACAAATTCTTTAATGTTGCCCTTTTATGTAAACGCTGGTGCTGACTGTCCTTTTCTTGCATTGCTTTGACAGAAATTTGAAGTACGAGTTGATGGCACAGGATGTTTCCCCAATTATGCTCAAAATCTAAACTATATTTCATTCAGCACACTGCTTTTAAAGATACGCTCCTCAGGCTAAGCTTCATGGGTATCATCGAGGAAAACCTGGAAAAAAAAGGTAATATTAAATATCAGGCTTATAATACTAAAGAAAAATTTGAGTATATTCATGGTATTGAGTCACTGATTGAAAATAACTTGCGTTCGTATGTTAGAATCGGTATTCATGAGGTCTTGATAGATTCCAGTTCGAAGTGTTGAGTATTAACTTTAATTCTTAAATTCAGACTAATATTCACAATTCATTGTGCATTTGCTTGACAGGGTCATAATTATGATGACAAAGCAACAGGACAAATGTAATTGCAAATATCATCCCACTGTTAATGTGACGTCAAATCTTGCTTCATACATGTGCCTTTGACAAGTTAAAGGGGGAATGAATGAATTTGCTTGAAATTGTTACATCAATTGCTGCAAGTAATTACAAACTTTTCATATTTATAATTCAACCGTCATATTAACCACTTACATTGATAATTTCACAAGCGAACTTGTCACAACAGTCCACTGCAACTCGCAGCGAAACAAAATATCCGCTACATCGGAGAAATTGGAAAAATATATGAATTTTAAAAATATATCTTCTAAATGTTTTACTTTCCTCCCCAAGACTATGTTCCAATAAATTGCAATCCGGCAAATATCGCAAACATTTACTTCTGTGGCATTTGCCTGTTGACGTGTGAAGCACGTCGGCGATTCTGTGAAAAATCACCTAGACGTGCGTGGCACGCCTTTCGAAAGCAAATGATCAATTCCATTTGTGTTAGAATATTAAATAATTTACTATAATTGTTTTAAAAGCAGAGCAAAGTAATTTTTCTATTAAGATTTCCAAATTCCATTTTGAATCTACTGATGGGTCAGTATTTGTCATGAATACCGGTAGCTCATTCCTGTAGCCTTCATGATACGATTTATCCCACATTCCTCAATAATGTCTTTTGACATCACTAATTTTGCTTTTTCCAATACATTTTCAATAATTTATTGACAAATAGGAAAATTTGATATATGCAAGTTTTAATTAAAAAAGGCGACTAAATTTTAATTTCATTTAAAAATAAAAAATTCAAAAGTATTCTTTCGATTATTTCTGCATTCCTTACTCTTATTTCCAGAGATTCACTCTATTGCAGCTAAACAATAAATCGCTGAACTTCATGGTTCCAATATGCATGAAAGAATGATACTTCCGCATTTACAAAAAAACTTAGACCAATATTTTTTTTAATTCATTGGTACTTATTCTTCATTTATATTCATTTATTAAACTTAGAAAGACGTGTGGTAGAAAGTGCTTCAAAATGCGATTTTATCACCGAAAATTGTGATTCTATATTTGGAGCAGTGCCTTCCTCTCTTTACAAATAACGAAGCAAAAGAATGTGCTTACAGCGCTTACGCAGCAACCGATATAGATACTATTTTTTTAACAGCACCTTTCTTTCATTAATGCAGAGTTGAAAGAAAGCTTCGCACTTTTGCTGCATATAAGCAAGCAAATGAAATTTATGGTTTGTGTAAATTCCAGTTCTATGAACACCATTTCTTTTGAATTTTGAAGATTCTAGGAATATAATTGATACATTGATAGATTTAGACATATCATACAAAATTATTCATAAACTTTAATCAGGTGAATCGTCTCCTTGAAACTTTCTCGAAAGATCTTATCCTTCTCCCACCAAATAAAAATTTGGAATTATGGTCTTGAACTCCACAGATGCTCAGACTCGCTTTTAGAGTCCCCACATGAGCCCCTTTTTGCTTCAAAGTATAGTGAAGAAAGATGCGAAAGCAATTTGGGCAACTTTTCGTCGTCGACAGATTAAAAGTAAATTTAGACACAGAACTACAATTTTGGTAACAAAGATCATACATCAAATTTTATTTATCCAAGTAGAAATAATTTCGAGTTATCACGTTTAAATAAAAGCAAACGTAGGCAATCAACCAGTTGATGAAAGGAAATCTTAATTTGATTCGTATCTATACTTTAGATGCCGAGACAATACAGAAATTCATTAATCTGGCTCTTAAAATTTTGTTTACACATTAACTACAAATTTCTTCTAAATGGATTTTATTCAAAATTGGAAACAAATTTGGTGCAAAGGTCACATGCCAATTTTCGTCCGTCTACTTCAAAGTGTTTGAATTATTTTTTAACAGATAAAAAAATTGCAAAAGTGAGTTTCTCCATGTTTGAAACTTCTCTGAAACACATTAAAAGCCTGTATATACTTCGCATACAAGAAAAGAGATGTAGTTCTGTATAATCTACGCACGAGCCACCCCTGCTTATAAAACAAATTGATCAACCAATGGAAACCTTACAAAATGACTCGACATTTAGTATCGTACATCATTTTCAGACTTAATCTTAGCGGAATAATTAAAATTCAGAATTTACCTATCATCCTAGAGCAAACATTTTCTGTAGACTTTGTGAGTTGGTGCCTATCGAGGATGCAACTGAAGCCGAGAGGTCCATCAGTGTCGAGTCCGAAGATGAAGCATGATTGCATCCACAGGAATGGCGTCTTCTATGCAACACTGTTTTATTATCTGCAACTGCTGATGGATTCTAGTTTTCTTGCTGTATCTTGATCAAAATGAGCAGAACCACGGGATGAAGAATCCTCATTACTTGCGTAAAAATCTGTACCTGCAATATTTGTAATTTTCAAAAATCTTTGCTATTGATCAAAATACTATTTCAGTCTCTAGAATTGCAGTCCCAATTTGACCGATTAATTTTGAAATTCTAAAAAAGGACATGAATCTTATTAGAAACTCATAAATATAGAACAAGATTAAATCCATGTTTAAAAGTTAGAATGGGAAAGAGCGAATTTTATGAAGTTGATAGAAAAGTATACAAGTATGTTAATTTGTAATCAATTTAATCAATATCCAAAATTAATCTAATTTTTAAAGAGATTCAAAATTTAATGTTTAGATCAATTATTTTTTAAATTCATATTATAGAAACTCGTATTTTAAACTCTAAGTTGATTTTTATTCATAATGACATAAGTTTACTATTCCGATATTCAGTCCCAACTGATTTTTAAATGAAAAAGGACAATTTTAATTCTAAATATTTCTCGTTTAAAAAAATTAATCAATAAAATTTCTCAATCACTTAAAGTAATAGAATTCTATTAAACGTAGTGTTAAATCTTATTCTTTGGCATTTCTAGATTAGATTTATGTTCGTTTTGAGGCAACGCGAGTGCTATTTCTGTAAGATTTGGAAAATCCATGACAACCGATTTAAATGCAACATACATGGCGATCGATGAAATTGAGATTCGAGCCTTGGATCATAAAATCTACAGTGTCGGTAATAAGCTTAAAAATGTTTTTGCTTCCCTAGAAAAGATTTCAAATTCTAGTTTTATCCTCTCAAAATTCTTTAATTCAAAGAATTTAGAATATTCAAAATGGTGATCACACAGTAAACATTCATTTAGTTCAAAAAATTTTTAAAAATTCTTTTTCATCATAAAACTGTATTTCCGTGGCGTAATTTTCCTTCTTAGAAATAATGCAGTTATTTAACTTAATGCACGATGCCTATAGATACCTATACTAAATAATGTTTCAAAGCAAATTCACACGGTTATGATAGATTGTCTTCGATTAAAAAATATTCAAATGCTTTTATGTAAAATATAGCAACAAAAGGGCTATATTTATAGCCAATTCCTATAATACTCTATTCAGCAATTACAAATTTCAGTGAAATATTGGAATACAATTGCAGAACTTAAGAATGTAAATTGATAGCCATACCTTCAAAAGCAGACGGAAATAACCTGCGAAGTTTCATTCTCTCTTCTCTGAAGTAACCTGCGAAGTTTCATTCTCTCTTCTCTGAAGTAACCTGCGAAGTTTCATTCTCTCTTCTCTGAAGTAACCTGCGAAGTTTCATTCTCTCTTCTCTGAAGTAACCTGCGAAGTTTCATTCTCTCTTCTCTGAAGTAACCTGCGAAGTTTCATTCTCTCTTCTCTGAAGTAACCTGTGAAGTTTCATTCTCTCTTCTCTGAAGTAACCTGTGAAGTTTTTCATTCTCTCTGAAACCCCCCCAAATAAATTCACAATTAATCTTTGTCACATCCCGCTGATGACTCAAACATTTACATGTTCCTTCCTTTCATTGGACTATCAAGCATGACCGCATAATTCAGGAAATCCGCAGAATAACCGTTTCTATAGTATATTCGAAGTTTCCTTCCTGCTTACTTAGCCAAAAAAACTGTAAGGCGGGTTTTTCCTACATTTTAGAAACCTTCTCAAAGAGTCCGATTTGATTGTCTTTTAATCGTTTTCCGTATTTCGGATCGCAAATTATACCGGATATTTTGACTAAAGAAAAATTAACGATTATTAATAGTTGAATAAAGCTAATTTTTGAAAACGACATCTTGCTGATGAATT
Source organism: Argiope bruennichi (assembly GCF_947563725.1). Lineage (NCBI taxonomy): Eukaryota > Metazoa > Arthropoda > Arachnida > Araneae > Araneidae > Argiope > Argiope bruennichi. The sequence continues at coordinate 103,545,448 of NC_079156.1, forward strand.
CACCTCATGCATCCGATAAATATGGATGTTCGTTAGATCGAAACAGCTTCAGTTAAGGTAGGGAATAAATTTATGCAAGAAAATTTCCAACACAACTCCAATGTCTCATATGATGCATTTATAGTTCCATTAGTATCGGACTAATAGCATGTACTGAAATCCTTACCTCTGCTCTAGCTTGCAATTAAATTGTTTTCTTATTACAAGATGGCATGTGACAAACTGAAAATAGTATCAAAAAAGTTAACAATGAGAAGTTTATTTTGACAAAATATTTAGGTCTTTTCAAAAGTAACCGCACATTTCAGCCAAAAGATATGTATTCATTTTGAGGCTCAGATTTTCGAGATGTATCCGGATATTTTAATGGATACGTGGTTTTATTGGACAATCGGGAAATATCTAAAAAATCCGAGATAAGACCTTAAAATAAAAGAATTTAAATTTAATCTTAAAGTTTTAAAAATCGAAAGTTATGGCAAACAAAAAAAATGTGAATGTAGCCGTGACGTCCTTAAAGAATTGGGAAAAACGATCCTATTTCACTTAACACCGAATCAAACTGGCACAAAAATAAACCAACAAATCCGGAGAACAGCACTTCCAAACTATTGTAATGTATTATCAATCCATAATTTCAGATATGGGCCTATGCTTTTTAACAATCCGTTTTAGGCAAGTTAGATATTGAATTCTGATGCCGAATGCTTTAAAATCAAGTACAAGATCGTACGAATTTCGCTTGAAACTTTAAAACATTGAATTTTGACGAGTCATGTAATCCCGAAACAAATATATTCGTTATCGAATTTTATGCTCTTCACCTATTCATTATCACAATTCATTTTGCCTATCTTGATATTAACAGGAATTTTATTCTGTTCACAATTATATGACTATCCCATAGAAAAAATAGGAAATGCTTAATTAATTCCGTGTTAAATTATTCGAGAAGGAAAATAGTTAAAATGATAATTTATTTAATCTATGACAATATTTGGGAGGTTATCAATTTGCATTCAAGACTAGTCAATAATAGTCACGAAATGCTTTATAGAAGAAATCGAACAGTTTGTAAAACCCTAGTTTTACATATCATTCCCTATGATATTTTCCGTTTAAAATTCAAAGGCAACAATTTCCTGAAGTTGGGTAGCCTCAGCAGATAACGGATGGAAAATTTACGTAGATAAATTTCATTGGTATGTGCGAATTAAACTCTTTCCCTTTCAACCAAACACATTCATTAATAAAAAAATGTTAATGTTTCAAAATAGTTAAAATGAGGAAACTGCTTAAGACTAATCAAAATATTTGAATCCATTTTTTGCAATTCTGAAGAACCAAAAGTTGAAACTACATAATTTTTCTGTAAGAAAGATTACAGATTTGTTACATTTCTGAAGGAATTTCGAAATGTTTAGGAAGGGAATAGAAATTAAAAATCTGCATTTATCAGTAAATGTATTCATATTGTAAAGTACTCCAAATATGGAAGGGAGGACAAGTGAATAATTGGAAAATACCATAGTACTCGACTTGAAAGTAAATAATTGAAAGGCCAGAGACATTAATTCGTACAATATTTTATCGGAGATCTAATGTACATTGTCTAACCTTGCATAGATCGGATTTGCTTTAAATTACCAAATACGGAGATTTTCCCTCCAAATTGTAATAATATCGCGGATTATCTGCAATCCATCGATAAAGTTATATTCCGATAATCAAACTGTTTTATACAGGTTTGATCCTGAATCTTTATTCTTTGTTCCCGAAAGCATATTTTTTAAATCTAAGTTATTAAAAGTTCCGAAAATTATGGCTTTCGAATAGGCATCACGTTTTATTCATTTCCCTATTTTTTTTATTTGCACTTTAAAAAAGGGGTAAATTTGTTGCATAATTAATTTTCTGCAGCGACAATATTTCTCTTGGCAAGAAAAACTTTACAATTCTTAAAAATAAAAATGACAATAACAAAGGTTCAGTTATTCATAAATATTTTATAATTGGTTAGTTGGTCGATTTTGATAGGATTTGTTTTTGATGATTTTGAAATTGAAAATTTTCACACAGCATAATAATTAGCGAAAAAAAAATTATATTCAAACAGATTTCGTATTACGATAGAACTTTCCATTTCTACCCGTAGTTACTTTCCCATAGGACTTTTAGGACACTTTCCTTATCAAACTTTGTCCCCGGCAACCTTATCCATTTACAAAAAGTTTCTTCAGGCTCTGAGCCAACAAACATCTGGAAGTTGATGTTGAACACATGATAAGCAACTTATTCAAAAACTCCACATTTCAATACACAAATTCTCCGCTCCCATGAATCCATAATTCTCCAGCACAAAAACATTGCCATTTCCATCAATCCCACAATACTCACTTCCACACGCACACGACTCATTCCAACGATCTCACACTTCCACACGCACACATTACGCAACTGTTCATAGTTGTTATCCTACCACACACACACATTACCCATTCCAAAAGACCGAACCCACGTTTGCACACCCTTCCACACACATCGCCCATTAAAGAGACCGAACCCACGTTTGCACACCCTTCCACACACATTACCCATTCCAAGAGACCGAACCCACGTTTGCACACCCTTCCACACACATTACCCATTCCAAGAGACCGAACCCACGTTTGCACACCCTTCCACACACATTACCCATTCCAAGAGACCGAACCCACGTTTGCACACCCTTCCACACACATTACCCATTCCAAGAGACCGAACCCACATTTGCACACCCTTCCACACACATTACCCATTCCAAGAGACCGAACCCACATTTGCACACCCTTCCACACACATTACCCATTCCAAGAGACCGAACCCACATTTGCACACCCTTCCACACACATTACCCATTCCAAGAGACCGAACCCACATGTGCACACCCTTCCACACACACTGCCCATTCCAAGAGACCGAACCCACATGTGCACACCCTTCCACACACATTACCCATTCCAAGAGACCGAACCCACATTTGCACACACTTCCACACACACTGCCCATTCCAAGAAACCGAGCCCACGTTTGCACACCCACTGCCCATTCCAAAAGACCGAATCCACAGCTGTCATGGACAATGTCTGGAAGTCCAGACATTGTCCATTCTAACTTTCTCTATTTCTCACACTTTCCGCAGACTGCCCATTCAAAAGCCCCTGAATTCACATTTTCGTGCATTGCCCGTCATACAGCTTTCTTCCACGCATGTTCCAGAATTTTGACAAACTTTACAATTATTTTTCACTAGCGTATGTGCAAATTCTTCAAAGTTATATTATCACCCATAAATCTAGCATCAAGTTTTCCCATTGTTGCACCCACTGGCATGCCCATTCAGCACATAACTCATTACCATCTCGTCTCTGTTCCGAGATTTCCATTTTCCGTTACATTCTCATTTCCCACAAATTAATCCCTGCAAAAACCTAGTTTTTCATATACATTGCTCACTGGCACCCTTTACCCAATTAAATTTCCATGCTCTCTAAAACCACAATCGCGTCGCAATAGGCATTGTCCACCGCCACGGCTCACTCTTAACACTCCCCTTATATGGTTCACCTCACCGCCGCACCTCAGACCCGTTTTTTACAACATTCTCTACTCACAAATTATAATTTATCCCTCCCCCTCCCCATAATAACTCGCGGTTTTCGTTCATATCTCTACATGAATTACTGAAATTCATAACAAGCCTTAAAACAATTTTTATACATATCACTCAAGTTATTTGAACCAATTTTTCAGAACGTAGTCACGCTATAGCCTTATAAATTCAACTTATAAAAGCCTTATTCACTTGTCAAGCCTTGCAAACCAAGTCTATACCTTTCAAGACTACCTTCTTTTAAACCAGCTTTAATCTTTATATTACAGCAATGCTTTCATTCTTATCAAAATATATTTGACTATGCTCTATACGTCTAAAACCCTTTCAATGTGGCCCACAATTCAAAACTTAAAAAGGGAAAAGATTCCAATTTGAGGTTTAAATTTTTTATGGTATACAATGCCAAAAAACTAAAGAATCTCTTCCAAATTTTTTTCGACCGCGTTTTAACTAAAACCGTTTTCTCCGACATGTTTCAGACTACGAGAAACTTCACATTTTAACCATTAGCCCTTAATTCGCCTAGAACTACCAAATGTCTAACAGGGTTTCAACAAATCTGTAAAATGCCCGAACATTCAATAATATTAAAGACAGTTTTGAAGCTTACATTGGCAAAAGAGAATTGGACAATATTAAAAGACAGAACTATATTAAGATTTACTCATTTGTATTTTGCTAGTCCTCTAAAAAAGTGACTGTCACGCTTTGTGATGCCAATTCAAATGCTTTAAAATTTAAAAAATTGGAAGATACGGGGCAACTATTTTTGTAACTACAAGAAATATCTTAGTTCCAAATCGAGAAGATTTAAGTTTGTAGCACTGTATCATGAATTTAAAGGAATGACCATAAGAAAGGCACCCAAGATTTGATAATTTCGAACATGTCAAATGGAATCTAGATGTATATCTTTCCTAAATATATGTCCTACATAAAAAGTATTTAAGGGTAGGGGAGTCTACTTCAAAGCTGAGAGGTTCAAAGCCTTAAATGTTAAGAATTCAATTTGTGGGCTTGATTTCAATTTTACAGCGAAGAGTACTCGTTTTATGCGACAAGTCAAGTTTGTTAGAATCTTTGATTTAATTATTAAAATTGACTGAACTTAAAAATTCATATTAGAAAATTTCTCTAATTACTCTTTCATCAATTAAATTGTAATTTATTTTTGATGGTACTGAAATATTCGACATACCATCACTTAAATATAAGTACATGTAATGACAGATTGCTTTTGCAGTATCTTTTGATACTGTCAGATTCACCAGGTAAAACGAACCATGTCAAAGTAAATTTTTAGCAATCATTAAAAAACATTGACTTGTAGATTTCTTTATAATATATAAACTTTATCTTGGTAATGTAATCTATTGCTCTCGTAATAATTTCAGTTTCTTCAGTCAATTTCCGACAACTCTTAATGGGAAAACAAGGAGAAAAATATGTATTATCAAATAATTCGAAATCTATACATTTTTCTATCCATCTGCCAAAGTCATGTGAATTTCTACGCAATTGTTTGATTACTACGGTTTATTTTTCTCTTGCGATGTGAAAGAAAAGTATGGATCGTCAAGAAAAATATGGATTAGTTGAAAAATGCAGATTGTCAACATTGACTTACTACTTTAACATCCCAAAATAGTTTCATAAATTTAACAAGATTTGTGGTCTTTCATACAAAAAGATTGACGTTTAGCTTCCACTTTTATGTCGCTAGAAACGCGAAAGTACTAAATGGTTCAATATGTGCAAGGAATTCCCTTTGATGTTAGCTATATAAAGTTACTTTTAAACACCAGGAAATTTTTTTAGAGTAACACAGATTTTAAAAACGCAACTTAATAATTAACTGGAGTTTTCCCCCATTATTCTGACGTATAAAATAAAACTCGTAACATTGCTATGACCTTTATGATATTCGCTTTAAATCAGAAAATACGCGAGTACGTAAAACACGATGTCGATTCGGAAATAAGTTTCGAGATTTCATGCCTTTGCTTAAAATCCAAAAATCTACCCATTAAAATAAAAAGGCATCAAAAATCATGATTTAATTATCTAAAAAACATTTAAATATGGAACTTGCCTAAAACAGGATTGATGCCAAAACGCGACGTTAATTTAAATACAATTCCCGTAATTAATTTGGATAAATTAAATGTTTTGGCAACGGTTTTAGGAAATACCACATGAACTAAATATACATGCATTTTCGAATATTCTTGATTTAAATGATTTAAAAATTCAAACAATGATAGAAACCTTGGAATTGTAAATGTATCGTATGGAACATTCAAGTCCCGTTAAAAATATTCTTTCATAAATTATTCCAGGCTAACTAACGGTTTCGATAAAACGAAACATCCATATTTATTAGACATAAGAATTCATTCGCGCACAGCCAATCTAAGATTAATATTACAACTAACAAATGGAAATGAATCTAAATACCGTTTCTAATGAGATGAGATTCATTTTGGAAAATTTAGGGTAGCAATTAGTTAAGCGAAAAACTTCAAAATGGGGAGACCTTGTTTCGTTTTTGCACGGATATTCATCAAAATTACTTTCATTTTTATGTATAATCCACCATTTAACTTATTTCTACCACCATTTAACTTATATAAAAGCCGGATCTAGTACCGAGGCATCTTGAAAAACCTTCGAATATTCTGTAGAAACAGTTCTACTGATATTCCAAAATCATTTGATCTTACTTGTAGTCCTTTGCTAATGGGGGCGAAACCAGGAAATTTCGGAATACATCGTCAGTAAGTGGATGCACTTATGCACAATGGAACATATCTTTGGCAACTTGCTTCCACTCTTGCTTTCTGAACCAGCACAGAAAGAATGGCTTGACAGTGCAGAATTCCATGGCTGCAGGTGTATTGGACAATAAGGCATGAAGATCCAGTTTTGTTTTTTTACCAGACTTTGCTTTCTTTAAGGCAGCTGAAAAGAATATTCCACATTACAAAGATACTAGAAAAAATTTTAGTAGTTTTCAATATGTAAAGTACAACAAGATGAAATTATTCGGCAACATGAACTGCTAATGAATCATGGGGAAATATTCAAGCATCTCGTGGCACCCAAGATTTGAACTATTCTTGTTCTTTGAAATAACGTTGCACTGAGATTACCAATTTGAATCAAAATGTTGTCAATAATTTGCTAAAACGCACAAAATGATCCGAAACGTGTTTTCATACTGAAGAGTGAATACAGATACAACTTGCTTATTTAGTAACTATCCGCGGCAACTATGCATTTTTGGCGTTGTTCGTGAAACGATATACACCGTTGATTAAACACATTTACCTCAATTTTCCAAATTCTGTAATAAGAGGAAAATATACATCCATTACCGAATAATTAATTTTTCACATTACAAGATGCTGAAAAGTTATATCTATTACAAAAAAATCAATTCTTATACCAATTTCCCAAATTTTACAGAAGTGATGTGAACAAAATAGCGATTGAATGCTTACAATGAATTACCTTATTCGTACTTCTGAACTAAGAATTTTCCACATTTTAAAGCGATATTTTTGCTTTTAAAATATAAAGCAAAACTCAATTTAAAGTCTTGCATTGAGATAATTGAGAAGAATCATAAAAGTTCAGGTTAACTCCTTCACATACAATGACATGTCTGACATACGGGACGAGTTACTGAATTTTTAATTCTACAACTAAGTGACAGAATTAAGCATTTAGAGAGCAAAAATCGCTTAAATTTTCAATATCGTAAATTCTTCTCATATTATAAGAATCAAGATAATAAATGTCCAAAATATGATATCTCATATAATTAGGAAGTTAAATGAATTCGTAGGGGGTTAGGGCAGCTTAAGGTAGTATAGTTAGGGTAGGTTCGTAGTCAAGGGGTTAATACAAGATGTTAAAATTGGTATAAAAATTAAAGACGCATAAAAATGGAATTTCGACCAGTACGATATAAATATTTTAAGAAAGTGATTTGCTTATAAGAACCTTTAAGAGTATTAGAAAATTGGAAGCTTACTCTTAGCACATAGCAAACATTTGTACTGCATGTTCTTTTTTAAATAAACTATTTTATTATTAAATTTTCTTAAGTATTAAAAAATTAACTAAGTAGAATTGCCTTTAGCAAGGAAAGTATGAATTATTTTCAACTTATATTTTTAAGTATTGAAATATCTATGCACTGAATTTTCCCCATGATCTTTCAATTTTAGTGTAAAGAAGTTCAAATGTATCGAAAATAATTATATTTTCTAGGAAAGCAATTATCTTAAATTGAAGAATATACAACATTTGCTACACAAATAAACATAATTACCAAGCAAAAGACCTATATCATTTACGCAGACGAGACTTTGTTCAGTAAACAATTTTCAAATGTAGTGAAAGATTGCCAAGTCAAAGCTTATAACAATAAAATTTATCTAAAAACTAATCATTCGGTCTAAACTTAAATACGTAAAATTTTTTTAAATTAATATAGAAGTAAAGATTTCTTTATACAACAAGTTAAAGTTTGTCAATTTATCAATAAATAAGGGATAAATAATTTTAATGAAATTATAATTTCAAAAAGCAAATAACTTTAGTAAAATATTTAGCAATTTAAATGCAACGACTGCGTTGCAACTTCAAAAATGAACAGTACAACTTATACAATCTCTTCATGACGAAAGATTTTTTTTTAATTCGAAAATTTTTGTTGACTTTTTGAAGCTTATGTTGCATTGCAGTAAAATCCTAAAATATTAAAGTTTTTCTATTGCCATGGGCAAAAGTTTAAAAAAAACTTTAACGAGAACAAACCAATAGAAGAACGAATTTACAGCTTCCCGGTAGAACTCAAATAAGTTAGAGTTTAACATTATATTGTAGATAAGTTCAAGGAACCAAAAAAAAAAAAAAAATTAAATCTCTGACATATTCAAAGAAAGAAAATAAGAAAAGTTCTAAAATATGTACTCGAGGTTTCATTAAAAACTTCGCACTTCCAAGTTCTGCAAAGCAAAACTTTGTTTGAAAAAAAAAAAAAATTAACAGTTCATATAAAAAATTACTGCTACCTTCAAGTGAAATTAATTCTCCAATAAAAAATTATCAAGATATTAAACTAAACGAAATAGCAAAATAGCTTACCTAGTTTTAATATGAAGGCTGTTAGTTTTCTAAAACCCAGCAAACGCAAGTAGACAAACGCGGTTTTGCAAAGATAATTCAAAATGTCGATGTACGAATTAATAAATGGCCCACAACACCAAGTTTAAACATAGAAAGAAAAGTACGGATTATGTCATCCAAGTTACTTATATAAGTTTAGAATTAAAATCGATTAATCGTATCGTTCCGTGTGATTGCAAATAACCTTCAATCTCTTTTTCGAAAGATTTATGCAAAGAAGCAGCTTGAAGGGCGGGATGGTTAAACAAAACTAAACATCCAGATTCGAATCAGGAAGATATGTATGTTTTAACTCTGAGAGATCTTGTTTTATTGGGCATAACATGAAAAAAATGTTAAAATTTATTTTTAGTGATAAAATAAAAAATAAATCTTTCTTTTTTTAAAGAGAGACAGGAGAATGGAGAATCAGGTTATCTACAATGCATCCGTTTTAGCAATGCAGCAGACGCAGTGATGACCCTAAATATTATCATCTGATTTTCTGCTAGAGGTTAAAAGTACTTCAGAATCGTAGAAGTTAATGAAAGAATATGAACAAACAGCTGGAATCAAACTCCAGGTCACCTTGAGTCATTTTACTCATATACCAAAGATGCAAAGCATAATAATAATCAAAATATTCTACCTCAACATTTCCTGGTGATAAGGTCTCGGCTTCGGAACCGGAGGGTTGCAGGTCCCAGACCTGATTCCACTGCAGAATTGTTGCCTAAGCGGGTTTTATGCACGTTAAATCCGTCCGGACCAAACGTTCTACTGCTGGTGTTGTGTGGAAGTTTGTAGGGGGGGCACAGGTATCGTCCTTGTCATCTGACCACGATTCGAAATTAGAGATCCGTCTCAAAAAAGCCCTAATGTTGTTTTAAAATGGGAAGTTAAAATAACTGAATTCAGTCAACATTTCTAATGGATTTCCGAGTTTCAAGAACTGCTGTGGCCTTCTCGTGTGGTAAGTTCACGGCTTCGGAGCTGGATGGAGGCTCCCAAGTTTTCTAAAGTCCCACCCACTTCCTCTAAAGTTCTGACGGGAATGCAGATCTGATACACATTAAATCTGACAACGTGGACCAAATGCAATGTCGGTTCGGAAATTTGGAAAGGAGATGCCAGCTAGAATATAGTCCTCATCAACAGACCGAGGTTCAAATTTATGAGGTCTGTCCCAAAATAGTCCTCGTGTTGCTTACAAACTGTACGTTAGTATAACTAAACTAAACTAAACCGAGTTTCAAGTTTTCAAAGTGAAATAGAAGAATGGGGAACAGGGGTGGATTAAATTTATTGGGGGCTCAAACGCTTAGGGCTTTCTGGAAGCATTATACGCATAAATTTCGTTTTTTTTTTATTTTAAAGTTTTGATATATAATAATTTCGCATCCTTTTAGTCATAATAACTATATCTTTATTAATAATAATTGGCTTTTATAATTGATACTTTTTTTAGTTCACAAAAGATATTGGGACGGTTTGAGTTCTTCCATAAAGTTATGAAACATGCATCTTGAATATTTTTATTTATTCACTAATCTTTACAAACTTCTTGATTTTTATCATTTATGTTTCCGTCAATAATCAAATACTTATATATCACGCACTTTTAATTGCTATCATTATCTAAATTTTGCTTTATTTATTTATTATTTTTTTTTCTTGATTGATATTCTTCCAGTTTGCTACTTTTTGGCATATGGAGTATTTATAAAGTATTGTAATCGTCAAAAAATTTGAACTCGAGATTTTGACAAATCCCCAAGTTACAGAACTTCTCAGTTCCAAAAGCACATTTTTGAAAATATATCTGACTGATTATGAATACGATAAATCAAAAACGATTTGAGCTAGAAAGATGAAATTTAGTGAATGAATTTTATCCTAAATTTGTGTTAAATTCTATTAGTTTTTGAACGAAATCTCTTTGGAGTAAAATTACCTGCCAATCCGAATACTATAGCTACAAAGCTTAAAAGCTATACAAAGGAAATTCGATATACAGTTTAAGCAACTAAAATGTAAATCTGTACCAAATTTTGAACCAGATATGTAAAGGGGTTTGCTGTCTGTCGTTTTGTACAATCGCATACATGTAAAGGAAATAACTGAAAAATGTGACTTCGATAAAGGAAATTACGTCTGTGGTCTTACAATTAGCCCGGTGACGTAGTCCCTACGCACAGGTATGAGGTTCGATCCTCGACTGGGCAAGGCCGACTCAGCCTTTCAGCCCTTCACTGGATTGATAAACTGAGGATCAAGCATGCTTGAGAACTAAACATTGGGGGTTCCGCGTTAAGCTGGCTTCGTAATCGGGACATATGCCTTGCACCCCAGGACCCTCGGTCAAGAAAGCAGCAGGTCTTGACTCACATGGGACTGTCGTGCCACTGAGTTTTAGTTTTTGTCTCACAATTAAAATTGTACCTCTGTGTCAAAGTCTGCTTCAATTGGGCGACAAAAATACTTACTTTAACATAATGGGCTTCACTACGAAGTACAAAACGCTCATATGCAGGATTCTGAATACTGATCTGCTTCATTATTAACAATATGCTACATCGCTTGCTTCGATGGAATGCACTAGAACAACAACTTCTCATTGTGCGCCCTTTCCATGAAAGCGAAGATTATGATTTAAAAAGAAAAAAAATGTAGCAGCGGGAAAGTAAAAAGTATTCAGAAAATGGTAAGAGGGTAATATAAAGTATTTATTTACTTTTTAATGATGAAAGACAAATGTGATCAATGGAAAACGATGCATTATTTCTATATTCCAAGCTCTGTTTGCCCTTGTATCTTCTGTGATTTTCTTTAAGAAATAATATTAATCTTAAAAAAAAGAGCAGAAATTTTTGTCTGAAATTTCATTGAAAGGAATGTTTTAATATAAATGAGATTACGAAAAGCAATATCTAAAATAAGCAGTGACTTTGAAATGAAGTAATTTTCTTAGCAATTTTCAACTCAAAATTCCATCACTTACCAATTTTTCTTGATTGTGCTGCCATCTATTGGAGACAAGCAAAACTGCAAAACTTTAATACCTCAAAGTTTTTAATAACAAAGTATCAAGTATTGCATCAAAAGTATGTGGAAAACACTTTAAGCCGAATTTATTAATTATATTTTTGGGAATGCCTATATGTGTATATATAGATTTGTCTATATATATAATATTTGCCAAGAAGGTAGAAAGCCAAAATTTCATTATGAATTTATTTTCTTTTTGGAAATACTTTTAACTCGAACAATGTTTTTAGTTCATATAAAAAGAAATAAAAGTTTTGTAAGAATAAAAATTACTCAATTACGTCTGCGTCAGTGTTGGAAAAAATCCGGTGTAAATAAGGTTTCCAGAAATAAAAAATTTCGTGGAGAAAATAACTATTATTGTTTCGTTTTTGTATATGTTCTTTTTAATTATGAGTATTAGAAAGGAAACTTTTGGTCTTTTTTTTCTCATAATGTTGGTATGTTTGCTTAACACTATTAGAAACTCTATTTACTGTGCTTACTGAAGTGTACATACATTTACTTAATAGAATAACTTTTTTCCAACCATTTCATTTTACAGCTTAACTAATCGATTTTTTTCAAAGTTTACATATTAAAAATACAACGTTAGCGAATAATATCTAAATCTTTAATTTTCATAATCAAAAATCTGAAATAAAACTTACCTGCCGTAGAATCTCTTTTGTCTTTTACTGGCGTTAAAAAAATCTAAAGTTCCTCGGCGATATCTGGAAGTGTGTCGAGTTTTTCATGAAAAAAGTCATGAGATATTAAATAATTTTCATTATTTTATTTATTTTTTATTCAATGTCATTCGTTATGCTTTTTTATCAAAAATAAATGGTTATGAAATAGTTTGATTTCGGTTTGCCCATTTTTTGAATTTCCAGTGCTCCTCGGCGTACAAAAATTCTATTGCCAAAAGTAAGCACAGCGCCAAACATTATTGGCAGCAATAATTATAAGTTACTTTAATTCTTCTATTATGGGATCAATTAAGTAAGGAAATGGTATTTTTGTTATCTAATCATATAAGCATAAAAAGCTTTATTTCTAATTTGAATGATATTTCATCAGACTTTCCTCATCAGACTCATGCATTCCTTTAATTATAATATTATTGGAATGTGTTCATTACTCTTATAGTCCTAAATTGTGTATTTATTCTTCAATATATTTAAAAATTGATGGATATTTTGAATAAATGTCCTAACTGGAGTTCTGCATAGCGCTTCTTGGAAAAATCTAGATTCTGTAATTACGCCGAAAATTATAAAAGTCTGGAAATCGCTGCTTTATTGTATTATCAATTCTACTTATAGACATTGTTTTACAAATTTTAGTATATAAGTACTGATTCTATAGTTCAATGAAAAGATTCCAATTTATTTTAAGGCAATAATGTAATATGTTATTGTGATAAAAAGTGTGGATTCTTTTAACAAATTATTAATATATATTAAACAATATAAAAACAATATAAAACAATATATATAAAAGATATTAAACAATATAAAATATAACTATTTCATCTTTGAAAAAAAATAGAGCACCAAGTGATATAAAAAATTATTTTAAAAATTTCTTTATGATCAATAATATAATCAGTACATTTGGCGAAAATTTGCAGATAAAGGAATTGCTATTAAAAGAATGAAAAATGCCTTTAAAAAGAATCATACTCTTACTTCATCTTTGTAGTACCATGTCTGGTTTGTAGATGGCGCCACCTCAAGCATCAAAGAATGGGAAATTTTCATTAAAATGTAATGCAATTTCGAAAACAAATTAACTTTGATATCAACATTTAAACTACCCTTTATTCACTTTTTAAATTTATATTTAAAAAATTCATCTAAAAGAAATTATATAATAAAATCCATATGTATCCAATAATCTTTAATATTGTTTTCAAAATATATTTATTTCTGAAAATTAAGATATTCTTAATTTCTCTTAAAAAATTTCTGATGCTTTTTTCTAGTAAAACTATTTTGTCTCTAACATTTTTTTTCAATAAAAAATTTATATTTATATTTCACTCGCTTTAATTTAAATTCAATTTCTAACTTTTATTTCTCTCTGACTTAAAAAAAAAAAAATCTTATTTGTAAATTCAATTTCTTTTGTTTCATTTTAAATAATTCTACAGAGAAAGTATAAATTTCATAAGGCTAAGCTATCAAACGCTTTTGGAAATGGAATTGCTTATGTGTTAATTTGTTGTTGTTGCTCTTTAAATCATACAAAGGAAGGTATCAATATGCAATAAAAAATGAGAAATTCCTCAAATATGAAAATATATGCACCCTTTTCAACAAAGTATAGCATCTTTAAGAAGAATATTTAGTTATATAATTTTAAAAATCAGGAAAGGAATTGAGGGAAAATTATTTACACAGAGTAAATAAATATTTCATCTAATTGAATGAGCATTAAACATTTAGTTCAAACTAATGGCAATTTTCAGAGCAAATTGTTCCCAGAAAAAAAAATGTCATAGAATTATTGATTTTTTTTTGTCTTTATTATTAAAATTCATTTTAAAAGAAAAGTTAGCATAGTGAATTCCATTCTTCATGGAAGACAAATGTCGTTAACAATATAATCCTTACAAGAAAAATCCATTTTAAAACTTTATGTCCATCTAATATCAAAAATTTTAATTGATGGGATTCTCTACTATTTTTTCATAACAATGAACCTATCATCTCATAATAATGATATTCTAGCCCATTTTTCTCACATTTGCAATATTCCCAGACAAATTATTTTATATCGTAATCCTACGGGAATTAAAAAAAAAAGAAGAAAAACGAAAGGAAAGCAGAAAAAAAAATTAATTGCCCAATTTCATTATGCAAACGATATATATTTTTTGTGTGTGTCGGAAATCAGAATTCTAATTACGATAAATCATTTTGATGTTCTTTTTAACAATAATTTAGTCTTAAATCCCTTTTAAAATAAAGAGAATTTAAATGATATTTCAAAATATTGCTTTCATAATTCAACCTAAGTCACACACTTTGATTGAATTTGAAACATGTGTACTCGGTTCTTGCTAAAAGCACGAATCTGATAACTCATATCCCCTGAAAAGTGCGAATAATGAGAAGTTCGAAATTTATGGCGATAAGCATAGCTCACGTGATGTCGGCTGAACGTAAATATGCAGCGATTGTCACGCCTTTATTGGCATACGACCTTGAATATTACATTAGAACATCATTACTGTCAGCTAATACTAGCCTATAATTTCACTCCGAGATAGGTGTAATATTTGGAGAAATCCTTTAAATTACTGTATGAATGGCCATGACTCGACGTTTTAAAGACCCATTCAAAAAACCAATACATACATTTACCACAAAAGTAAGATAAAATGGACATCAGTTTCAATATTTATTACTCGCTTTACTAAGAATAAATGTCTTACCAAACAGAATAATATAAATTCACCTATGTAAAGGCACATTTATTTTTCTTTTTAAAAATAGAGGGAAAATGATGCAACAGAATTGTAAACATCATTCAGGAACGAATTTCCTAATGTTTATTACACAGTATTTGAATAACAACTTAATCCACAAAAAGTGAATGAATTAAAAAGAAGAATAAAAATCAGAGGAAATTATTTTTATTATTTTTTTTGTACTAGCTATTGAATCTTTGAATTTTTTTTTTTTTAAATTTTCCTCTCGGCAGTTAATATTTAGAAATTCTTCATTTTGTAATTCTGTAACAGGAAGGAATTAATCTTTTTACGTTTAGTTTATTTTTATTTTTTATTTTGTAATATATGTACAGACCAAGGTTACTTAAGAGTAGTAAGGTTGGCTCTCAGAAAGCTGATGCATGGATGACGTCAGCTGAGCAGCACAATTTTTCATCCTAGGGCGAAGTAACAAAATAAATGAATTGTTCGACAGCTGTTTCAACAACAGAAACTTTTTTAAGCCATTTTTTTTTGTTATTGAAAAGTTGTTAAAGATTCACACATTATGAAATATAAAAAAAAAAATTAAAATAGAAATTTATTTATCTTGCATGATTTTCAAAGAAAACAGGAAATAGTTAAATCAAAAACACCTTTAGTTTAAACAGTGGATAATTATGAAGAAAAAGAACTATTAGGAATAATTTTACTTGAAATGATAAGATACACATTAATTTAAATAACAGTGTTTCAATTATTTCACCTAATTAAAAATAAAATCAACTATTCCGTTTTCAGACTTAAAGAGGAAGTTTATATTTTTGACGGATTTTAATTTTGAATAAACATAAACCATAGTAATACATTTAAAAAAATATTTTTTAATATTGGAGCACGTTTTGTAACTAAATTGTTTATGCAAGTATCACATGCATAATTCAAAAAATGACTTTTCGTTCAGATTATTATTTCTGAAATAATTGTGGCAACTTTTGGAAGCAGCTTTTAGAATTAATAATTCTACAAATATCAGTTTTTGCTCATTTTCCACATTTTTTTTTCTTTTTCTTCAATGAGCATTTGATTTGATTTTAAGGAAATAATTTTTCCGAAACTCTTTTGATACTTTTTAAAATTTTCTGTTGATACTTTTTATATTTTTTCATTGAAACACTCGCCTGAAATTTCTGTTTCAAGGGTGATGGCTTACTCAGAGTTTGCAAAACATATTTTCACATGTTACAAGACATCAGTATCTTCGATAGTATCAGCATCTTTCGAAAATTAATGAAAAGAAATATTTTTTTCTTCCAAATTTCTTAAATGCATCGAACATCCGACGACAGCAAAATTAAACACTAAATTAGCTTTTAATTGTTATATAAAATATTTGGCTGAGAAATGAGCGTTTCTTAATATTTACTTTGCAAACCAAAGGAAAATTCAAAAGCCTCTTCTTAGCAACAAATATTCATAATAAAACTGAATTTTCCAACTTTTTACTTTCTCGTATAAGTAGTGTAGAAAAAGTATAGTAATTGTCGAAAAGTTCGAATTCGAGATTTGGAAGAATGTCCACGTTTTTGGAAAATGTCTGTCTGTTTGTTACAAAGATAACTGAAAAACGCTTTAAGATTAACTGTTGAAATTTGATATATAATCTTTATATCACATTTGTAGATTTCTATCAAATTTTGTTTAAAATCCGTTCAGGGAAAGTCTGTCTATCTGGCTGTTTGAATATAAGTTAACGCAATAACTACAAAATAAAAAGAGCTAGACAAACAATATTCGATACACAGATTTAACATGTATAGACACTTATCAAATTCTGAGACAAACTCAACAATAGTTTGACCGTCTGTCGATCCGTACTTTTAGAAACATATAAGCGCGATAACTCAAAAACGCATTGACTTAAATATATCAAATTTGGTATGGGATTTTATGACGGCAAATGCAGTTTTATGTCAAAGTTTTGTTTCATTCGGCTGGTAAAAACATTCTAAAGCACAAATTCGATTTTCTGGTGCTATTAACAACATGCCAGGGATTAATCGCCAAAACACTCGCCAAGGACCACAAAATATATTCAGTAAAAATGCTAAATTCACAGAAAAAGTTAATATCTCGTAACTATTGTACGTACACTGGGATAATATCTTATTAAAGAGTATTCGAAAAAGTTTTGAAAAGACTTGCTTAGGGTTTGCTTATAGAATACAAACAGAAAAAAAGTAATAAACGAACAAACAAAATCTCGTCTCCTGATTGGATATAAATAAAGGTCAAAACATTATGTTACTTATTTTCATTCGTTAAAAATTTTTCTTAAACAGCAAAAAAAAAAAAAAAAAAAAAAAAAACTAATAGTATTCTCAAGAAGTGAATCAAATTTGAATTCAGGAACATATTTGGAATTGTCAAAGCTAATCAAAAAGAGAAGAACCAGAAATTGTTTTCATTGAAAATAAAAGTATGAGCATTAAAATGCAATTTCGTGATTTAAAAAGATGAAAATACTATAACGAATCATTAATTGGGAATTTTTACTGTTTCTCACAGACGAAATAAAATCATTTCTGTAATTCGAAACCGCGTGAAATAATTTTGGAATTTGTACCAATTCTACTTAATGCACAGCAAGACTTATAAGCAGAGCGCTTGTGATGATATACTGGTTGTTGTTTCTGTTTCAAATTAGCAGTAATTTGAATGAGATAATTACGCGCAGATGAATGAGATAATTACGCGCAGAATGGAAATTGGTACGCTGTATTATTCCGTGCATAAAATATTTATGTATGAATATATCTTGAAATTATAAACTTCATACTTAAAAAAGGAAATTCTATAAGAGATCCATGCCATTAAAAAGAACCCAAACCGAAAATCATAAGCCAAATCGTTGTTTTGATGAAGAAGAAAATTGAAAAATAATTCAAAAATTTACAAGCGACTTTTGAAAATTACAAATTAATCGGAAAACGAATTTATTGTTTAGAAGAAACCGAATAACAACGATGTAAAAGCGTGCGAAAGTATTAGAACAAATAAGGAAGAACAAAACAATTCTGCACTTTAGAATCCTGGAAAACTTTAAATAACGTTTTGCTTATAATGTTGCCAGAATCTAAGGTTTGAAAATTGGTAACGAATTAAATTTTTCTTCTTATTCTGATGGAATTCATAAAGGTTGTTGCTATCGAGACAGCTATGAGAATTTTAATTTTGTTGTTTTAAATTTATTTTATAATGTTTGTTATTTCAACAATTTGTTCTTTATTTTAGATCAAATTGGGTTGATATTTATATTCATGCTTATAGAGTCCAAAAAAAAAAAAAACTTTTACTCCTCATTTACAAAATTTAAGCTTTTAATCGCATCGGCGGAATCCCACATCCACTAAATGCGCAGAATTATCCGTCATAGAAGATAATATCGCATAATTATACTTTTTAGAAAGTTAATAATTTTGAGAAAAATAACTGGTTGGACAAAAAAGAATTGTTCTCATATGTCACTTAATTCTTTCTTTTAATGAATATTGAAAACTAGTCAGTGAAAAAAAATTATTATTAAATTTACTATCATAAAATTCCTTTAGGTCAGCGGAGATTCCCCCCCCCCTCTCTCTCTCTGTTAATAATGCTTGAAGAACAAATAAAAAATGAAGCGATTCAAATAATAAAGATAAAGCAGACTAAATATAGAAATATGAACAGCAAACGGATACGGCGAAACATAAAAAACGTTAAGGAAAATGATTTATCATTTGGCTTTGAGCATAGAGCTGAGCTTTGAATAATGATTTTAGGAAGCTATTTTTTAGCTATTTGGGGGGCGGAGGTGATTTGATTTACAATCCACTTTTTCGGTGGATTAAATGGAAAAATTTGGCACATTATTATTAAATTAACCGATTCTGGTTCAGAACAAATGTTTCTTTCAAGTTCTTTAATTTATAGTAAAAAAACAGCTTGGAACAGACTAATGTAATTTAATAATTAACATTTTGTTCTTTAATCGTTTTTCACAAATTGATCGATGATTTATAAAAATTAAATAAATTATCACAATTAAACGCAATTAAATCGAAAAATTATATTACTTAGTAAACTTATAAATTACTTTTGAAAATTAAATAAAAACAACTTTTACACAATTAAAATTTCATGTTTTACTTAATTTTATGAATTATAGCAAAATTCAATTTTTAAGTTTAGCTAAAAGTGAATCAGGAAATATCATAGAATAATCTAGAGCATGAGATCTTGTGGTCTGGTCGGCTTAGTAATTTAGGATTAAAAATATATCTAAGAAAATTAAGAATATCAATAACAAAAGTGTAACTATTATTGTTTAGAAAAAGATAGTAGTTGGCGAGAGAGTAATTTCAGTATTTCGTAATCAAGCGTGTTAAAGTTTTTTTTTTAATAATACATGTGTCCCTGATCTAATAAGATAGTTTCATTTGTAGTTAACCATTTGAACTTAAATGATGAGTCCAGCCTGTCAATAATGTGTTACTCTAGCCAGAAATTATTGAGGGCTGATAGTTTCTATAAAAAAGTTTCTTTTAATGGAAAAAAATATCCGTAAGTTTCTCAATCAATTCCTCTTCTTAAAACTAAAATTAAATTGTCTGTTTGAGTAGCGATGATTAAAAATAAAATCAGTTCAAGAGGTTAATATAAGCAGTAAATATTTGAGAAGATATTATATTTAATATAATTTTTTTTTCTTTATTGCTTTGTATTTTGGTTGTATAAAAGAATATTCATTATACAAAAAATAATTATTGAAATAATATGCATTTTTACTTAATTCTTTTCTTTTCCTAAAAAAAGAAATTTTGATTCAGTAAACATTTCAAGCAAAAATTTCACATATAGTCAATTATATTCTTTAATGCAGTGCCGATGCATTCCGTATAAAAAGAATGATACCCTTTTATGATTATTTATCTAAATTTGAAAAAGAAAATATCCCTAATTTTTTTTAATTGTTTCTATATTTATTTGTTAGCAACTATTAAAGAACATAGAATTTTCATTTGATCGAACTATTGAAAATAAATTTAATAAATATGGATTTTTAAAACTTATTTCAATTAATGTGCTGAAAACAAGATTTTATATTTAAATATTTCCTATTTTTTAATATTGAATTTATTCATCATCATCATAAATATTGTTTAAGTTCAAATTCACTACCAGACAACAACACAAGTATGAGCCAACATTTCGCCACTCCTATTGATTAACTAACATTTAAGATTTGAAAAAAAAAATAAAGTAGTGCATTGTTATCTAGAATACACAAGTGTACGAAATTTCAAAACATAAGCATATCAGAAAGTGAATGAAAACTCGATTACAAAATTCCATCTTTTCAAACATGGAACAAATCATGTTAAATAAAAGTTCAATAACAGATTAATTACAGTGCTTAATAATGAATTATTGCATAATAGTTCTTTTGATTAGTATACACTCATCATATCGTACCGAATAATCCAAATTTTAAATAAGCTTCCTTTGCAGACTTTTAACTTCCACGAATAGATTCGTGTTATCATAGCGGTCCTTAACGTAAATGGTAAAATGGATGACATCTCACATTTACCTGAATTTCCGGTTTTTGACGCTACTTCCTCTTCTTCATAGATGAAGCATTTCAGGTTAAAGCTAAAAAAATCTGGCCACTTTATATTTATAGCTTTTTTTTTTCTTCTTCTTCTCATATAGCATAAAAAAGAAAAAGAATAAGCCTTGATATTACAGTGACTTCTATTTATTACATTTATATTCAATTTTATACTGGATTTAATTTGCAAACATTTCCTGTGTAAGCCTTAACAGTGAACTTTTCCGAGGTGCTACTTTATTCTTCGCTTTATCGTGTACTCTACATTACTGTCGAGCGAAACGCGCCTCATAAACACAGATGTTTGAACAGAAGCAGTGTATGAAAGTTGTTCTACAAGTTTCAATGTGTAATAGTACCTGGCTGAAATTGAAAGAATAATGTCAAAAGATCCGGGCGTTCCCTGCATTTTTAGACTGTTTCACTGTATCAGATTATCATTGCTACCTCTACTCTGCTTATTTGTCATATTCACACTATACTACGCTCTGCATTATTCGAAAACTCAAATACCCATCAAAAAAGAAGAGCCTCAAGGTAAGAATGAATTTCTTTTCCTGTTCTTTCATATACAATTCTTTTTTGATAAATTGTATATTTATAAATTCAATAAGACAGCATTTCGCAAACGATTTTTTTCTCTTAATTTCTGAAATTTACCAAGAAAAAAAAAAGAAGATATTATTTCAGATTCTTTTGATACAGATAAAAAAAATTAAAGATTCGAAATAAGAATTTTAAAATGCTTCACGTCTTTTAATAGCACATAAAAAGTGTTTATCTAACAATTGAGACCACGAATATGATTTAAAATGTCCGCAATGTAGATTAATTTGTAGGTTTAAACGTATTAAATGTTTTAGAAAAGTTGACAAACTCACTAAATAGTTCAAACTTCAGGGTTTAATTTTCAATTTTATTTATATTAGTTATTAATTTTATAATACCACTGATTTAAAAAAAATTCCATCAGTTATAAATCATTCATCATTTTTAAACGAAATCTAACATTGATAAAACTTAATAAACGGTTATTAGATATGTCATAAGAATTTCAAACTAAAGCGCTTTATTTTCAAACCAGAAGATGCTAAAAAAATAAGTTAAAAAAAATAAAAAAGATGCGTGTGTGACGGTGGAGGGGAGAAAGTAAGAAAGAAAAAGGAAAAAAAGAAAAGTATGGGTTTAAATGTTGCCAGTATTCAGGCGTGCTTTTAAAAAGTCTTTTTTTAACCGCTGCTGATTCTAACACGTTAAAAATGTAGACACACGTGTAGGTATTTTTCGGGAATCAACGATATCTCTGAACAAATGTAAAAGTATAAAAACGTCATCCTTTCTTTCATTCATTTATCGATGATAAGAAATCATTCCAAACGAATGAAACCATTGAAAAAAAAAGTTGTGCAACTCTATTCAAACTTTCACAGTTTTAATAAATAAAATTTATTGCAGTGTATTCTCGAAGCTGTGCGATTTAAAAATCGTCAGTACGATTGCGAGAAACTGATTTAAAAACAAACGAAACGAACACACTATTTCAGCTGCTTTAATAGTTTCCATTTCAAGGACACAAAACGTCATCTTTTTCTGTAGAGGTACCACGTAAAGCAGACGTTAGGGTTCGATGTTGAAATTATTCGAAGACAATCCGCAATGCTATCATTCAATAAATACTCATTTTTTTTTCCTATAACAGAATGACAAGTTTGAAAGAAAAAAAATTATAGAAATTTATGCAAAGTTAGCATTGTTTTGCTTGCTTTATGTATCTGTGAATCGAAATGAGAAGATTATAATTTTATTTATTTTGTTTTCTTAATATCATTGTTATTGAACCGGTTGATGAGGCATGGTTATTATAAAGCAATGACCTTTTTTCTTTTTCTTCCTGTCGAGGATTTTTTTTTTTTCAGATTGAACAGAAAAAGCTTATTAAACTCTCGTAAAAATGGCATAGAATTAAGGTGTAATTACTAATTACATTTGCATGGCTGCTTCATTGCAACATCTTCTATTTTCCTGACATAAGATAAAAATTTTCCACAATTGCGGAATTTTGGATATCGAAGGAAGATTTTATTACAACATAAATTACTTGGGTTTTTTTAAATTTAAAATATGCTTTTATTTTACAAAATTTCTCTAATATTCGTTCTTTAATTTTCTTTTGACAATTACAAAATAATATTTAAAAAAAACAGAAGATAAACAAAAATGCATGATTTTTTTTTTAGCTTCAGGTTTGGTGGAGAATATTATATACCATTATTCTATTTTCGCTGTTTGCTGGATGTCTTTTTTTATTCCTCACTTTTTAAATAAGATTGTCTAGTACTTGTTAATAAGCATTAAACTTCTAATACCTGTTTTTAATAAGTAAATTGTATTAGTAGGAGTAAAAACACTAAAGTGAATTAGAATTCTAAAAACGAGACTACTTAATAATTGTACGTCTCATTCGTTCAAGTAGAAATACTGTCATCTTTGAAAAGTAGTATAATTAAATTATTTTTAAAAAGTAAGCAGAATTTAAAAATTTATTTTAAAGGCACGAATAAATTGAATTTTCACTTACAGTTGAATGCAAACTATATGTACTTTCAAGACAGATGAATTATAACAATGTTGTATGATAGCTACAAAATCGAAAGATATTATCAACACATTTCCAACTTTTTTTATTTTGTTCTTAAAAAGATTTTTTGTTCGGGATTTCATATTCGAACTGCAACACTTAGAGTTCTCTTTTTTTTTAATATTAATATTGTTTATGATAATGAACGCGAAATGTATACCATAGCGCTTGCTCTTTGTGTTAAGAAATAACTTTAAAAAAATCGCTTGGGAAAATATTATCTTTTTATATTTTTGTAGTCTCGAATATGAATGATAAATTTGTTGAATTTAATAGTTGAATCCTTATTTTTGATCCAATTATATACAATATTTCTGCCGAAGATTAAGTTTATTTATTTCTCAAAATTCGAGTTATAAATAAAAAAACAGAATTCTCTTCGTATTTTATAAGATCATAAATTGGTCACTGCTTGTCAAATAACCAGTGCTTTGCTTTTTATGGGTTTGACTTTGACGGATTTTTTGTTAAATTTAAGTTAAAAATAGATATTGTAGAAAGAAATAAGAAAAAGCGTTTGCCGTATATTATTCATTTTTATGCACATGGTTTGAATTCTTATTGAAATTTTATATGCGAATTTACATTAACTTATTCCAATATAAAGAAAATTTCAAGCAAAGATCATTTCTACAAAACCAAGAAAAACAGCAGACTATTAAATTCGCATAACTTTTCTTTTCCTACCCAAATTAAGCAAATCACTCGTTAAAAAGAATTTTATTTTCATTCTAATTAACAAGTTTCAGAAAGGATATTTCCTTCCTGGGCGTGTCCCCATTTTTTTTCCCTCTTATGATACATTTTGTCTGTTGTTGTCTAAGCAGGAAAAGATTAAGCAAGTCATTCAAAGTCATGTGATATTTACTCGAATACTTTCCATTGTTCATATGATTACATAGGAATTTTCCGGTTGTTTTTCTGTTTAGGAAAACCGTCTTCTTTTACACAATAAAATAAATAATGATGTTCTCATTTGAAACTCAATATGATAATAAGTTCCGTGAACTTTTTTGCTAAATGATGAAATGTCGCTGTGGTACTGTGATTCTGGAAATGTAATTGTAGTGAAAATATCTTTTATGGAATAAAATATCATTGAAAAAATCACTCATAACAAGATGCTAGAAATATGTTCATATATTAAAACACATCATTTTGAAGTCAGTTCTAATTTTTATGAGGAATATCTATTTATAATCTTCAGAATTGAATTTAATCCAAATGTGAGCAGTTGGTAGACTTTCAGTAATGATAAATATAGAATTTCTATAGCAGTATACAAACTAAAAGTTTTTATAAAAATCGATGAGATTCCATGGTAAATTTTTCCAGAAACGTTAAAAACATCATTCAACCGTTTCGTACTTAATTAAATGCTATAATTATCAGAAAAGGCAAAATCTCAATCTTGTCCACAAATATTTTTTTTTCTGCAATAGTAAGCACCACATCAAAAATTCGTATGTAGTCCTTGTCATTGACATTTCTTTCATATATTATCTCCTCTGAGGCGTGAAAAATTGTAGATATTTTCATTATATTTAATAGTACTTTTTAATTAAAATATGTTCTACCAGAACAATTCTGTTTATGAAAATTCGTATAAAACCTAAATAATGTTTTGAATTTGTTCTTTGTTTCTAAATAATGTTTTTAAAAATTGCCAATTTTCGAAAAAAAAAAATGAAAATTTATTTAAAAATTATTTTCGTTGGTATTAAAAAAAGTTAATAAATTGTTTTGTATATTATTTACTTCCACCCAAAATTTAAAATAACATCGAATTCAATTGTTTCTCAATCGTTTCCGTTTGAACTATTTGACTTTCTGAATAGAGAATTTAATCATTTATCCTTTAGTGGAAATACTGAACATATCTGAAATAACATAAAATTATCGTTACTTATAAATATCTTTAATATCAACGGATAGACTTCCTTTGCAGGCTCAAAATAATCTTGAAATCGAAATTGATAACAGATTATCTTTATTTGTTTAAGTAGCTTTTAATAGAGAGTTCCAGAAAAAAAATTACACCTACGCTTTTCGAAGATATCGTTTGTTATCTTTATATTATAGATATGTTTAGTTATTGTTTGTTCAGCGGTTGTAAAATCATCTGCAGATTCACCCCAAAACTCGTGCTTCCGCCATTTTCTGGTAATTGATATTTTCACTTCGCTCTAAGAGTAATAAATTTTTTAACCGCTTTCTTTGTGGAAGTTTTCCGAGTTCTAAATTATTTAAAGCTTTCCAGAAAGAAAGGATAAGCAAAGTGCTCTTACTCGAGTAATGCGATAACCGGAAGACTAGAAATTATTTACTGAGAGATAGCAAAAAGATAAGAAAACATCGCTTTCTATGTTGAAGTCACTGACTTGGCAAGAGATCAGCTTCGCTGTTTACAAAAAGAAAACGTGTAAATCTTTCTAAAAGCAGAAAATGCACCTACCTTGCCGGTAAAAGTCTGAAACTCAAATAAAAAAAATCAGCCTAAGCATTCCAAAATTATCCAGAAGTTCTTTAAACAATTTTTTTTACAGTTTAGATCTGGCAATTTTTGAAACAATTTTTGTAATCGTTCGTTTAATCGTGCAACAAATAATCGGCCATTTTTAAGTAATTAATATTTAATGTATAAGATTTTTTTAAATAAAATTTTATAACTGATAGAAGAATAATTCTTTTCATTAAATGCCTAAATATTTGTTTGGACCACAAAATTTGTAAAACTTTCTGAAAATATAAACTAGAACATAAGTCACAATTATTAATAAATTTATATAAAATAATAAAAATGAAAAACATATTTCGAAATTCGCTTTTATAATTGATGAACAAAGGAGTAAGCGGTCCATATTTATGTTTCGTTCATTGGGAAATTAGAGAAATTGTATGATTAAGAATGCAGTCAAATTTCATCCATCCATTCTTTTACCTGCTTATAGCAGAACTTAACTTTCCAACGTAATTTTGCATCCATTTTTTATAAAGTACATAATAGTCATTTTATCATCACTCCAAATTATGGTTACGCTTAATAAGACTTAAAGAAAAGAAAGACTTAAAAAGAAGATGCTTACATTTAGCAATAGGTTGAATTGAGATAAGCCGCTCAGCAAAGTACAATCGCTCCAAAATTTTAGTCTCTGGATCCTGAGACTAACTGCAAATATTGAGAAGGTGACAAAATATCCTAAATATAATTCATAGCCCGCTTGTTTATATAAAACAACTTAAGGGATTGTTCGAGATATCTTAAAATCGCTGTGAAATAAAATTTTAAGTCACCAAATTTTCGTCAAAAGTAGTGATTTATCATATTTTTCCAAATGAGCACAGAATCAATTCCCTGAATTAATTAACACAGTTCATAAATTTCTAAAATGTTTTCTTCCACGCATATATAAATTTTGAGCTGAATCACATTAATGTTTTAAAATCTAATAAGTATTCTGTGAGCTAACGAGTACTTCAAAGCCCACGATTCCTTTGTTAAATGAAATTTTAAACTTGTTGAAATAATGAACTATTCTCACTTCAAAATTTTCAAAACTTTCGCGCAAATATTGCTTTGTGCGCGCGTTCGGATATATGACCTGAAACTACCTAGACCACTGAAGTGAAAAGGGACCTTAGACAGATTGATTTAGAAAATGTTATTATCCCAGTTGCCATATAAAAAATTAAAAAATACAAATTTTATAAAATATAAAATATTTTAATAATATCAACATTCCGTTAAGTGTAATCGATTCGATTCCTATTTGTTTCAACTTAACTGTAATTTAACTGTAAATCTTAAACAACTAATTAAATATTATTATTTATAAATACCGCTCGATCATACACGAGTCATCATAAATGAATAAAAACTCACATTTTCACAAAGTTACTTAAATAAAAATTAAAGTAAATAAATCATTAATAAATTGATAAAGTAAAAAAAATGCAACGGATTATAAAACTAAATTGACCAGATGATTAAAAAAGAATTTCATAATGGCACTGCATTGGGCTGCAAAATGTCCTAATTCGCTACTAAAAATATATAAGTCAAGCGTCATCATCCCATTACCACCCTCCTAGATCCAGTCTTCCAATTCATGTCCATCAGACGGAATCAAAAGAGCTATGAGGAGACATTTATCGATCTAAACGATTTCAGCATTTTTATATTGACTGGAAAAGAGTGAGTCAGCCATGAAGGTCATTGTTAGGTACTCTCAAATATAATTGGGCATTATTCTATTTCCAGAGCACATGGTGATTTGATCTGTTAAAAATTTGTGTAATATTTTCAGCCTCCAATGATTTAAATTTTGAAAAAATTGAAAAAGTCAATAAGTTTAAAACATAAAATTAAATGAGTAAAAAAAATGTTTAATTTTTGAAATTGTAATTTTTTTAATAAAAATTGCATGAAAATATAATGGTGAACAAACTACTCAATTTTATATTCAATATTTTTTTTAATGCAAACGATTTTTTAATGAAATTATTTGGCATCTGCTATGAGCTTTATTCCTTTACTCTATTCATCAAAAATAAAGATTAAAATTGTTTCCAATTTATTTCATATTTGACACTTTTTAATTTATTTTTCTTTTGACAAGAAAAGCAAAGAAATGATTTTAAGATGATTCAGATTATGATTTTTATGTTGTTGTTTTTTTAACTTATGGCAGATGATTTTTTTTCACCATGACAACTGAAGTAGAAATGATGATATCATTCAGGGTTACTTGAGAATAGAATTAAAGTAAACTAAAAGAAACCTTCATGCTGCTGAATTTAAATTCGATCAATTTAAAGAAAACAATGAATTAATGAAGGAAAAGAATAAAATCATTCATGCATTCAGTTTATTATATAATCCTCAACTCATATTTTAACCAAATTCTAAACAATGAGAAAAAATATAAAAGTCAATGACATGTGAATATCATTACTCAAAAAAATATAGATCCGGAAAAAAAAGATTCATATGAATTAAATCATACACTGCTCAACGATTCATATTTGCATCATTTTAATTTTTCAAATGATTCGAAAAAATTAATAATTAATTAAAAAATATCTTAATATTATTTGTCTTTATAGAAGAACATTTATTACAAACAGACTATACTTAAAAATTAAAAATCAACTCTAATCTTTAAAAAAAATTCTTGGATTCCTTACGTTTATTTAAACAGATTTAATTAAATTTTGTGGATAATATAAGGTTTATTTTAAACAAAAGTTATATAATTTTATAAAACTCTTAACTAAGGCTTGGAGAATCACAATTCTTTATTTAAGGTATCCGAACACGTTCGGAGCACTTTTTTAGAAAAACATGGTGTAGACATACTTTAACCATATTTCTGGGTTTAAGACTATTCAAAATTAGTAATAGGATGTCAATATTTGAAATAAATATCAAAATTTTTTGAAAATTGCCATTTAAAAGCATAAATTAAAGCAAATTCTTTAAAAACTTCAAATTGGCTACACCAAAAACTATTACTCTCATCCGAACAAAACTTATACCAAAATAAACCATATAGTTTTCTCTAGGGAATGAAGTACAATCATATGTTTATAATTATAAATAAAAATTTTAGAACCGGTCGAAAAATTTATCATGAAATTTTTAGTAAATTTATGACGTTATTGTTCAAACAATAGGCTATAAATTAAAAAGTATTTCCTCAATCTAAATTCTTTTAATTCATTCCCTAGAAAATAGTATACAGACAAATTCCGCCAAATTTCATAGTAATATGATAATTATATTTTGATTTATTTGATTTGAAGTGAGCAAAAAATAAGAAAAAAAATCAATTTTGAGAAAAATGCATTTAAAGTATACACTAACATGTTTTAACAATAAATTATGTGTGTACGTACTTAAAATTCACCACATTTATAAGTTATACCTTCTTCCTCCTCAGCATTCCATAATTTCTCTTTTTTAACCATTTTATTTTTATCTGACAATTTTTCTGTTTGGCAGTGAATGCCGGCTAAATTCGTATATTCTGTTTTTGTCGAGCTCAGCAAATGCTTTAATTGCATTTTCACTATTATACACCCATTAACCTTAAGAACATTCAGTAATCCAATAAAACCTTCGTAAAAATGTATTACAGACATAAATGCCCCTAATCTGAGGGTACGGAGCTCAACAAAGACATCTTTAGTACACATTTCCACAAAACACCGTTAAAATTCTCATTGGCATTTTTCATTTTGCAGTTAAAAAAAATGTTCCGTATTTAAAACTAAATTTGTGTTTATACAGATTTTTAACATGTTTTTGGTCCTTTAAATGGTAATAATTTTAATATCTCCAAAGAAAATAGGATTTAAAAAAAAACATAAGATATCCACTGACCGGAGGCTAAGTCTTGTTCTTATTTTGGGCACAATATTGTCTGAAATTGAAAATACCCGTTCACTAGCTTGGTTTTATAGTTCCCATGGTATTAAATAACAAATCTAAGTTTTTCGTTGCTTCCTTTATTCGTTGCTTCAAATAATGAAAATTCAACTTCCAGTATCTTTGGATTTGTAAGTACTTCTTCAGGGTCTTCAAGAAATTTATGAATTGATTTTTTCCATGGCTTTATTTAAAAAAACATTACTCTGATGAGAAGTTTCTTTGATTTGCTCTTCATCAGAATCGGTTTCACATAAGAATTTGGAAATAATCTATACAATATCTTTACACCTAATTCAATAATTTCGGTTTTTGAAACTAAAGAAAGTACACTAGATTTCTTCGATGAATTAGAAATGTGCAAATGCAGCAAAAGAGTTGCTAATTCCACTTGTCTTCTTTCTTGAATTCGTTCTTCTAAAGCTTATAATAATTTCAAGCTTATTTCAGTGTTTAAAGTTTTTAGTTCATTTAACAGAAATTCAAATATACCTTCACTTGTAAATAAATTGGCATCTCGTCGCCCTAAGCCTTCAGCTGCTAGACGAATCGGTCCTAACCGATAAAATTCATTTTTTAAAATTTTTTTTCGAAGAAGAAGAAGAAGAGGAGGAATATCTAGGCGTACCGGAAAACCAGTTTTATTAATTTAAAAACCGGTTTTCAAATGGGACAAATTTATTTTAAAAAACCGGTTTTTAAAACTGGGTTTGAAAAACCGTCAAACCCTAATATTCACTTAATACAAATGCAGAAAAAATAGGCAAAAAGTCATGGTATCTTTTAACCATTAATAAATTTAGTTTTTACAGCTTTCAATAAAAGCCCATTACCTCGTTTCCAGCTCATTGTTACTCATCAAAATTCTCACCATTCGATGCAGGTGTTCTTTCAGGTGGGACACTCGCATTTGTCAAATTAATGCTTTTGATAGTACTGAATGATTGTTTACACAAGACCAACTGTTGCTCACAACAGTTGTTTCTCTGCTCTTGTCTCTCTATTAGCCTAACGTAAACAATTGAGACAACGTTGTCAAGACAGTTACTTATCCCTGTCCTATCATGGTGCCCCCCCCTAACAATGATGATATGTGTCTTCTAGATGAAGGATTGTACCGAATCATAGGATCATAATTATGCAGGTATTTTAACATCATGTGTAAATGATGTAAAATGAGGATGTATTTTGCAATGATAGAAAATTACTGATTGAAGTTTTCTTGAAATATTATGGAAAAAAATGGATTTTTTTTAATCAGTTGTAAAATTTATAAAATTGGAGATGATTCCTTTAAAAAATAATCAATTCTAATGTACGATTTCCTTGCAAATTGAATACTTTGAATTTTTTTTTAAATAAATAGTTTACTCAAAAAATTTTCATCATCAGTGAGGGAAATATGTAATCATTAAAGGATCATATATCCGCAGTTTCATCACTTGACGGAAACTAGCCCACATTTGTGTCAAAGAAAAGAGAGAGAGAGAGAAAGAAAATTCAAACCTCTTGTCCAAAATATTGTATTGCATGATATATATATTTTGATTTGATTCACTTGCCTTCTCCTGGATTGTTAGCATGAATCGTTACAACCTGCGCTTATCCATTTTTTTCATGAAACCATTTGAAGAAAGATAATTACTTAAAAGCATCATCTGTAATGATGCGGCTTAGGGAATCATTACCTTCGTTTATAAGAAGTCAGGGCTGCCTGAAAACTTGCTCCTTTGGGCTCATTCGGAGAAACGCATCTTGAAAACAATTGGGGCAATCCATTTTGTACTGTATAGTGAAATAAATAATACAAATAAGATATTCACAACACCTGTGGGTGGCAATCAATCTGTGATTCTTGGAAATCATATCGCTCACCTGCTGCACCAAATCTGTTGTATTATGACCTTCTAGATACGCCTATGTACTATGCTCTTCTAGTTTAGTTTAATTATATTAACGTCCCGCGTTTTTTAAAGCAACACTAGGGATATTTTGGTACGGACCTCGTAATTTTGAACCGCGGTCAGATGACGAGGACGGCATATGAGATTTGATTCAAAATTCGGTTAGAATCTACATTTTAAATGCTAAACAAGTGGGCCAAATTTTATTTATCTAGTTCTTTACGTTTTGCCTTTATCATATACATTTGTACTTGAACAACCAGACAGATGGATTTCCTTCCAAATTCTATAAACCTTTACAGATTTGAGTTAAAGACAATTTATCAAATTTCACCAGTATAATTCAAGGCGTTTTTGCGTTGTCAAGTTCACAGACAGACAAACACATGACGGACATTTATGCCAAAACTTCATTTTTCAAACTCAAGGAGGCATAAAGTGTTGAGTTTCTTCAAAATCTCGATTTCATAGACGATTTTTTTTAGACGATTACAATAATTTAACTATTCTTCGCATACGAGAAAGTAAAAGTCGTTTAAGAAGTGCGAGAATAATGAAATGAAAGATTCTGTGCATTCATATTAATTTTAATAACATACAAACTTATATTTATTCCTCTTTTTGATTTTGCAAAGTATTTAAGAATTCTGCCAACAGATATATTGTATAATAAACAGAGTCCATTTAAAACGCATTTCAGATGTACTGTTTCTTAAATCGTTTTTTTCTAAAATATTTCATAGTTGAAAATGATCATCCAGCAGTACATTTTGTTACAGGCGACTTAAAGTTTCCAAAAGCTCATATAAAGTAAATATTTACGATATTACTTAATATCGTAAATTACTAATATAATTTAAAGTAAACATTTTCGCGAAAATATTTACAATGAATTCTTATAAAGCTTTTATACGTAGTAATTAAACTAGTCTATTGTGCCAGAAATTTCTTTTTTATAGCTAATATTCTGCTATCAAAATAATGATCAATCCGAAATATCTGAAGTACAGGGTGGTCAAAAAAAAAACTTCCCCTATATACGAAACCCTAGCGGCCTATCCGCTCAACCAATCGAACCAAAATTTCAGACATGGTTGTTTGAAGGTATGCGCTGGAGATTGTGAGGATTCTAAACAACGTAGAGCTCACAGTTACGGTTACAGTGAGAGAATTTCGAAATTTTCGAATGGCAACACCCACTTTTTCCTTGCGCAAATTGATCAGCGTATTGAAAAACCTCAAATGGGGTTGGAACGATTGGCGTGTGACGAAAATTAGCGGCGTAAATCATTTACAAAGAAGAGCATTATAAAGGACTAATGACAACACAGAGAGGAGCAGCATTGACGCACTTTGCATAATTCACAGGGTTAAACATTAGCAACGAAATGTCATTAGTGACATTGTATGGATGCAAGATGGGGCTCCTGCATACGTCACCCAATGTGTTCGATCAGTGCTGCAACAACACTTTGGTGATAGAGTCATCTCTCATAACTTTGCGGTTCCGTGGCCACCCCGATCCCCCGACCACACTTCTATGGATTTCTGCTTCTGGGGTTATCTGAAATCTTAGGTGTACACGCCTGGTCCATGAGATGTGTCAGAATTACAAGATATCATAACACGTGTGAAGTTATGCAGATTCCTTCTTTCATGTTACGTTCGACATTGTTGTCCACAATCTTCCGAATGCAATGCGTTGTCGCCTGCGAAGGCGAACACGTTGAAAACCTGTAATTATAACTTTCCACTCCAATAAAAGCTTTTTTTTTCTTCTTTCCTCTCTGTATTGTCATTAGTCCTTTATAATGCTCTTCTTTGCAAACACTTTACGCCGGCAATTTTCGTCACACGTTAATCGTTCCAACTTCATTTGGGGTTTTTCAATATGCTGATCAATTTGCCAAGGAAAAAGTGGGTGTTGCCATTCGAAAATTTCGAAATTCTCTCACTGCAACAGTAACCGTGAGCTCCACGTTGTTTAGAATTATCACAATCTCCAGCGCATATCTTCAAACAACCATGTCTGAAATTTTGGTTCAGTGGATACGCCGCTAGGGTTTCATATATAGGGGAAGTTTTTTTTTTGACCACCCTGTATATATTTCCTTCAGTATTTCTAATTAACTTTCAACCATATGCGTGTGTGTGTGTGTGTGTATGTGTGTGTGTGTGTGTGTGTGTGTGTGTGTGTGTGTGTGTGTGTGTGTGTGTGTGTGTGTGTGTGTGTGTGTGAGAGAGAGAGAGAGAGAGAGATTATTCTCCGATATATTTAAAATATTTAATTAATTAGTAATGATTCGATGTTTTGTGGATTTTCCTTTAAGATGTAAAATTACAGCATTCAAAAACTGACTAAAAGGTGTTTTCCTAAAATAAGATTTCGGTAAGATTTTCTTCTGGAATATTAAAATGATTACTTTTTTTTTTCCTCGGGTTTTTTTTTTTTTTTTTTTTTTTTGCTGGTCGTAGATGAATAATTCTAGCGTCCTCGTCTTTTACTTGCTTTCAAACAAGTTCCCTTTTTAGGAAGATAGAAATGAAAACCATTCTGACTGCCTTCGAATTTTTCAAAATCTTTTACAATAGTTGAACCTCAACAATGTGGATCTTGACATTGGAGAAGATTTTGTATCAATGTGTGCAACAAGAACGCTCTTGGTCTAAGGACAATAGAATTTCAACTGCCACAAATCTTGGAATTCGAACAAAGAAAGTTCTTTTGTCCTTTTGATGGAACTGGAAGGATGTTATTTACTACGAATCCCTTTCTCAAAGTGAAACCATTAATTCTACCAAATACTAAATTCAACTTGATAAATAGAAGATCACTATAGCAGAAAAAAAAATTCAGAATTGGCGAACAGAGAAGGGATCATTTTTTTATCACGGCAATGTAAAAATGCATGCTACATGGCTATAAAATAAAAATTATAACAATTTTACTTGGATGTTCTATTGCATCCTACGTACTATCATTAGAAAATTCTCTCCGTGATAAATAGTTCCAATCCTCAAACGAAACAGTAATGCTCCTCGCTAAATCATTAAAACCAAAAATTTTGGAAAAGAAAAAAAGTGAGGCCTTCTAACAGATGGCATAGAAAAGCGGTTCATATATAATGCAACAAATCAGCGTTAAACAACAAATATGCATTAATTTCATATAAAAAACAAGCTTGTGAAACCCCTAGTGTTTTCAGAGGAAATATTGGAAAATGCCACAATCTAGTATAATCTTGAATTAATTAGAATTTTTTTAAATTTTGATTTTTGATGCTCTATTTCCGTCATTTAAAATACATTTTTGCCAAATTCGGTAGCTCTAAGTCAAAAGGTCTATCCTGTAAAGTGCCAACAGACCCAGAGACATAACACATTCTCTTTTATTAGTGGTAGAGATAGAAATGTAAGATAAATAATGCTTGGCTTATACAGAAACGATAAACAAAAGCAAATAGCAAGTTACAAATACAGTGAACAAGTATGGTAGTTTCGAGTTCCTTTTAGTAATAGTCTTTTTGTTGGAAAATCTTAGAAATATATGGAGATAAATTTTAAATTAAATTATAAATTAACTTTCCCAGTGATAAAAGGAAAAACTAAGGATCAATTCCATAAAAAAAAAAAAAATGGTTTCGTTGAACAAATAAGAGAACTGTTTTTTTTTTTTTTTTTCATCAATGAAGACTAATTTGAAGCTAAAAAAGTGGATAATAAATACGATTTCAGAACATGGACATATGTAGATTAAAACCATTTATATTACGATAGCTTTAAAAAAATCAATTATATCGACAAGAAAAAAGCATGCCAAAAAAGAAACCAAAGAACTTTTTTTTTATATCATCGTAACTTTAATGTACATGATAAGTTTTTTGCCACGCATGAAATTAAATATTTTGACTTGAATTTCACAATGAACTGAATATTACTGATTTCATAAATAAGATTTTATTATTTTTTAATATAAAGCATATTTTATGCATATGTCGTCTAGGCGAAAAATCTGGATGTTATTTATAATGACTAAGTGTCATAGAATAATTAAGCTGTTAAACATTTAATTATATTTAGTTAATTTGCAATCACGAAAAAAAAATTATGTACTTAGATGTGGATTTCGTTTTTATTTTGATTGATCATTATATCTTTTACTGTCACATTTTCAGTTAAAATTTATTTACTTGAATTTTTATTTTAATCTATCGTTTGCATTAAATCTTTTCACCTGATATTTTTAATTCTTTATTATTTTTGTCTCAATTATTTGTCACTCAATTACTAGTAACGATTAGTTTTCAAAATTAACTAGAAACGATTAAATAATTAATAATTAAAAATAAATGTGCTCTTTTATTAATTATTTTAATAATGTCGTCAAATCATAGTGGTAAAAGTCACTTTTAAAAATTACAAAATTCAGTTCAATTCGTTGTTAAATTTCGATCTAAAAGGTACCTAAAATG
This sequence comes from Argiope bruennichi, assembly GCF_947563725.1. Lineage (NCBI taxonomy): Eukaryota > Metazoa > Arthropoda > Arachnida > Araneae > Araneidae > Argiope > Argiope bruennichi. The sequence continues at coordinate 103,581,847 of NC_079156.1, forward strand.
GTATCAATTCAATAATTTTTGTCGAAAATAATGCAGTACTTTTTGCAATACCTTAATATCTGGAAATCAAAGAATATATGACTTACACCACTGTAACTTTAACCCATTCATGTTTTGATGAATTGTTTTGCATTTTATTCTTTTTCTTTCAGACGATTTTTTTAGGTTGACACAGTTTTTGATTTAATTAATCGTCTGTTTTAAATTGTCTTTTAAAAACTATTTTTCATCTTTCTTCTATTTATCTCATTTATGTCTCTATTTCAATTTTGTTATTTTCGTTTTGTTATGTTATTGTTAAGTGCATCTTTTTCATAATGAATACATTATTTATTCTTGTATTTAAAAAAAAACCTCAAGAATAAATAGCTCAGTATTAAAATCACATTTTATTTGATACACATGTAATTAAAAACTTATATATTAAAAATATCGATTGAAACAAAGAAAATAATATATTAACGAATTCTAGTTCTTTCAAATATTGGTTAAAAAAGTCTTTAAATGCATTCCGGAACCATTGCTGTCAAATTGCTTTCATGCTTGTTTCGAAAGAATTCATTCCGTTGACATAAGCTCTGCTGCGAAGGATTTTTATTTCTTCAGTAAACATCACTGCATTTTTCAAACCCATCATCATACCGTCGTGATCTACATCAGGTGATCAGATACCGATTGATTTAATCATGTGATGGGTGAATAATATATTGCTCTTGAAGTTAGACAGCATTTGAATTTCGAATTTCAAACCCTAAAAAAATTTCCCTCAGTTTGTTCTCAGAATAATTTGTAAAAATACGTTGATTAAAAACATCATTATTAAACGTCATGATAAGCAATGGCATTTGATAAATTACTTGTTTCTGTTCATTTGTAAAATACAGTATTAATATTTTACTATTATAACTCATAGAAAGAAAAATTGCTAAAATTGCTAGTAAAAAAAGAAAAATAATCTACGAAAACTCAGCTTGGAGATTTTTATAAAGTCCTATACTTTAGACCTCTTTGAGTCAGAAAAAATTATGCAATTATGTTTTTCTGTTTGTTTATACGATAACAAATATTAGAAACGAATAACCAAACGAAATTTGGCATGAGATTTTTATGCTATTATTGCAAGTTTGTATAGAATAGTAAGTTTGTATATTTGTTTGTAAGTAAGTATGAACTTGGAACTCATTTTTCTAATTGAAAGACAGTAAGATGATATGGACTATATTTCAGCTATTGTGCTTTAATCTCGGAAAATAAAAATTTTATATAAATTAAACTGCCTTTTAATTTTCATTCTCACTTTTATACAGGGTGTTTCAAAATACTATAAGCAAACTTCAAAAAGCTGTAGAATTGCTAAATTGTTCAGCTTTTGTGCATCGATACAGAGTCGGAAGCGCCATCGTAATGTACCAGCTTTTTGCAACGGAAGCTCGTCAAAGAAGCGCAGTGCTACAAAAGAAAAAGAAAAAACAGTTAAAATACAATTCTCAAAAGCAACTTCCCCTCTAAATATCTTCAAAAATTTTCATTGCATTTTTGTTCTTATCCCTATTTACAAAATATCATACGAAATTTGATACATTTAAGTCATTGCATTGTATTTAGATGCTTCTGAAATTACAGAGCGACAGATGACATTCACTGATTGAATTTGGCTCAAAATTGGATAGGTATCTACACAATAGATGTTAAACAGCTGTTATATTACCATCTAGCTATATTCGTTTTGTAGTCATCCTGTTATTTTATATTCGACAAGCCAGGCAGCCGGATTTCCTCAGAACGAATTTTGCTCAAAATTTGATAGAAATCTACAAATTTGGTATAAAAACCATATACCAAATTTCATCTGTCTTGTTCAAAGCATTTTTGAGTCATCTTTGTCACAAACAGACGGAAAGACAATCAGCCAGTTTTCCAAAAATGTGTTTTTCCGAGCTCAGGAAGGTCTAAAACATGGAGATTCGTTAACATCTCGAATTCGAAATTTTTAAAAAAATTTCACTACTTTTTCTATACTTTGTATTGACGAATTTCCACGTTTCTGACTCTTAAGATAGAACAACATATTTTTGAGAAATATCCGTTTGTCTATTTGTGACAAAGATAATTGAAAAGAGCTCTGAGCTACAGGGTTAAAATTCTTTATTTGTACCAAATTTGTAGATTTTTATCAAATTTGGGGTAAAATCGGTTCAGAAAAAGCTCCTCTGTCTGGCTATTCGAATATAAGTTAAGACGATATCTAGAAAACGAAGAGAGCTAGATAAATAAGATTAGGTGCATGCATATAACATCTATAATATAGATACATGTCAAATTTTAAGCCAGATCCAACAAAGGGTTGATTGTCTGTCGGTCTGTACGTTCAGAAACATATAAATGTGACAACTCAAAGACGCAATGACTTAATTATATCAAATTTGATGTGGGATTTTATGTCTACAAGTGTAGTTTTGTGTCGAATCTTTGTTTCAATCGATTAATAAAAACGTATTTGAAACACAAATTCGGATTTCGGGTGCAATTAACCTAATGCCAGGGATTTATCTTCAAATAATTCGCCAAAGATTACATGATAGATTAAATAAAAGTGCTAAATGCATGCTAAAAGTTAATATTTCGTAACTATTGTAAGCCAGAGTTATTCAAGACATTCTCTGGGATCTCATCTTTATTAGAGAATATATGAGAAAGGTTTGGAAAGACCACTCCCACTTTTTTAAAAACTTTTCTGTTTTTACACATTTTGATTGCTGAAAGAGAGACTTTATGAGACTAGCGTGTTGCCTGCTGGGCTACTGAGGCTCCTGTGTTGCCGAAAATACAAATATGATTCCAAAAAATAAATCTGACTCTGGAATGTATAAAACATTGAGATTCATCAAGATTTTGAGGCGCAAAAGGCTTAGACGGTTACAATATTTTTTTATAAAGCCGTAAAAGACTTTGTGTACCGAAAATTCATAACCAAACTTAACTTTTATAAGAAAATAAAGCTGTCGTCATCATACATATTTATCATCATTTGTCAGTTACTTGGATAAGAAAATCATATGACGAGTACCAGAACAGTATAGCGAAAGACATGCCACGGATTCGAACACACAACCTTCGGGTTCGCAGACCCGCGGACAGGTCCATTAAGCTAACTGGACAGCGGCCGCGCCGCAGTTTTAAAAAATCAATGCATTTCATTTAGTTGCATGCGAAGGATATTTCTCATTTCCAGTTTTTCTTTCAAACCTTTCTCCCTGACTTTTTAGTTAACTTAAATTGGTGATATTAAGACAACTAAAATGCTTTTGAATTGATTAGATGACAAATTAATGTTTGTAGTTCGGTTAATAATATTATCCAACAAAATTGACACTAAGTAGCAGTGACAAATGAATAAGTATGTTTGCTTATCACCACGTTTTTACTTTCTGTCATACGTAGTATAGAGAAAATATCATAATCGTAAAAATTCGAACTAGAGATTTTGACGAATCTCTATGGTTTCGACCTCTTTGAGTTCGAAAAACACATTTCTGGAAAATGTCCGTCCGTCTGTGGTACAGATCACTCAAGAACATTTTGAGATACAAGAATGAAATTTGTTATTGATTATTTACACAAAATTCGTAGATTTCTATTAAATTTTGAACAAAATCCGTTCGCACGAATTCTATCTCGAGTTCAAACTCTCGAGTTCAAATTTTTAGCGATTATAAATGCGTTTTTTGTTTTGTTTTGTTTTGTTTGTTTTTGTTTGTTTGTTTGTGTGTGTGTGTGTGTGTGTGTGTGTGTGTGTGTGTGTGTGTGTGTGTGTGTGTGTGTGTGTGTGTGTGTGTGTGTGTTTAGTATATTTAGTATACAAGAAAGTATAAATGTGGTTTGAAAGTATCACTTTGTACATTTTTTTTTCAATTGTGCCGCATTTAAAACTGAATAAACCAGGAATTATTATTTAATTAAGGGATAAAACGTTACTTTACCTTCTAAACGGTTTACTAGCCGCCGCATATTCCTTCATAAAATTTGTTCATTCTTAAAATAACCTAATTAGTTTTGCTTTTTTGTAAATTTCAAAACAAAATCGCTTTGCAATCATACATAAAAAAGAAAACGAATCTTCTTCATTGATTCCCAATAACTAAGAACTCTGCAAATTTCACTTTACTTTTTCTCCGCCTCAGGATCAGTAGTATAGGAAGTGTTTATGGCGCCTTGGGCATAATAAAATTTCATCTCCCTCGGACATCAGCGTACATAAATTTATATGATATCAGAGGTATGGTATTATATGTCCCTTTCCTCAACATATTTGTTGACAAGTGGCATAAACATATTTATGTTTAGCCTTTACGGCACCCTCTAACACTGATATCTTTTTATACGTCGTCTACTTCTGTTGTATAAAATCTTTCATTCCAAAAAAACGGGGAAAATAATGTTTGATTAACAGAGTTTACATTTATATGCAATCCATCAAAAAGATATTTGGACACTGGTTATTGTTAATAAAAGTCAAATAACACGGAGAAAATATCATTTAACTTGGAAGCATGTCCTTTTTAAAAATATGTAAACTGAAGAAGGGGCCACCAATATATTTATATTTCTATCATCATTAAATTTTTCAATTGGGGCCTTAATTTTTTGTCTTTCAAATCATTCTGAATAATGAGAAACCCCCTACCCTGAGATATAAATATTAGACAAATTGGTTCAAAATAACCGGAAGTATTCAAGAAAAATGATTTAGAGGCTTTTTTCAATTTGTGTAAATGTAACAAATAGGTCTCCCTTCTAATACTTCTCTTCATTCAAGTTTTCATTCAGTCGTCAGTCAATAGAATAATTTTGTTCTAAAATTTTTTTATTTAAAATTTACTGTTAGGAACGATGAAAAACAACTAATTAAGTATAAGAAATTCAAGCTTTTATTTGAATATTTAATTATTTATTAATATTTTTAATAATATTCTCAAAGCATACCGTTCTCATAAGTAAAAAATTTGAAGGAGTTTAACAATTAATATTAATAAAGCAAACGTAATTTGAAAAAATTTCTGGGCAGAATGAAAAATAAAAAAGAATGCTTTTTTCTGAAATATTTCTTTTATTTAATATTAGGAGCTGAAAGTTTCAATTGTTTCTAATTCATCAACCGTTTACACAAAATTACAAAATGTTATACTTTCTAGAGTTGTTTTGATCTGAAGAATGTGGATATGCATTCGAAATTGGGTGTTGCCATATGAAAAAATTGAGTTTGTATAAATCTAAATATGAAGAGTGCCTTTAAAAATTACTTCATTCATAAATAGAAAACATGACGGCTTCCTTGCATAGGGGTAGCGCATCTTCCCCGTTATCTGGGCGTCCCGGGTTCGAATCCCGGATTGGGTATGGTTGTTCTTCATATGTGTTCTATCTGTGAAGTATGTGAATGTGCCCCCATGTAAACAGGAGTTATTCAAGCGAATGTGTGAGTTTCATCTTCATATGAGCTAGAAGTCAGACTTCTGCTCAGGGGTCTTTACCCTCAGAAGCTATTGCAACCTCTTTCTGTGGTAACGCGGACACGACATTATCAATAGAACACGTATTTTAACAACGGCATGCATTTACAGTTTTATTGTGGAATAATTAATTTGGGAATAAGGATTAATGCCCGGATGCTTATTTGATGGACTATATCTCTTCCTTATAAAACAATTAATTAAAAATATAAACCGAGTGTCTTCTTCGATTAATATTGTTATTAATCTGTAATATTAATTTTCTGCAATGTGAATCTCGTCATTGATAAAGAGAATTTTTCTGATATATTTAATGGACTCCATACCATGACTCCTGATCTTGGTGACAAATTTGGAAGCAAAATTGTAGATTCTAAAAACGCAGAGATTTAGGTGATATCTGTATTAGGACTCGAGATCTAAAATTTCATATAGAAAATTCCATATCCTGTAAAAAAAACCTTATAAGCAGCGACAGAGTTATGGCGAAGCAGACAAGTATCTTCTCTTTGGAGGTAGATTGCAAAGCGAGCTCTCTAGCTGTTTGTTGTTGTTATGACTTAATGTCACTATACAAGCCCGCTGACCGTTATCTGTCAGCTATTTAAGCCGAGTGAGCGTCTCTTGCTTTTTCAGTAGCGCCAGCTAGACCAAGAGCACGACTTAGCTACTTTATGCGTCACATTAGCTTGTACAACCCTTTTTTGCAGGTGGGCACATTCACACACCTCCCAGATAGAACACAGAAGAAGAACAACCATGCCCGAATCGGGACTCGAACCCGGAAAGTCCATGTCACTGGGAAGACGGGCTACCCCTAGGCCATGACGCCGGCAATTAGCTGTTTGCTAGTGCTTTATTAATTTTTGCAAGTGCTGTCTTTGTGTAAACGCCAGCTATGTTTTCCTATCTGTGTTTCGTGGGATTTTTTTTTCCGTGGGATAAAATTAGTTGTCGAGCTTGCTGGACTTCTTGGACCACACATCCACCTGGACAATTTCCGATAACAATATAGTAAGAATGTTGCAATTTCCCTAATTAAGAATGCAAGAATTTATTTATGTTAAAAAATATCAAACCGTCAGATGAAAATTTATGAGTTCGTCTGACGCAGATATTAGTGATAAAGGTAAGATATTAGTGATATGACAATAGCAGGCGTGATTGCTGTAAAATCTTGCTTGCTTGTCATAAATATTTTTATAATCATATCGTATTTGAATCAATATGACGGTCATTTTGATCGACATCAGAGCAAGAAATGCTGGCGCCATTATCGTATTCAAAAATTGTATATTAACAAAATGTTCATTAAACTTTATTGATTGCAAGTAAATCTGTCCACATTGATCGCAAATTACCGTGGAAATGCATGACATAGAAATTACAGATAATACGATTATGGTTAAAAAAATTACTCAAATCAATATGAAAATGCTTTTGAAATTTTTGCTTATTTAGAATATGAGATTGTCCCACTGGGGAGGGACATCTTTAATTGAGGATGAGAAGCTTCCAGCATGGTGGTTGGTTCTCGCCAACTTGTAGGTACACGAAAAAGTGAAAGTCTGGCTCCTCCCATCGATGACGGGTCGTACTTCCTTAGGGAAGGGTTGTATCTTTGCCGGTGATGGCCCTTGATACTCAACCATGGTTTCCACCAGTGTTGCTATTGTGGCGGTCCGGTCATACAAGTCTTTCCGTGTGCCTTCCGGCGGGTAGGAGTAGCTAGTTTGTGGTTGTGGTTACATTATGAGATCAACACATATAATTACGACTGAATGAACAATAGATTTCTTTAATTGTTCGGTTGTTAATTACCTTTTTTAAGAAAAAAAAAGTCAATTTATGTTTTGAAATATATTAAAACATTTCCTTTTTTATTTGTAATTAAAAAATTTTAACAATAAATTGATGATTGAGAATCAAGGGTATTCAAGAGTTTACTGATGTTTGTTTTTCCCGAGCCATTACAACAGATTTAATAACCTTGAGGATTATTTGTCATTTTGGAACTCTTTGGATACAAGTAATTCCATCATCAGAGAGGGAAATTATTCATCACTGAATAATCAGATACCCATATCTTCATCATCTGATGGAAATTTTCGAAAAGATTGCACAAAAAAATTATGAAATCTGTCATGAAATAAATGTTTTCCTAGTAATCTTTTAAAAATAAACTAAGCGTCATATTTGTTATTGATTTGCATTTTTTAAAGTGATATTTTATTTTTCCGCACTAAAAAAAAGCTGAAAAATTAAGCCTTTATTTTACATGCGCTCATTTCATTTATTGGCAAAATATATTTAGTACCTAATCATACTAGCATCAAGATAATTAGGAAACTATTTATTACATTTATTTTGAGCAATCAGACAAAAAACACTGATTGCAATTTATTTTGTTGTGCACAATCTAAAGTTCTATTCAGGATAAGAATAAATAAGAGAAAAAAAAAAGCTTTTGAACAAAGATCTTTGTTCAATATTCAAAGATAGTTAGTTACCTTTGCACAAATAAATTGTCACACTGCACTCTTAAAGCCAAATTTAAAAATGATGGCCTTTTTTGCAAGATTTGGAATTCATTTTCCCCCATAAATTTAATTTTAGCCTTTTTTTATATTTTATTTTCATTTCCAAATTTTAGGATATTTCTAAAAATTAATAACATATTTTTATAAATATGCTATTGATGTTTATATCTTTTGTTTTAAATTTTTTGTGCATTGCAGATTGTCAATATCTTGCTGTTTGCTTTAATTTCGTTCGGTGTGAATTCTCGAGAGCAATTTCGAGGCTAATGTTATTTTAGGACACACATAAACAACATTTCATTTAGAAGCTTAGTCAAAGACAAACAAACATTGATTCGTCTTTCTCAATTTTATTTTTTTATTTTTAAAGTTAACACTTAATTATATTGCAGCGATAATGTGCACACACACAAAAAGTCTATTTAAGGTAGGTAACTAAGTTAAAAGGTCGACTTTTTTTTTTTTTAGGAAGTAAGAATTTTTTTTATTTAATATTTTTAATGTTTGAACACTTTTCTTTATAAAAAAATAAAGTTTGAATTTTATTTCAAAGTCCAATTTTTGAGAAGTTGCATTGTTTTTTATATTTGTGTGCACACACGTTTTAAAGCTATTTTACATCTTTAAATGTGATTTTCTCAAATTTTAATCCCTGGTAGAATTTTCTTACAAAAAATTTCATAAATTAAAATCTAATAATATTTTTTGTTCAAATTTGGCATAAAACAGCAGAATAAATTTTTCAATGTCAATTTTCAATTTTTGCTGATCTTGAACAAGATAATAAATAATATGTTAATTTAGAAATATTTTATAGTTGTTTTAATACTTCACAATGAAAAAAAAATAGAACATTTCTTATTATTTATCAGTCGAACCCTAATATTTAAGAATGAATAGAAAAACATTTTACTTTTTACTTCAGGAATTACTTAGTATATTTCTTAAACCATCAGCAAAATGTTAAGGAAATCGTTTGATAAACCTCTGAACTAAAAGATTTTTGCTTTATAACTCTTTATAGCCAAGAAAGAACCTTTTTTCAATTTTTTAAAAATAATTTAGATATTTAACTGGTATATTTTGGTTTCATAGGTGTTTTTTCAATCTTTTTAAAGCAAAAGTTCAAAAATATAACTACTTTAGAGCATTTTTCAAAAAATTCGTGCCGAACGTAGTCATTTACCTTATTATCATTACCGCGTACATGGGCTTCTTTTATATATATCCAGTTATTAAAAAAGTATCCATGTAAAATACACTTAAAACGTTGTTAAATATTTATTACCTTTAAAGAAAAAAAAATGCCGATCTAAAATTAACATCACAAAAAAAAAACTTATATTTTGAAATTTAAAGGGGAGTAAAAATGATTTTTTAATCATGTTTCAAGGTTATTAAGAGAAAATTTTGAAATTTTGATTAATTATTTATTAAAAATCTAATTTTGTTTTAATTTTCTAATCTTCCCTTTTCCGTTTTTCATTATAATATGCACCAAAGTTAAAGAGTGAAACATTGAAATTTTAATCAATACTTAATTAACATCTAATTGAATTTGGAATGACTAATCATTCTTTATTTTTTGTACATTAATATTTTCAAAAAATATTAGAAGAAGCGTTAAATTTTTTTATTCATTTGTAATTAATAGTCTAACTCAATTTTGAAATTTTAATCATTCTTATTGAATATCTACTATTTAAAAAGTAACAATGTACCAAATTTCGTAGCTTTAGAACCAATGGCCGGCCCTGCAGACCTTTTTTTTCTTCTCATATGTCGCATGACACAATTTACAAAACATTATTTGTGTTTCAATTCGACGGTTACAGTGAAAATTGGCTTTTTTATGAACAAGAACTTCTTCTCTTAAGACTGTGTAAATTTTGAGTAACAATGCAAAATGTGATGCATATAGGTATATATGTTACTGTGGAGTACAAGATAAACTAGTGGAAACAGTTACTCCAAAAATTTCTCGCATACTCTATAATAAATCTGTTACCTCAGAAAATGCTTGGATGGCATTGGTGTGCATAGGTCACGAAATATTAACTTTTGGCGTGAATTTAGCATTTTTACTGAATATATCAGGTCAACCTTGCCGATTTTTTTTTGGGGGGGGGGGCTATTAACCCTTGACATGCGGTTAATAGTATCGTGTGTATGTGGACATCATGTTAACTTATAATATATTCAGACAGACGGACTGTCTCTTTCTGTAAAATCTATTGATTTTATTGAAAATTTGAAAATAATCTGCAAATTTGGTGTAAAGACTATATATATTAAACTTCAGCCGTCTAGCTCAAGGCGTTTTGAACAGACCTTTGACAGACAGATCTTTGTCACAGACAGACAGACAGACAGACGGACATTTTCCAAACGAGATTTTTGAACTCAAGGAGTCTAAAATGTGGAGATTCGTCAAAATCTCGAGTTTGAATTTTTTGACTATATTTACTATACTTTCTTTTCGTATATGTAGTATACGAGACAGTAAAAAAAGAATTATGGAATTAGCTAGTCGTTGAAAATTCGGCCTGCGAGGATTTTTTCTTTAATGATCAATTCATTCCATTATATTGGGATTACAACTAATTTCCTGATTAATTCAGCATTCCGAGACCGGTTTTCTTTTAAATTATTCAGTGAAAAGGGAGTAAAAATAAAAAAATAAAGGAGTTGTACTTACATGTTCAAAAGCTAAAACATCCAGACGCTTTCAGTTCGGTTAATTATTTGTGCATTCCATTTGTTTCTTAGGAATTTATACAAAGGAAAGAAATAGCATATAAATGTCAATTAACGACAGTAAATTGGGACTAACAGTAGTGAGTGGGTGAAAAATAGTTTTTCTAATTGCTAAAAATAGCGACGGTATTAAATGTGATCTCAATCTTTATTAAAGCAATTAGTGTCATGCAGAGGATGATTCGATCCTTCGACAATTATTGCTTTTAAATTTTTGATATGCTTTCATTTAAATGAACTTCTTTAACTTTTGTAAAAAATATTTAAGTTGACTTCCTTCAGTTTGATTTTGATGTATAAAAATTATTCCAAATTCATAAGTGATATCTCTTGTTATTAGTAAATTTAATATTAAAATAATTGTTAACTAATAGCAAAAATAAGAAAAAATTCGATTAAATTCTTAAGATACTGAAAGAATTTTTTTTTTCATTTTTTTTAACAAATATTGCGAAAGGTCATTTACTGTTCTCGAATTTGAAAAAAGAAATTATGTTCGGTTTTTTATAAAATTTATAGTTATTCGTATTAGAATTCGACCAGAAAAGAATAGGGCATTATATCAGAGAAAAAGATTCTTCCCTTTTTCCTTAATTATCTTAATATAATTTGTAGAAATAAATAGTAAATCATGTTAGATACATTATAGGAATTGCAATCTGAAGAAAGCAGACTAAAATCTTATTCTTCTGATGAGCCATTTTGCATACAATTCAATTCTTCTTCCATATGATTTGAAGAAACGGAATGTAGATTACGCTGGAAACAGTCCAGAAATCACAATCCGTGGAAGGCAAATTGTAATCGTAGAATGAAATATTGTTCTTTCGACGAGCTATTTTGAATACGATTCAACTATCTTTTCATTAATTTGATATGATCTACAGAAACAGAATGTAGATCGCGCTATCGAGTCTGTCTAGACCAGGGATGGCAAACCTTTATGGATCAACGTGCCATTTTTTCTAAAGAAGTGTTTAATGAGGTATAGACGTGCCGCAAAATAATTTTGACTTGTGATTATTGTGATAATAATAAAACTAAATGCTAACAACTCAAAACTTTTTATTTACTGCGAAAAAATACATTTTGAACTGTATAGTAGAAAGGTTTTAGTTGTACGTGTAATTCAAATTAAAGTAACATTAATGTGACTTCTTTTGTTGCAGATTAGATGACAAATAATTTATATTAAGATTGCAAGATGTAACTTTTGGCAGAATGCACGCTGAATTGGAGTCATCTGCCAAACGGTTTCTAAGAGACTCTTTATTTTATTCATCTCTGTAAATAATGACTCACGGGCATAGGTAGATGAATATGCTTAAAATAGCACGAGCCAGCTTCTCTAAATAGTTAAATGTGCCTGGAATCGAATTCCATGTTTCCAAAATTTTGTTTCTTGCATTTTTACGTATATTACTTGTTAATCTTTCTGTTTCAATCAATTCCAACTTTTCCCTAGTTTCAATAAATTTTTGAATCCATATTGATCTAGACTGGAGATCAATCAGTTGCATTTCAAATTCTTCAATTTACAACTAATAGAATTGGGACAAGTTCAGTTTATCAAATGAAATCACATGAGGGTACATAATAAACATGAGCATTTCCGATGATTCTTTGAACTGAGAAAATCTGGTTGAGAATTCCTTGATTGACGAATCAATTACGGAAATAAATTCTTCAATAACTTTTTTTTTCGTCTGGTTTCTCATGTACATATAAATTTTTGATATATATATATATAAATTTAGGAATATCGTTTTTAATAATATCGTTCTTGAAAACGTGCAGTCCAGCGTCAAAAGCGCGAATGAGATCCATCATGATGATAACTGTTTTATTTGTGCCTTGAAGCTTTACGTTCAATTCATTGAAATGTTGGCATATGTCTGTAAAAAACATCAATTTTGAGAGCTACATAACATCCAACAACTGTGGATATTGTTCAATTTCCCCCACATTTTGCAGAAACAGTCTGATTTCTTCCAAGCAGTCAACAAATCTTTGAAATACGTTCTCGTGGTTCAACCAGCGATACATTATTATACATTAGCAAGTCATTATACACGGAGTTGACTTCATCCAACAAAGCATCATACTTTCGTTTATTTAAAGTCTACGACGATATGAGGTTGATTATTTTTGTGACTAACACCTTTACATTATCAAATGATGTTAAACCACTCTTAGAACACAAGTCTTATTGATGTATAATGAAGTGGGGTTCAAGAATCGAATGTCCTACGGCTATTTGAAATAAACTAATGAAACCAATTTTTTGCCCACTATATTTGGAGCACCATTAATTACTGAAACAATTCTTTTCGAATCAATTTCTTTCTTAGCAAGCGAATTTTTAACAGCTGTACAAATATCTGTGTCCTTTTTTAAATGGAATGGGAACACCCGCGTTCGTTTGTAATACTTCATAGAGAACTTTGTTATTTTGAACTAAAATGCAAACCGTTTTGATGGGCGGCGTGCCCAAAATATTATGTCCGGTGCCATCAATGGCACACGTGCCAATGGTTCGCCATCCCTGGTCTAGACATCAAACTCTATGAAAAACAGAATTGAATTTTGTTCTTCTGACGATCTATTTTGAATAAAATTCAACTTTCTTTTCATTAAGTTGATATGATCTACAGAAACGGAATGTAGATCACGTTAGTCATAGCTCTGATCTCAGTAAGCCATGCTTTTTTGAAGAACTATATTGCACGTAATTCTTCTTCCATTAGTGTGAATAAAATGCAGAAACAAAATGTATATCATCCAAGATACATTGTAGGAATCATAATTTCAGGAAATCTGGTTATCTAAAAGACATGCTTTGTCTGAAGAGATGGCTAAGTGCAAGATATTTAATTTGTGCAATATCAAAAAATTGGGAATCTTGATTTTATTTCATAAAAATTCTAAAACTTATTAAAGAAATCAAACTTAAATAGACCAAAAATAAATGTAAGGCCAAATAAAAATATCTACTCTTGTAAAAAGACCAATTTTCTACATTTTGTTCATAAAATGACTCGATGGCCTTTAGTATAATTTGACAACATAGCGAGTTTATATTAATTTTCCTAGCATAATGAAAAGATCAGATTATTTATAAAATAAAATATGAATCTTAAATTTTTGTATCTAGGCAACATAACACATTTTATTTTATTTTTAAGTTATGATGTTTATGTACATTCAAAGAAATAGTTTAGGCCAATAAACCTACCTTTTCAAGGTTCTCTCCAAAATTAGCCATACATCTCGAATTTTCAATTTAAATCACATACTCTTTACTCGTTCAATTCTTTCAATATATCATATACTCTTTGGCATTAGCTTCTGTATGTGTAAGCAAATAGACAAGCAATCAAAGACTTTTATTCGATTTAACTCAAAATTTGAAACAGATCTACAACTCTACAATCTAGAATGAAATCTTTCACAAAATTCTAGATCTAATCTTTTAGAATTTTAGCTAACTCAATGTATACAATATTTGTTTTATCAAATACACGTATATGCAGACGAATAAGCTTCACGAAGACAAATTTCATGCAAACTTTAACAGAATATTGCTATTAAAATAGCATATCAAATTTTATCCTTCGGACTGGCATGATGTCTGGCTGTGTTTATGAGATATCATAGTTGCATACAAAAATATATACTACAATTTTTTTTTTTATTTCAGACCGTGAAATTTCGCCCAGATCTCTGGGTCGAATTTTTTTAATAATTATAACATTTTTCTTTTTATGATTCGCAGAAAAGAATATAAAAAAATCTAACAGCAAAACAATAAAACTGTACTGTATCATCATGCATGATCCCACATGAAGAAAAATGGAAAGAAGAAAAAGAAAAATTCTGCAGATAATTGCTTAAAATAACAAGAATCATAACAGAAAATTAAAACTTTAGAATGAATATAAAAAATAAAATGCAAAACGATTCTGCTCTTGCTTAGAGAGAAAGAAAAAAAATCGTTTCCACATTCCATTAAATTAAACTGGCATATTTTTAAAACATTTTAATCGATAATTTTTCTTTTTGAGCTTGCGTTTTGGAATTACATAAGGAAGTAATGAATTATTCAGAAATGTAGCGGTGTTTTAATTATGGCACATTGCTCAATAAAATTTGTATTTGTATCTCCCTAACTAATGACGAATTTTCTTTTTAATTATACTAGCATTAATTAACAGAATAAAACTGATTTAAAATTAATGAGGAGAGCTAATTGCGATATTTACTTTTTTTTGAAATAGAAGATAATGGTTAATTAAGTTACTATTGGATTCATTAAAATCTAATTAAATTGAACTTAATTATTTCCTGAATTTTGTAAATTATATTTAAAAAATTATAATTCTTTATCTATACTTATAATAAAGCTCAATGTGTGTGTGTGTGTGTGTGTGTGTGTGTGTCTGTGTGTGTGTGTGTGTGTGTGTGTGTGTGTGTGTGTGTGTGTGTGTGTTGGCGCTCTACAGGCCAGACCGTTTGACATACAGCTACCAAATTTGGTACATGTATACCTTGGAGTTTGGGAATGTGCACCTGGGGTTTCTTTTTTCGAATTTTTAATTAGAATTTTAATTATTATTTAAAAACTAACTTTCCCGCCAAAAAAATCTTCCATTTTCCCCACCGCCAACTTTTCCGCCAAAAAAATCTTCCATTATCCCCAGCGCCAAACGAGAAAGGCTTCAGTTTTTTTTTCTCCCAACAGTAATGAGGCTAGGGTTAACATTTTTCGACGGATTATTTCAATCGGTTCTGTTTATTTTCTTAATGTTTGATGCATTTAAAATTAAACATTGTTAATGAATCAATCTTTCAGATTCATTCTGAAGTACTTTTGAATTAAAATAACACAGAATAAAGGAAATTAAAAATTTCTAATCCGCATAGCGTTACCCCAACTGGCGTAGAAAAAATCACGTATTTGCGTTACGTAACCGGCGAAGAAAATTCACGCATGCGCATTCTTTTCTGATTGTTGCCATGACAACGTTATCAATGGATGATTTAAATTATTTTTGGGTTAGTTGCATGCTTTTGTAAGTAAATTGTATTTATGTTAGTTATATATTTTTTGTATATGCTTATAGTTTTAAGTACATCGTTTTTTAAGTAGTTTTTTTAAAACCTGTTTTCAACCGTTTATTTTAAACGATTCGTTTTATTTTCTTAGTGTTTGATGCATTTAAATTTAAACATTGTTAATTAATCGATCTGCTCATAATGAATCTAAGAGAATTTTGTTGACCAACTCTTGAGATATTACATAAATTAAAAAAGATATTCTTTAGTGCCCATAAAGTTTAAACGCTGAGTGACTCTATTTTCAGTAATCAGATTATAAAAAAATGCTTTGTTTCAGTAAAAAATATTATTATATTAATTGAAGATAAATTCTTTCCACTTTAATTTTAAGCATAAATTCTACGGGTGCTAACAGAAAATGAGAGAGATACATATTACGTTATGACTGAAGGCCTTTATAATATTATGAATGAATTATATGATAATCAAAATTTGAAGTTTTAAAATATTTTGATGAAGAAGCTATTAAAGTAGAAATTGCATAAAATATTTAATTATTAAAATTTTAACGAACATTAAGATTGGCGAACCGGCTGGTCGCCAAAGGCGGCTAGTAATTAATAAGCATTAGTTTCCTATATTACATGAGAACAGTGTAATGTAATAAAACTACTTGTAATGCATAATATTTAAAATTATCTGTTAAGCATAGAATTTTACAGTAAAACTTAAAAATCAGTGGATGACTGGCAAAATGCAGAGTATTATGGGTTTACCTTTTTAGGGCTCAATATCCAAACATAAAAGTGTCTAGATACGAAACTTCTAAGATGCTTTTTTTAGGTAAGGAATATTACTATCTAAAATATCATCAAAATAGTATTAATTTAAAAATTACAAATGCAGAATAATAATAAAAATAAAATGTATAAAGGACAAGATAAAAATTTAATGATCTCTGTTAAAGTAGATATCGATCTTCTTAGTCTAAAATAAAATAATGGGTGCCGATAAATATATATACAAACTTAAATTAATCGAAATCGATTTAATTGAAAACTAGAATTACTGCAATGATCCTAAATCACTATTGTAATTACGGCGGATAATATTTGCAAAAAAATTAAGCTTAAGAAACAGATGTCAACAAGTAATAACTCTTTATTTATGATCAACCGTCATTTTTATTTTCACACTAGCTGATATACCTGGTGCTGCTAGGGTTTAAAATCCCTTTATGCATAATGCTAAAAGCGGAACTCTTTTTATATAAAATATAATATTCAAATCACTTTTTAAGATCATGTATAGAAATAAAATGCAAATTTTTAAAAATAGGTGTAATAGTTTAGTCCAAAGTCTTTCTCTGTGGTCTTAACGCTGTCCTGCAAAGGAGTACCTACCTACAAATTTCCTGGTTTCAAAATTATGTATGTTAAATTTTCTAAAAAAAATTAATAAAAAAATATAAATTAAAATTAGGCAAATATGAAACTGGTGCTATTGAATATGGGAATTAATTTTTTGTGGCTTAAATTGTTTGCGGATTAATTTCTCATATCCAGAAATTTCTGCTATCGACATACAATTGTTTTATTTTCTCTGAAGACTTTTACATTTCTTGCCTCCATTTCAGCTTTCAATTTATGCTTCCTTTTATACAATGTTCAACCAATATGTTGAAGCAAATGGAAAATTGGCAAAAAGATACTTATTAAAATAAAATAGAAATTAAAAAGTAGTAGTCGAATAAATCGAAGTTAGCATAAAATTTTTGGAATAACAATTGAAAGAAATGAATTTGATATCATTAAAATAGTAAAATTTTTGACTTTTAAGATAGTATTAAAATTTTTTGTGAGATTATATAGTCTGAATTTACTGTAGAAAAAAAAGTAAAATTTCTGGTAATTTCTAATTAATTGAATATTTAATTGATTTTTGCACTTTGGAAAGTTTACATTATTCCTTTTCTTGTCTTAATAAAGAAGTGTGCAAAGTTTAGTTGAAATTAGCTCCGTTATTTAAGAGATATGGAGCATACTTTTTAGATTGATTTATATTTATATTTATATGAATTATAGGTAGATAGATTTTTATTTATATGAAGATTAAATTGGTAAATAAATACGAATAAGAATACAGTGACACATAAAATTCTGGTCGAATTTTTAACGCATCAAGAACAAGAATACAAAAAGAAAAATTCTACAATAGCCCATAAAGTTAATCACAAAATTGCAGACAATTTTTGTTAACAGTTTGAAATGATTGTAACATATAAAATAAAGCGGCATAGAAAATATAGAAATTAAGTTTCAATTTTTAATAATCTTCATTTGATTTAGAATTAACAAAATATTTCACTTCTTTATAAACATTTAAATTTAGAATTTTTTATTACTCTTAAATTTAAATATTTTTGTCTATATTGTATAATATGACCTGTGAAAAAGTATACGCCATTCAGTCTAATATTATCCTTATCAGGATTTATCAATCTTTAATATGATGTTGTTGATATTTCAAAAATTTGTTGCATTTCTAAAAGAAAAAAAAATTATAACGTCCGTATATCTAAACATAGCAAAAAAGATGTACTTTTGATTTCATATCTTTATCTTATATTACACAGCTATATCAGTTTCCAGAAAGGTGGTAAGCTTGTAAAATCGCAGAATCTAGAAGCCTCAACAGAGAAGCTTATCGAAAGGAGTCATTTTAGATTAAGAGAATCTTCCATACAAATTGTCGTATAATCTCTTATTGTCTTTTTTTTTAATATAATTACAATAATATTTATTTCTTATCTGATTTCTAAAATGACAGCTGATATTATTATTCCATTTTATTTAAGCTTCAAAATATTTTCAACCTTCTTATTTTAGTTTTAATAAAATTTTAGAAAAAGCATTAAAAAATTTAGATAATGGAAACTACTAATTAATGCAGAAAAGTTAATAATGGCAACTGTCAGAATCTCATTGCAGAAACCGTTCATAACAGCATAAAAAGTTATTATTTTCAGATTTGTTTCGATTTTCTTTTCATTTGTTATTCCAGCCAGTTAATTGTTGCCTTAGGAAATTCTTTAACATCTCATTTTCATCTGTTCCACGGTGGTGCAACAATAAGAAAAAGATAATGAAATATATTTCGAGAAAAAGTATCTTTAACAACATGCTTGTTTTTTGACTATCGTAATACTGTTAGGTGTTCACTATCCGAATATAATTTTTGATAAATTTATTCGTAATCATATTCTTTCGTTAATTTGTAAGTCATTGCACATCAAGAAATTTGTAGGAGAAAAGTTAAATTGCAATAGTTTAAACCATGTCGAAGATATTTTTATCTATCTATACTTATAATAAAGCTCAATGTGTGTGTGTGTGTGTGTGTGTTGGTGCTCTACAGGTCAGGTCATTTGACATACAGCTATCAAATTTGGTACATGTATACCTTAGAGGTCGGGAATGTGCACCTGCGGTCCCTTTTTTTGAAATTTTAATTAGAATTTTAATTATTAATTAAAAACTAACTTTCCCGCCAAAAAAATCTTCCATTTTCCCCACCGCCAAATAAGCAAGGCATCAATTGTTTTTTTCTCCCAACAGTAATGAGGCTAGGGTTAACATTTTTCGACGGATTATTTCAAACGATTCTGTTTATATTCTTAATGTTTTATGCATTTAAAATTAAACATTGTTAATTAATCCATGTTTCAGATTCATTCTGAAGTACTTTTGAATTAAAATAACACAGAATAAAAGAAATTAAAAATGTATAATCTGCATAGCGTTACCCCAACTGGCGTAGAAAAATTCACGCATTTGCGTTAACGTAACTGGCGAAGAAAATTCACGCATGCGCACTGTGTTCTGATTGTTGGCATGACAACCAACGGACGATTTCAATTATTTTTAGGTTAGTTGCATGCTTTTGTAAGTAAAATGTATTTATGTTAGTTATATATTTTTTGTATATGCTTATAGTTTTAAGTACATCGTTTTTTAAGTAGTTATTTTTAAACCTGTTTTCAACCGATTATTTTAAACGATTCCTTTTATTTTCTTAGTGTTTGATGCATTTAAAATTAAACATTGTTAATGAATCGATCTGTTCATGATGAATCTGAGAAATTTTTGTTGACAAATTCTTGAGATATTACATAAATTAAGAAAGATATTCTTTAGTGACCATAAAGTTTAAACGCTCAGTGACTCAATTATCAGTAATCATATTATTAAAAAAAATGCTTTGTTTCAGTAAAAAATATTATTATATTAATTGCAGATTAATCATTTACACTTTAATTTAAAGCATAATTTCTACGAGGGGTAACAGAAAATTAGAGAGATACATATCACGCTATAACTGAAGGCCTTTATAATATTATGAGTGAATTAAATGACTATCAAAATTTGAAGTTTTAAAATATTTTGCTGAAGAATCTATTAAAGTTGGAATTGAGTAAAATTATTAATGGTACGACCGGAGTTTTATCCCCTGCTTGGCGAAATTTTTAAAAATCGCAAACAACGGCCTTGCGAAATGTTCAAAAGCAAAGAAGCAGATGTTCAATTATAGTGCATAATAAAGATTGCCAGCTTTGGTGCATTATCGCAACTTGGCGAAGAAGGGGGTTAAACTCCGGTTCAACCTATTTAATTATTAAAATTTAAACGAACATTAAGATTGGCGAACCGGCTGGTCGCCAAAGGCGGCTAGTACTTATATAAAGCTCAATGTGTGTGTGTGTGTGTGTGTGTGTGTGTGTGTGTGTGTGTGTGTGTGTGTGTGTGTGTTTGTGTGTGTGTGTGTGTGTGTGTTGGCGCTCTACAGGCCAGACTGTTTGACCTACAGCTACCAAATTTGGTACATGTATACCTTAAAGGTCGGGAATGTGCACCTGGGGTCCCTTTTTTGAATTTTTAATTAGAATTTTAATTATTGATTAAAAACTAACTTTCCCGCCAAAAAATCTTTTCATTTCCCAACCGCCAAATGAGTAAGGCTTCAGTTTTTTTCCCCACTCTAATGAGGCTAGGCTTAAGATTTTTCCGCCGATTATTTCAAACGATTCTGTTTATTTTCTTAATGTTTGATGCATTTAAAATTAAACATTGTTGATTAATCGACCTTTGAGATTCATTCTGAAGTACTTTTGAATTAAAATAAAACAGAATAAAGGAAATTAAAAATTTCTAATCCGTATAGCGTTACCCCAACTGGCGTAGAAAATTCATGCATTTGCGTTACTATAATTGGCGTTGAAAATTCACGCATGCCCATTGTGTTCTGATTGTTGACAACGGATACGGACTTGGTTTTAAAGGTTTAATATGTTTTCGACAGATTATTTCAAACGATTCTGTTTATTTATTTAGTGTTTGATGCATTTAAAACTAAACATTGTTAATTTATCGATCTGTTCATGATGATTCTGAGAAAATTTTGTTGAAAACTTCTTGAGATATTGTGTAAATTAAGAAAAATATTCTTTAGTGCCCATAAGGTTTAAATATTCAGCGACTCTGTTTTCAGTACTCATATTTTTAAAAAATGCTTCGTTTCAGTAAAAAAAATATTATATTTATTGCAGTTTAATCATTTCCACTTTAATTTGAAGCATAAATTCTACTGGAGCTAACAGAAAATTAGAGAGATACATATTACGTTATGGCTGAAGGACTTTATAATATTATGAATGAATTATATGACTATTAAAATTTGAAATTTTAAAATATTTTAATAAAGAAGCAATTAAAATGGGGGTTCCATAAAATATTTAATTATTAAAATTTTAACGTGCATTAAGATTGGCGAACCGGCTGATCGCCAAAGGTGGCTAGTCTAAAATAAATTTATCAGTCAACTCTGACTCATAGGATACTTGAAAGTATAAAAGGCTCTATAAAAGAATATGAAACAGCAAATACGTTAGAAGCAATATTTGGGAACAGATGCATGTAATTTCTCATAGATAACAATTTCATACATTTTTAAATAATTTGATAAAATGATTGTATGATTTCGAACAATTAATGATACCTAAAAAATTATAGAATAAACAATTTTTGGAGCTTCAATGTTTTATTTAATACTTTTTTTCTATGAGCATAGCTACGATCATATAACAATGATCATGGTGATCCTATTTTTAAAATATTCTTGATATTATTTAAAAAATTTTTAAAAATTGCAAATAAGAGACATGAATTAACTGTTTTGAAAAAAAAAATATATGCTCATGTGAATATTTATTACTGCCAATTATTTAATCACATTCTTCTGAAAGTGAATATAGTTTGTACTAGTCTTATGTACAATCTATGATTTTAAAACTTTTTAAAGATTGAATTGGCTGAAACAATATCAAATTAGCGTATGCCTGAATGATTTTTTAGATGTACTAATTTCGATTGTCATACATTTATCTAAAACCATGCTTTCATTTATACCATGTCACATGTTCATACAAATCATGCCACATTCATATTATGTCACACATTCATGTAAAACCTTTAAAGTCCATAACTGCGAATTCAAATTTATCTTTGTTGATTGTAATAAATCAGCATTTATGAAAAAATAATTAAGAATAATCTCAAATCATGTTTTGAGAAAAGTATCTGAAATTAGTAAAATGTTTTTTGTTAACGAAAACGTCCAAAGTAAAGCTTTAATTTTTTTTTAACAAACAGAACATATAATTTCCTATGAATTATACTACTTTTAATATTACTATTCTTTTATAATTTGCTTTTATTCAAATTGCAATAAATAATAAAATTTAATTTTTATTTCCTCTAAACGTACTCATGGCAGGTGTCTAACGTTACTCTAATTTGAAGATACCTCAATTCATTTGTTTTAATGCATTTTTGTTGAGGTAGTCGATAAATTCAAAGCACTATTCTATTGACACATAATAATAACTCTAATATATGGTTTGAACGATGTATTGTTCTACTTTTCAAATTAACATTCGTGAATTTCGTGAAAAGAGGATGTCAAATGAAAATAATTTTCTCTTCCACTGATGTCCGTGAACCCATGAAATTATTCCTTAACAAAAAAACTTATTTTATAACTACTTCTAAATATTTACTTAAATTAGAAGTGAATAATATCTTAAATTGATTTATTTTTTAGATAGTTTTTGCAACGTTCATATTTAGTTTTGTAAACCCTGTTGAACAATATAATTTCATTGGTACTCAGTTATTCTTTTCCAATGCAGTAAAGCTAGCAATATTAATGATGTTGATACTTACTTTAAAAATTAACTATTCGATAATTGGTCAAATAATTCTTACTATAAATGAGATTTTTCCTTAAATATTTCATAAAAGTTTCCTGATTGTATTAAATAAATTCCGCAAGGAAACAATTTAAGTTCCAGTTACCCATAATGATCTTAAAAGCAGAAAAAGAAAAAAAAATATCCATAAATAAAATATCCAAAAAAAATGGCTGCATTTTTTTATTCCTATTATTATATTCTTTTGGTTTTCTTTTCCCTTTACTAAACTTTTTTGATTTTAAAGGCCATATTTAAGTAAAAAAAAGTGAATTAATTATGTTAAGATTTGTTTGAAAAAAGAAGTTCATTTTTAATTTCTGAAAAAAGAGTAAAAATTAAAAAAAAAAAATCAATGAGATTTACACCAATTACTTCAAAAAGTCTAAGGTTATAAATTCTTTCATGAAAATTAAAATTTGGATATTGCTATTAAAAGTGTTTAAAATATGCACTTAAAAAGATTTAATACATTTAAAGTAAAAAACATTGCACTAAATTTTATGTATAACTTCTAATTCATTCAATTTTTTTTAATGTTATAATTGGGAGAAGGAGGGAGAACGCGATTTAAAATTAAGTTTGTTCCCTAATTTGCTAAAAAGTAATTGTGACACTTTATAATAACTTAAAATTATTCCTATAAATTCATTTCGGGGGAGGAGCATTGTATTGATACACAAGGAAATTAATTTTTACAATACGTGTTTCTATTTCTATCACACTAGAGCTATATCATATGCGACTGTAATTGAAAATATATCCATTAAAAATGTACAAAAATGATTTTGTGTTCTTATTCACAGAACTAACTGTCTCCAATACATTTAAGTTTTCTTTATTGATCCTTTTTCTGCTCTCGAATATTCTTACTTCAGATTTTAAAACAAAAACTTGTTCGATTTGCTCTAGAGCTATACGATATTACGTCAATTTCATGGCATAGAAACTAATACGGAAGTAAATGTAAAACAATTAAAATTTAATGTTGCCTCGAAGTGAGTAAACATTCTTATTTTTAAAAAAGTTCTAAATTGCTTTTCTAAAAAAATCTTAGCGTTCTCTTATTTGTCAAACTTTTTTAAAAAATTCGAAAATAATGGCAACGCGTGAAAATTCTAGAATTCGCTTTTTGTTTTTTTATTTAATTCTAGCAGAACGAATAACTGACGCATGCGCTATTTCGCCGCTCGAGAGCTCACTGCGAGAAGACGTTGCAGTGTTTGTTGCAGTTGGAATTTCGAATATTTCTTTTTGTAGCAATTTTTTCTCGCCTTTTTTGTTTCAGACTTAAAAATGGCTTTACCAAGGTGCTATTTTGATATGAGTGCTGATGGAGAGGCGTTGGGACGAATTGTATTTGAAGTAAGTATAAATTTTCAGCCTCTTATTTTCTAGCGTCTGTAAATCAATTATATCTGCATTAAATGGGAAATCATCATTTGAATCGGCGAGCCCGTTCTTGCGATTTTAAATTAACTCTTTGTAATTTACTAATCTTTATTTAATAATGAAAATCGTTCTTTTGATATTATTTCTTTGGAATTAGTTTTTCGCGGGAAAAGTTGATGCTTGGGTGAGGTTTTCTAAAGCGCGTGAAAGTAGCTTTGAACATGAAGCTATGAATGATATTGATTATTCATTAGTTCTGAAGATGCTAAATTATTTGAATTTTAATTTATATGCTTTTCTCTATTTGTACGTGTTTTAAAATCAGATGAAGAAGAATTAAATTGCAAGGTTATTTTCGCCGGTATCCAATATGGCGGGTGCGTGAATCAGTAGTTAGGGTTTATAATTTCTACGGTGGATGCTTATTAAATTATAACAGTCCATTGCCTTATTATAAACATTTGAAATTTTCTTTGAGTTTTTTTATTAATGTTAATGTCATATTAGATACGACGTTACACTTTTGTAACTTAATAGTCACAGCAATTAAACCGAAACGGTTTTTATTTGTTCGAAATTTGTTATATCTAATGTATGTTCATCCGAGAGGATATTTTAAAATGGGAAGGGAAAAAATATCATATCCCGTTATTTGAAGTGGAGCAGTTGTATTCTTTTTGTACAGCCTAAATAGAATTGGATATTATTTTTGTTCGTTGTCTTAGTTTGGATCCTATTAATGGTAAAGAAAATAGTCATTTCTGTTGCAACTGCATTCTTATTTGCATTTCAAATTCTCACTTCATTGGAATTGTGCTGTTAGCTTCTCATTAACGTGGTTTAAAATCAAATCGCTCATTTTCCACTAAAATAATCTTTTTTACTAATTAAAGTTGTGTAGAATTCTTCTGTGATTTAATTACTAATAAAGAATTTCTAATATTACAATAAAAAGAAAGTGAAGCTGTTTCTGCCTTTGATCATATATATAAAATTAGACCTAAATTTATAAAGAAATTTTCTTTAGTGAATGCTTTTGTATTTTGCCAAACTTTACATATTAGTCATTGCATTCGAATTCTTTATTTTTCTGAGATTTGAATGGTAAACTTAAATAATAACAGGAAGATAATATTTAAAAAATTTTCAATAGCTCATGAAGTATTAATTTTAGTTTTTATTTAAAAATACTTGCTTTATTTTAGCCCATTATTTTGATTTTTTAAAGAAGTTTTCTGAGTTAATACTGCTAGGTGATTATCTCCTTGAATTATTGTGGACATTTTGACAACTGGTTTTTTATTTTTTTAAAAATTAGTAAATTTTTATGGTTTGTATTGTGTACTGTACTATAGGACTCTAAAGCATCAAGAACCTAAGTAGTCAAACATTTCTAAGTGAGGTGCTGAATTTAAAACTAATTTGTCTCTTATTTTTCAGAAATAAGAGTTTTTACTTTATATAATCTAATTTTAATTTTAGTTTTTAAAAGTATGGCATTTGTTTGCTTTTATTCCTGTATTTATTCGTATTTCAATAAATAAAATTCTTTTAGCAGCTTCATGTAGTTTTACAATAAACTAGTCCAAGAATCTCAATTAGAAGCAATGCAGTATAATGCCATAGTTTTTTTTAATTTTTTAAAAATTTTTTATGATTAGAAATTGCAGAGAAAAATGACTTGTTGATGCCAACAGATGGCTGAGAAAAGCAGTCAGTAAAGAAATGCATTTAGTAATGTGCTTCTAATTGAGAGATAATTTTGTTAATTTGTGTTAAAAATAGCTTATAATCATAACTTTTATAGCTCTATTTCCATTATAGTAAAATATCTAGGAAACCAGGGATAATCTTAAATTTCTCTATATCATTTTTTAACTTGGCTTATCAGCTTCATTAGAATTTGCTTTTTTTCTGAAGCAAATAAAACATTGTAAATAGGGTAATTGATTTCTAAAAATGAGTTTAATTATTAGTAGAAGATAGGACGGCCATATAATTCCATTACTTTAGTTAGAATTAGTATTTAAAATTATCTCGAATTTTTTATACAATAAATATTCATGTATTAATCTTAAGTATTTTTTAATTGGTTTATTTTCTTCCTATTAATTTTTAATGAAAATATCTTCCTCTAGATTGGCTGATCACAATTATAACTAAGAAAGAGAAAAGTCAAAATGGAATATTTGTTCATCTTTTAAAGTTGCAAAAAAGTTCCGTCCGTCATGCAGCTTGCGTAATTCTGGGAATGTTGCCATAAAAGGTCAAGTCAAGACTCCTAGCTGTGGTGTGTTATTCTGAGGGACAAGTTAAAATATTTTAAACCAAAACTGCTTTATTTTTAGTTATAAATTTTATAATTTTTGGGTTTCATTTTGGATACATGGTTCTTCTATGAGGTATTTGGTGACATTGGAGATTCAGATTTGATGGAAATGTAATGTTAGGAAAATTTTGATCTTTCTGTGGGGTTGTTACAAAATTTTTTTGATTATATAGTGTTATTTAGTATAAGCGTTTTAATGATTTTTCAGTAGTTAATATTTTACTTTGGTGATAATTAAAGAACAAGAATTTGCTGGCTTTAGTTCTTTAATTTGGCAAATATTTCTATTTTCATTATGTTATAGCTTTGCTATTTTCTGAGGATTTCCTGATATGCTTGATCAGCATGTGTAGAAAATTAGATCATTTTTTTTTTTTAAGGAATTAAATCCTAGTTGTGTTAACCGAGTGCCAATTGATACTGTCAATGAAAACATCCCTGAAATTTCTGTTGAAGCATAGGAACCATGTTGACATATCATAATGAATTCTTCATAAATTTGAGAAAGTGCCATCTTATAAGTTTGTCTTTGGATTGCAAAAATTTATAACTTGATTCTTAAATTTAATATTTTTATTTATTTTTTTTAGCTTCGAAGTGATGTTGTTCCCAAAACTGCTGGTAAGTTGCATATCATTTAATTTTTACCATTGTTTACTAGGGAACAATTAAAGCAAGCTTCTTTTACATGCCTTTTTATTTTTTTAAATTGTCTTAAGTCTTTATTCTATCATTGAAATTATATCTGTAATCCTTAATCCTTTGAGATGAATGCATGCTGAAAGAAGTCCAGGCCAGAGCATTTTCTCCTAATGCACATTATATTTCATAAAATTGTTCATAATTCCTCTGTATCTGTATTATTTTATATTTTCACATAAATGCTTTCATTTCTTTAAAATGTGATGATTTAAAAGATTTGTTGTACTATCTTTGATCAAAATTTATTGTATTCTTGTTATATTTTCTAGTAACATATAGGATATTATATCTTATAGAAAACTTCAGAGCCTTGTGTACTGGCGAAAAGGGATTTGGATACAAGGGCAGCATTTTCCACAGGGTAATCCCCAACTTCATGTGTCAAGCTGGTGATTTTACTCATCATAATGGCACCGGAGGACGATCTATTTATGGAGATCGATTTGAAGATGAAAACTTTGAACTGAAACACACTGGACCAGGTAAACTACTTTATCTGTTCAAAACTTAACATACAATAAATGATATTTATCAGTAGTAATGGTAACCAAAAAGAGCAAGAAAAAAATTTGCGATTTTAATCGTCAAACTATATAGCATTAGATTCACATGGTCAAAATTTTCCATAATGAATAATATTGCACTTGAGTAAATTTTTATAATTTGGAGAAAAAAATTTATTGGCCGATTTTGATCACCATTAAAACCGAATTGTACCCGATTACTAATACCTCTTATGATAATCTAAATACTATAAATGTCTATTTCATATTATTCATAGCATATGAATAATTAAAATACTTTCAGATATTTAGGTTGAAACTGTTTTTGTCATAACTAAGAATAATATCTTGTAGAATTGTATATGCATGTTGGAATAAAATTTTTAAAGATATAGCTCTCAATGTTTAGATTGCATGAACTTTTAAATATTACTTTAATTTGTCAGTAATGTAATTTTTTTAAAAAAGTAGTTTGTAAAATACAAAGAAAGCAGTTATTCTTGTAATATTGTACAAGTTAAATTTAAGTAGTAGAATTTCTCATCTTAAAAAGGTACAAAATTGCTTATACAAGATTGCTAATGTCTTTGTTGAAATGTAGTGTCCAGAGTTAAAGATGATTTTATGGGTGTTTAATGCTTCTAAGCTATTTTCTCCTTACACAATCTGTTTGTTTAAAAAAAACTATCTACCTTTCATCTATTAAATTGTGTAAACCACAAAAATTGTTCATTTAATGTTGATGTAAAAAATAAAACCTATAAATGAAATTTTATTGTAAAGTCTTTTATTTCGGAGTCTTATTGAAAAGAAATTTTTCATTTTTAAAAGAATTATAAGTGTTTTAATCACAAAGCATTACAAATTTTAAGCTCAACTCCATATTCTGGACAAACACAGTCATGTCAATTGTAACTGCTGTATATAGTTAATTATGTACATTCTTTTGCTTTTTGATGCAAAATGTATGCATTTGAAAAGTTGTGCTTGATTAAATATTAGTATAAATACAACCAATTGTAATTGCTTAATTGTTGTTACTTTGAGTAATTTATCAAATGAAAGAAAAATTAGATATAAAAGTTCTGCTAAACAGCAATATTTCTGGAATGAAATGTTTCAATGATAAAAGTAACATGCAGTTAATATTCAAGTATTTATAAAATGTTGGGTATTCTTATATTATATCTTGTATTTGTTATCAAAAGCAAATTCATGTACTTTATTTAGATTATTTGACATTAATTTAGATAATGTAATTCAGAAAGTTATTCTTTTAAAATGCTGCTGAATTTCCAATGATTTTCCATTACATTTCAATGATGTTTCTAAGAAACTTGTGTATTGTCTGTCCACAACAAGAACACTTCCAGACAATTGTCTATGTTTATGGCGAGTGTTGTAGAAGCAGGTTTCGGTAGGAAAAATCCATTTTGAATGGGTGGAATTGGACAGAAATCTGGGGGTTATTATTTTTCTTGGCGTTAAAAGAAAACCTGTTGCTTATTCGTCTTCTCGCTTTAGTCGCAGTTACACATATCTTTATATTCGCTTAGCTTACTTCTTTTATATTTTATTAATCTTTTCTTTGGTTAATATTAACTGCATTTCATTATTTAATAATTT
Source organism: Argiope bruennichi (assembly GCF_947563725.1). Lineage (NCBI taxonomy): Eukaryota > Metazoa > Arthropoda > Arachnida > Araneae > Araneidae > Argiope > Argiope bruennichi. Next base: position 103,611,570 of record NC_079156.1, read on the forward strand.
TTTTTTGTCTCTTAAATTTTGACATCCTTTGCCTTTTTGATTTAAGAAAGGAGAGACTAGAATCACAAGCATGTAAAATTGTGCAGAGTTTTCCTCCGATGAAGCTGCAGCAATATCTTTGAAAGTTCCTCTTCCACAAGCCATGAAATGAGCTGCTCAGTTGACTGGAGTGTCGGAATTCACTATTAGGAAAATTAAAAATGAAGTTTCGACACTGGACAAAACGGAAGTTTTGAGTACTCCTGGAAAGCACCGTAAAAGGCCTATTCACCGAAATTGTGAAATTGACTACTTCGACAAATGTGTAATTCGGCAAACAATTCGCGATTTTTACGTCCAGCAAAAGAAAGTGCCTTCTTTAAGAAAATTACTTTCCGCAATGAGAGAAGTAAAATTTTCATTGGAATAAGGAATCGTTAGAAGTTTTATATTTAGGGAATTTTCACTGGAAGAAATGCATGACTAAAAGAAAATTTCTCATTGAAAGACCTGATATTGTGTTTTGGAGGAATAATTACATGCGAAAAATGAGGCAGTACAGAAAAAGTAATTGTCGGATAGTTTTTATTGATGAAACGTGGGTAGATAGTAATCTAACGTTTAGAAATTGCTGGCAAAGTGATGCAATTTCAGGAGCCGAAATAAATGTAAATTAAAAAAAATCAATTGATCGTTGTGCATACTGGCTCGTCCACGGGATTTATTCCTGGCGCTTAATTAATTTACAAAGCGCCAACTAAAACTGGTGATTATAATGGCCAAATGAATTATGAAAATTTTGAGAAATGGATGTTGGAAAAACTCATTCCAAATTTGAACTGAAAAAGTGTTGTGTGCATGGACGATGCTCCATATCGCACAAAAGTTGCAAATCCGACACCTACCAGCTACAGTACATAGAAAGAAATGACCGACGTGCTGATTAATAACGGAATAGAATGCGATGTGAAAATGAGGAAAGCAGAACTGTAATCGCTAATTGATAGCAATCGCCCTAAAGAAATCATATATAAAATTGACAGCATAATAAAAGAAAATGGGCATTATGTCTTGCGACTCCCCCCTGCCATTGCAATTTAAATGCTATTGAATACATTTGGTCTTTAGTTAAAAAAAACTCATCAAAGAGAGAAATGTAACAGGAGATTTAAGTTTAGAAAACTTACAGAATCTGTTGTGCGAAGCTATAGGCGGAGTGTCTTTCAAGGAATGGGAGGCACATTGCAGTCATGCGGAAAAACTTAAAAATTCTTATTGGGAAAAAGATGGAATTTTAGAGGAAGTAGTTGACAAACTGGTAGTTCAAATTGGAAGTACTGAATCAGATTCTGATTAAGAAGAAACGAAATCTTGCGGCAGCGATTCAGAATTTTTTAAAGAAACTGCACAACTGTCACTCGATCTCTGCTAGTTTTGACATTTTAAAATAAGATAATTTTACATTCTTTTAATCATAATTAATATATTTTATAAATAAAAAGTGAATTTTAAAATTGCTTTTTTATTTCATTTCTATTAGTTTAATTATAGATTATAGCAGAATGGAATTTTATTTAGTTTAATATATTTTGTTTCCGATACATTTTTATTATTTTCTATTTCTTCATTAATGTGTTCTTGATTTCTACCTCTCATGTTTGTGTCAATAGCCAAAAATTTCAGTTTAACATACTTTTGATTGTCTTTATTTTTTAAGCTCTGTTTTTTATTTTAGGATTTTACTAAACTTAAAGCATGAAATTTAGTTAGTTAATTGCTGATTAATTTTTGTAATTCTTATGATACTTTAAATTGAAATGAAGAAAGAAACAATAGATTCTAATATTTTTTTAATATTTTTACTGAAATTATCTCTTTTAAAAACTTGATATATTCACAGTATGAAGGTTTCTCATAAAGTAAATGAATTGCTTAAAAAGATTTTTAATATATATATATATTAGAAAATATGGATTTATATTATTTCTATTTATAACTGAAACTCAACATAATTTATATTTGAAGTGTGATAGACAATAACAAATAATTAAATCAAAATGTTAAGGAGATAAATCTGTTTCTAAAGCATCATTATTGCTCTTTTAATAATAAAAATACAAAATCAACTGTTTCTTTCATTTACATTCAGGGAATTCTGTCTTGTTTTTCTATTTTTTAGTGAATTTTTAATGATTTACATTAAGTGACATAAAATATAATTATAAAAGTATTTTTCATACGATTTTCAACTAAAACTGAAGACCCATTCTTTAATATATATGTGTGTGTAAACATTATTTTATGTGAAATAGAATGCAGTTTTAAAGACAGTGAAGAGACTTTCAATTTCGTGACGTTGTTTTATTTTATCTTGGAGAAGCACGCATTATTTACAAGCAGGAGCGACGAGCAACACAGAAAGATATGAGGGAAAAGCCCTTGAACATTCTATTCCTGGTCTTGTATAACCTGAGATATTGATCGGGAAAATATTTCTTTACAGTGCTAATATATTAAATTTTTGATAAGGATTTTTGTTACATGCGTTGACGAGGCAAGGGAAACACAGGGATACAACCGATTCTGCAATTTTACAAAGCTTATCTTGAATTAAGTAGTGTCAGTGGAATTGGATCAGAAAATAAAAATATTTTAGAATGAAGTTACTATGGGCTAAATTAAGATAAAACCTTGGAAATTAAGTAAATTGAAATTAGAGTTTAAAATATCATATATATAGCTTTTTCTGGATCGAAAACTTTTATTTAATGTTATTAACTGAAATTTAATAAAATAATTGTCGTAAATTAGGACATAATTTTTTAACATAAATAAGATCACCTTTTGAATTGATCGATATATGGAACTGGAAAATATAGAAATCAATTTCAGATCATATTTATAAAAAAATAAACAATTGAAACTTTTAAAGCAAATTATTCTCAGCTGTTTGTATTAGTAAAATTGATTATTGATTTTGAATTCTTTATTTGAAAAGAGTATTGAAAATTTGTTAAAAAAAAGTTCCTGCTGGGAACTTCGAATTTCATTATTTTTTAAAGTATATTTTACAATTCAGTATTTTATTTTCATCGAAATTATTGAATAATTTTCTTAAATCTGCAAGTATAATTCAGATTTCTCCTATCACAATCATTGTGAAGATAGAAAGATGAGAAAAAAAACACGTTGTTTTAACCTTTTGCTTTTAGTGTTAAATAATAATTATGAGAAATTTTATTTATAGTTAAAATAAAAAAGAATAACTTTGAAATTAAAAATACTGATTCTATTATACATGAAAATATTTAGAGATTAAAACGATTTAAATTTTTAGTGCGGAATATTCAACTATGTAATGGTATGAAGAAAATATACTCATAAAGTGCATTACAATAGCGTATATAGGTAGTGCATTTTTTTTCAATAAAATAAAAAAATAGTCATTTATTCAGGCTTGTTTTCTCACCTCCCTGTTATTTCAAAAGCTTTCCTTCTTAACTATGATTCCAAGAATCTAAAAATTTATGCACGTTAATGTGAGTTAGAAGGATTAAAGAATTTAATGTGATTCCTTTCTATTCAAGTGCACTGATTGTGATAATAAAACAGTAACATAAGTATTCTCAAATGGCATTGATGGGCTTTTAATAGAAATGTGAAGAACATTGGAAGTGAAGAATTTTCAACCCCGAAATGATAAAATGCATGCAGGAATTTGGATCCTTTATTTCTTCAAACTCGTGACTACTGATATACATTGAAAGGAAAAGCTCATTTATTACTCTATTATTTGAATTGACAGTTAGTGAGAAAAAAATTTTCTTTGAAATAATTGTATTTCTTTTTCAAGCTGGGGGAAATGAATAAATGGTACTCTGGAATACAGAAACAAACTTGCCACATTTTTCGTAGAATAATGTAAAGCGATGTTCGGCTTATTTAGTTGGGTTCCTTTAAGTCCGGGACATCTGGCATGTGCATGAATGAACACTTGAATTATCTTCAAATTCTCACATATATTTACAAATACATAATTCTTACAAATACTTTTACATAAAAACTTTGCGAAATTAATTATGCTGTAAAAAGCTTGTGCATATTGAAAATAAGTTACAAATCAAAGTTTGATTTGATTTTTTTTTTTAATCTGAAAATTGATAGTATGGTAATTATTAATTTTGTGTTTTGGGATATGCATCAGAAAAATAAATAAATATAAATTTGGAAAGGTTTCAAGCATATTTAACAATGAACATTGTAGGAAAATAAAAGCAACCTTTTATAAAAATTATGAAATAATTACGATTAATTATGTTATTGTTTTTATGTTGAATTAGACAGATTACCTCGCGTTTGCTGAGTAGAATTTGATATTTTAATAACTTATATAAATTTAAAAGAAACTTTTTAATTTTTTTTCTTGTGCAATTGTTAGACATACAAATAATTATTCAGTTTTTCTATTTGATTTGTTTTGTTCTTTATATATATTTTCAATATTCCGAGTATGCAAATGATTTTCAGCTTAGTGAATTTTTTTTAAAATTTGTTTTCAAAAATTAAATGCAATAATACCAAATATCGTCAATTTGGCACTGAACGTGCCAACGTAAGAAACTTGAATTAATTTCTACCTCTGTGAAATGAATTCTTCCTACAGTAACCTGTATTTACAACGCCCGCCGTAAACATGGAAGTGTTCTTGTCGTGGACACACAGTAGTCATAACTTATTATTTGTTAACCTCTGTGACGCACGATGGTATCACAGTGAAACCACCACTTTTTAAAAATTATTTATAAATGTGCTGTGGTTTCTGATCGAAAACCAATGGCTCTGAAATTATATTCTAACTTTAATAATTGCCTGTGAATGTCAGCACACTAGTTAATACCCTTTTACATTAAAAAAAAAGTATTTTTAATGCTTTTTCTCAATACTTAATTTTTTTTTTTTCATTAAGCAAAAAATAAACTCAAAATGCATTCATAACTTGGTTGTCTGAAAGCTGTCTATAACATGCACTTTTTTTTTTTTTTCTCACATCATATCGTGAAAGAAAAGTTCTTCATACTTGACATTTTAGGTGGTTTCAGAGACATACCACCAAACACCTATAGCACAAGACTCTCTACCACTTGAAACGGATCTGTTTTCCTACTCCTAACTTTCTTAGTCAAGTGGCTAATAATTTATGGGTTTTGAGGTTGAGGAATTTATTTACATTTGAGAAAGATTTATACAAATAAGATGGTTGAAATTTTCACTTTTCAGTTGTGTTCAATTGTATTAGCAAGCAACCATATTATAGAGATGTTAAATATATTTTCTAATATAGTATAATTTCCTTAATTTTTAAAAGGTTAATTTAAATGTTTCTTCATAACTTGAATGTAGTGTTGATTGTATTTAAAGTCTAAATGTCACATAAAGAACTTGCCATTGTTAGCTTTATTTGTGGATTACTTGTTATTAAAATTGTTTATTTTTCTTTTATAATTTTTTCATGTTGCAAGATTGTACAAGTAGGTTTCAATCATAATATTATATGTTTTAGTATTTTCATAACTAATGAATTATTATGTTACAAAATGAATTAAAAAGTGTTAAGAAGACTATGTCGTAGGTGTGTGGTGGCACTCCAATGAAGCCCCTTCCCCCTCTCATGTGCAATCCGCTATAAAATTTTTTTAAGTTATTTTCTCTTCCCTTATACCTTAAGTATGGAAATTAATTATATAATTTTTAAAATTCTGAAAATTTGTGTGTGCACTTCAAAGGTTTAAAATATGCATAATGATTGCAATTATAGTTAAATTATTTACAGTTCTCAAATTAAACTATTCAAATTCTTGTTGTTGGTTTCTCTTGTAATGTTTTCATATTATATCTGAAGTTGAATTGGTTCAGTTTCTAACATATTGGAAGATTTACCTTTTGTTTCGAGATTACTCCCACAATAGGGCACTGCAACTATGTATGGAAAAGGAAGTGCTATTTAGGTGATGTGCCTGTCAGTTTCGTTGAGGATATAGTAATGTTTCCGCGTCGGAGGTAATATTGGCGGGTATAATAATTATTGTACAATGGTCATTCTAGGTACAGGATTTTCAGAAAAATATTTTAAAAACTATAATTCACCAAAATATTCTTTACACGTGAACCAATCTTGCACACATATGTAAAAACTCCCATTCAATTTAGTTTTCCATTTCATCTTTTTACTACAGTTCTTGACAATATTTAGGTATCTTTTTATCTGCTTTGCTGCAGTGTAAACAAAAGGCTTTATTTGAATTTTATATTTCAGCTGCGAGGTATTTATTTTTGAAAAATATAATTTTTTATGAAGATGTCTTGTCTTCATTTATTTTTAATTGACATGATTTTCTAATAGAATAAATATCTCTATAAAAATAATTCCATGTGCATCAAAGATTGCTAACTTATAATTGAAATTTGAAGTTAGATTCATAATTTGTATTGCATCTTTTATTTGAATATAGTAAATAATTAACCAGATAAAGTATTAAATTTTCTCCTTCAATTTGTTTTTGAAAGTTTCCTTTTCAAGATGTTTGGTCGATCTATGTGTATTGTTTACTTGATAAAAATATGTATAATAAATCCGTACCTATTTTTTTAGGTGTTCTGTCTATGGCTAATGCAGGACCAAACACAAATGGATCCCAGTTTTTCATTACAACAGTTAAAACTAGTTGGTAAGTTTTCATCTTTTTATTGTAAGCCATAACAATGGTACACACATGTGTACACTCACTCACTCGAACGTACACACACACATATAGAGAACTAGGATTATTTTAAGAAAAAGTGGTCCTTAAATTACTTATCTGTCTAGTATTTTTGTTCATGGTTTTGAGAACAAAAATTAATTTTGTGTTTGCTACTTTTGCTCTTTTAATTATTTTATATATATATTGCCAATAAAATTTAATTTTTTTGTCTTGTCTTAGTGATGCAAAATTAAATTGGCTACACTTAATTCTTAATCTGATCCATTTTTCTGTATTGATGTTCAAATAATATTTGTTAGTTAAAAAAAATCTTTTAAAATCCATAAGGTGAAAACCTGGAAAATTTTCTTTTAAATATTTATATTAGCCATTCTTATTCCATTAATCCTTTCATTTTCAAAAATATTTTATGCATTTGTTACAGATATTGTCTAATCAATCGAAAAATATTAATTTTATTTAATTGAAGGGTAAACATACCTAAAAAGGGATAATTGCTATAAAAAATAACAATTATTCATTATTCATAGTTTAAAAAAAAAAAAAAATTCTTGACAATACAAACAGTATATTCCTGAACATAGAACATAGTGATTTTAGAACAGACTTTAAATTATTATGGACTGCTATTTGTGAATAATAAAATAAGTTTAGGTATAAAGGAGTGCAATTTTAAAGTTGAAATATTTAACTTTCACTAAAAAGGCACTTAGCATTATTAGGTTAAATATAATTATGTACTTGTTACTTCTGAAATTTATCTCGTAACCATTTTGTTGGAATATTAAAGCTCAAATGCATCAGTTGAACATAGTCATTATATTTTCTTTTCAAAGCTATGTGCTGTGCTACTTCATATTAATAAATAAAGCTTAATTAGGAAATTAAGTTTTATCTAGGGATTATTTCTCTTTGTGGGATAATATTGTAGTCTCTTAAATTTTTAATTTATACCGAAGAAATGTAGATTTTTTTTTATTATTTACCGATATATGAAGGAAGTATTTTCAGCTTTCCAATCCTCATTTGTCTTTGAATTCCTTGGTTTGGTGAATGCAAGTATTAAAAAAAAAAAAAAAAAAAAAAAATAGGTAGACTTGCTGTAACTAACAAATCTGGCAAGTATTGTAAAATGCTGCCTGATATCTGCACTTAAGTTGATACCCCACCCACCCCCACCCACCTTTGATTAAAATAGATGTTATAAATGCAGAACTTTTATAAGTTTACTTATTTCATATTTTGCCATTAAGTATAAATTTAAAAAGATGAGGATACAAAAGCTTCAAAGATAATTATTAGTAGCAGTGTTGTAAATATAAATATATACCTTTTTAGTATTAGGAATCACTTGTAACCTTTTAACTTAATAAAATGTTTTTATAAGTTTTTATGCAGTTATCTACACAGAATTTATTCAGTAAAATTTTTAAAAAATTGTTAAATTATTAAAGAAATATTCTTGGAGGAAGCATATTGTCTTAAGATTTAAATTCTTGGCAGTGCTGTACCTAACAATATGTTAATAATCAGTTAATGAATACTGATTAAAAAAGGTAATGAATAAAATCATCAGGTTGAGTATCTAGAAATAAGCATACAAGCTATTTGTAATATCTCTATCTTCAGCCTAATTATTCAGATAAGATACTGATTATTTCATTTTTGAATTGTAGGCTAGATGGAAAGCATGTTGTTTTTGGCCAAGTTGTTGAGGGAATGGACGTTGTAAAGAAGATTGAAAGCTATGGAAGCCAAAGTGGGAAAACAACCAAGACAATCACCGTTGCTGACTGTGGCCAATTGTAAATCCACATCAGTCTCATTAACTGCGACTTTCATTCCATGTCTTAAAACATTTTGATTATGTGATCAAGTACGAGTCTGCATTATCTTTTGCTACAAATTTCTTTCTTTTTTATTTCTTTCCTGTTTAATAATGTGAATTTTTTTACCTAGAAAAGTTCATGTTAGTCTCTGTTGTATTTCCTGAGGAACTGCCATACTAGATATTCTAGTATATACATCCTTAAACTTGCTTGTGTAATCTAACTTTTGCAATTTTTAGCTTTCTCTGTAACCATTTCCCTCATCCTGTTCAGTAGTGTAGTTTTCTTGTGACCGAGAAATAAAAACTGATAAACCCGAGCTTCCTGTGTTTACTAACAGTCTCTGTTGTCTCTTAGTGGGGTTTAAAAGTATATTGACTAATGAAACTGTGATAGTAGTTACTTTAGTAAATACTGTTTATATGCTTAGAAGTATTTTTGTAACTTGTTTGTCATACTTTAGTATGAACTAACTAGAAAATTAATTATTAGTATACACTTTGCTTTGTAGTTATATGTACAAAGCATGCTCATTTTCATATATTCAGAAAGAAATAAAACAGTATTTCCTCTTTCCAAAATAATATTGTGCTTGATAGTAGGAAAATGAATAGTCTACAAGGTGTTGTTTTTAAAAATATTTTAAAAGCAATTTTTGGAAAAATTTTAGTTTGAAATTAATTAGATCTAAGCAATTTACTAAATTTTCGTAGATGAATTTCAGTCCCTTCATTCAATCCATCTGTTTGATTATTTTTTCAAAAGAAATAAAACGTATTTCCTTTTCTATTTAAAAAAAAAAAATCGAAAAAGGAATTTTTAATCTGAGAATATAAGCTTCTTTTTACTTCCACAGTGCTGAATTCTGTATTAAGCTTTATTTTTGAATAATTATTGGTGTAGGTACTTGATTTTTTAAAAAATTATTTACTGTTTACTATGTGCTAGTTGTCTTGAGGTGGGTGTTCTGATTTAATTGTCGTATTTAGTAAGATTTACTTATTCGCAATTTATACAAGATGCACCCATTTCATACTTCACACCCTGTAGTGTTTTCAGGCAATGCTAATGAAATATTCTAGTTGGAAATATAGATGCAGTATTTAAGAAAATAAGCGTTCGTCTTGATGGCATTTATTAAGCAGAATCGATAATTTAGAAATAGGATATAGGGAAGGATAAAAACTAAGAACGATAATTAAAAATGAGTATATGATGTCAACAGCAAATAGTAAACTATTGCTGTACAAAAATAGAAGAAATTTGCAAATGGTGAATGTAATCGTAAGTTTGCAACTACGTCCCAAATTTTTGGGACATCCTGCTTTTGATTCTTGTTTGAGGTCTTACAAAACATCATCATATTAAATTACTGATAAATTTTGCTTTGTGATAACCATATAGTAATATAATTATAATGGTGTAAGAATATGGAAAATAATCTTGGCAGACATTATTAGCTGGCCGATTCTGTTCGAAATATAGCTTCAGAAACAGTATTTGACTCTTTTTTTTTTTTGTAAAATCTGAAATCTCATTTCTGTCTATTATGGTGAACAATCTTACAGTAAGGTATGAATGGCTGATGTTTTTGATGAAATAGCAATATAAATGGCTGGTGTTTTTGATGAAATAGTAACAATTTGTGATAAAATTGAAGGATTTTATAGCAGCTTTTTGGGAATAAGTGTATTTCTGCCGGGATTCAGATATGTAAAATCTTGTGATTAATAAGGTTTAGTGGCATTTTCATACCTTTGCAAATATTCTTTGTTTTTGAAGCTTATCTTAAACTATCAGATCCAGTATTTTTAAGTGCCAAAAATTAGATAGAAACAATTTAGAAAATAAAATAAAGGTCGGATAAATAATAAGTATTTTAAATTTTAAGGAAATACAAATAATTGATGGGATGTTTTGAATTTTGCATATTTGCTTGGAAAAGAAGGAAAGCAGTGATAAATTTTCTGAAGAGCGATCTTCATGAATTGTCGAAATCGAATGAAAAGTTCCAAAACCTTATTCCTTCAGCAGGCGTGAACCCCGATCATTGTGATCAAAAATTAAAAAGAATGTTTCTCCATGGTACATTTGAAATTGTCATGAACTTTGATTTTAACATCCAGTCTGGAAACGTGCGTATCAAATGTGATTTTCCTTCTGCAATATCAACCACGTAAATAACGTAATTGCTGCTAAAATATTGTCCACCACAAACTGGGAAACATCCATAGACTACAAAATGAATACAATTCCTCAAACCACTTTAAATCAAATAGCTTCAGTATTCAAGATTCTGAATAAGTTCAATCGAAAACCCTCTTAATTCAACTTAAAAGACTTAGTGTTTGAAATGCATCACTTCGCAAAGATTTATCAACTGTAGTTTTCATCCGTGTATTGTCTACATACAGAGTAGAATGGCCACGCCTTGGATTGGAAAACTGGATATTTGAAGATTAGTTGCTTTACATCGAGAAGATGAATCATTTCTTCAGGGATTGAAGTGCATTAATCGGAAGCATGTGGAAAATCTTGGATATATTATATCATGAATAAGGTGATTAACTGGTAGTGGATCATCAGTGTTAATTTTTGTCTTGCATAAATGAAACTGCATTCGCATTTTGTATTAGAATTTGTCTCCCTTCGGGCGTTAGTTAAATTGCTGTATCATTAAATGAAAGACTATTATGCAAAAGTGAAATCGGAGTAATAATTTAATCGAAAGGATATTAAGATGTTAGTCTCATATTGCTAATTCCAAAGGATTTTCAAATTAATCAAGAATGATAAAACGAATTAAATTTCTTTTTCTGTTTTATTACCTTCCAATATATGTTTCTGGACATAGTAGAGGGACCAAAACAGTTTGTTGTTAGATTTTTGAATTATTTGTGAAAAACTGAAATGGATATGATTGAGAACCAAAATGGAATTTCGAGGGCGGTGGAATAATTTTTTAAATTCAAAGTTTATAGAGGATTTAAAATGTTTGTACAGCTAGGAATATAAAAATTGAGTTTGGGTTGATTTTTTTCCCCCCTGAATAAAGAGGACGTTTTGAAGGCATATTAGAGATTGTTTGCATCTAATTTGTGTGCCTGCAAAGCACATGATTACTTACTAGATATAAATGTGGAATTATAATTAATAAATATGAAGTTGAATTTTATTTCGAATATTTTTTTAGTTCAGTAATAATTATTTATCAAAATAAATAAATGTTCAAATTCTTTTATTAATGTACTATATAGAAATTGCTTTTAATTATCCTTTGAAGCTTTAGTTTGCTTTTCGTTATAAATTACTGGACAATCTTGCAATTAAGTTTTTCAGATTCCACTAGCTTGCACTACAGAATAAATATTTAATTGAAATTAATGTTTGAAATAACAAAATAGTGTCTTGTCATCAAAAACTGTCATGTGTACAAAATTTTGAGGCAATATGCAGCGAGTCAAAAATCAGTTACATAACTTAAGTAAAGACTGCTTCTCATTTTGCACGTTTCTCATAGCAATAATCTACGTTTTTTTTTTTTTTTTTTTTTTTTTTTTCCCAGCTATAATCTTGAAAATAACCTAAACTTTTCTTATTTATGACGAACGAATACAAATATTTCCCACGCATATACTCATTTCACTACTGTTTTGCAAAATGCAATCAATAATGCACTTTATTCATTTACTCGTTTTTGTAAAGTGACGGGAATAATTTTTTTTCAAGCGATTTCTGATGCAATATATTATTGTCACGTTCTGCACTCCTAAAAGCAACTTAAGATGACCATTAAATTTAAGAATGACTGAAATACAAGCGGCATTTAGGGTGAAAGAAAACATATTTTCTGGATGGCATTTGTTACAATTACCTACACATTAGAATCTTGTCAGTTACAAAATTTTATGTTGGAGCTGGTAGATGGCGCCATGATATAAGGATCGAGATAGATTGAAATAATATACTTTCAAAAATATAGACACAAATAAAAAAAATTTCATACCAAGCTAAGATAGCTTTCATGTATTTTGAAAAATGTTCCAGGTATATTTTTTAATTGATTTATACTGTTTCATTGTAAAAAATTACTAGAAATTAATCATAAACTGTGCAAAAAATTTTTTTAATCAAAATTCACCAATCTCATTAATATGGACATTGTCTTATTTTACTTTAAATTATTATTAGTTAAAATATTTTTTCGGCAGACTATTTATTTATTTATTTACATTTCTTGAAAGTATTTATCGTCTGGCTTTTATTGATAGGAATAATTCTTCGGCTTATTTTCGACTAACAAATTGATATTTTTATAACTACGGTAAAATGCTTAGAGGAAAAGAGATCATCCAAGTTTTTAATTTAAAGATAATAATACAAAAAGTATAAGTGTATACAGAATTTTGTATAATGATGACAGTGAAAAGACATGGTCGGCAAAGAATAACATCTATGGGCAGCTGTAGAATCATTCTAACCATTGCATCTAAAAAAAATATGTTATTTCGACAAATTGTATCCAAATTCGGAGTGTCAAAAAATACTTTAATCTAAACGAATAACTTTCAAGGCAATGCTAAAGAAACCAGTGCTTTAAAGTACACCACAAAAACTGGACGTTCAAATTGGCCAAAGAAAATGGTATCTTAAGGTAATAAATGGCTGTCACCAATAATTAATGACGAGAAAAAATGAAACTTGATGGGCTAGTTGGATTCAAATTTTACAACATGATTTAATAAGAGAACAAAGATTTCTTTAGTAGACAGCAAAGTTGAGGGTGGACTTGGGTTTGAATTTAATGAACAATCATTTTTGGCTATTTCTATCAAGAAAATGAGCTCCTAGGGCTATCAATCTAACTATTTATTGCATTTTTTTCCACTATAAGATTTGCTTGCAAGACAAAACTGTATTTCAGCAAGATAGGGCGCCCATTCGTGTATCTAACTATAAATATATGGTTTGGCATGAATAATATTAATGTCACGGCTTAGTCCGGACTTAAACCCAACGCAGAACATGTAGGGTCATCTAGTACGCAAATGGATGCCAATATTTTCCGACCAAGGACTTTAAAAGAACGATGCCGGCGTCCTGGCATAGGGGTAGCGCGTCTTCCCCGTTATCTGGGAAGTCCCGGTTTGAGCATGGTTGTTCTTCCGTTGTTCTATCTGTGAGATGTGTGAATGTGCTCTCCTGTAAAAAGGGGTTGTGCAAGCGAATGAGTGATGTGTCAGTAGCAAAGTCGTGCTCTTGGCCCTAGTTGGCGCTACTAAAAGAACAAGAGACGCACCCCCACCGGCTTAAATTGCTGTCTTCGTAACAGCGGGCTTGTCCATGGCAAGTGCCATAAGAAACAACAACAACAAAAGAACGATAGAGTAAGCATGGTATAAATTGTCCTCAGATGTAAAGAAAAACGTATTACTTTTGATGGAAAACTGTGTATTTGAAGCTATTAAATTTAATGGAAAATCGATTAGTTATATTAACATTTCTAGCTGTGTTCCTGGACCTCAAATATAATCCATTAAACAAATATTGTCTGAAGTTATGGGACACCCTAATTTCTGTTTTTCTAAACAAATTCAGCATTTGTTATTTTTTCCTAGTAAATTAATCCCGGCTTGTGTTTTAAATAGTTTTAAGAAGAAAAATCTCATCCTATTCTTATTTTTACTGAAAAATCGTATTTATTTTTTGTCTATATTTTTGAGACAGACATGGCAATAACATTCACTGTCCATCTAAAGGCTGAATGAGCAACTAAAAATCTATCAAATCCTATTATATTACATTTCATTAATCGGAATGCAAATTTTAGCAAAATTAATGCAATAAATATTTTAATTTTGTCGAAATATAGAAAAAGCTACAGTTCGACTATACATTCAAATTTCCTGATTTCTTTGAGGGAGAAAAATAAACAAACAACAAAACAAAATCTATTAGAAGGTAAAAAATTGTAATAGTAACACATGGACGCCTTGAACAATATTTTAATTCTGTATATAAGTATACATAATGGAGTCGGGCAGGATGATTCTTTATACTGTCTCCCTTTTAATGTTGCTTTAGAGAAAATCATAAGAGATTCAGGAATTAACATCAGATGCAATATATTCTCAAAATCAACACAAATTTTGGCCTATGCGGACGACATTGACATCAAGAACTGTTTCCGCATTAAAGGATGCTTTTTTTTTTCTTTAGAGCATGCTGCTAATATCATGAAACTTATCATAAACAGCGAAAAGACCAAATATATGTCTGTACTAAGTAATAGAACCTCCTATGAATCCCATCTAGAAATTGATTTCAGGTTGTCCAACGTTTTACTTATCTTGGTTCTATAGTTACTGATGACAATAGCATAGTCAAGGCTATTGTCATCAGTAAGGTCGTCTAATGAATGCAAATAAAGCCTTTACGGATTAAAACGATTTTTTAAATCCTCACTACTTTCAAGAAATACAAAATTTTTACTATATAAAACCTTAATTAGACCAATACTTATTCATGGCTCAGAGACCTGGACCCTGACCAAAGCTGGAGAAAATAAAATAGCCATTTTCGAAAGAAAAGTTCGGAAAGCCATTCTTGGTGGGATAGAAATCAACACTGTTTGGAGAAGAAGATATAGCTTTGAGCTATATAAAATCTATAGATAGCCAGATATTATAAAGTTCATAAAAATAAATTGAATGAACTGGGCGGAACTAGAACTGGAATGAACTAGAATAGATGATGATTCCATATTAAAAAAAAAATTCTTTTATATAAACCTCTAACAAGTAGGAAAAGGGGTAGATCCAAAATGAGATGGATAGAGTCGGTGGAAACAGACTTCCTGGCTATCCAGGAAAGAAACTGGCGCACAAGTGTCAAAAATAGAATGCGGTGGAACAGAATTCAGAGGAAGGCACTGGTCCACTTTGGGCTGTCTAGCCAAATATGATGATGATGTGAGTATACAAAAGTCATTAATCCTTTCGTTACGATAGTTCCCTTTGCCGAAATAATGCCACTGAATATGGCATTGCTTCTAAAAGTGTGCATATTGTTACAAAATTTTTTCTTCTACAACAAATACCGCCACTCAATTGTAATGACGCAGCGCATTTAATCTCTAATAGTTCAGCAGCTTGCTTGCTGTCTGATCCTCTCAAATCTGTTTACTCGTCGGTGACTCCGACCACTCGCACACACCATTTCTGACGATCCACACGACTTCCGAGTGCCTGTCTTTTATAGTTCTGGGAGGCGGGGCTAGATTCTTCCAGACCAATCAGGGCGTACCTGGCTGTACCTCGGGTCTTACTAGATGGATCGTGAAACTTCTCGAACTTTCCGGTATTATCCATTTAGTCGCCAAATGGTCGCCAAGCTCTCAGGTCATTTACGCGGCAGCTGCTCAGCACAGATCTTACAACGGTCTTTCTCACGATGACACTATTCATGGCCGAGTAGCAAAATTACAGATTTGTAACAATATTGTTACTTAAGTTGAATTTCAGCCACTAAAATTTAAATACCGACCTCACTATTGAGTACACTATTGAATAGTGATTCTTGTCCAAAAGTGCGAAATGTATTCATTTCGAAACATTAGAAGCACTTGTAAGCACAGGTCATCAAGTGAACGTTGTATGCATTCACCGCTTGTACACGTAAGTGATCGAGTGGATGCTGTCCATATTGGATGGTCATACACGCAGATAATCAAATGGATGCCGTTTATATCTAGCTATCGTACAGAAAAGATTAATAACTCGCAACATTATTAATACGTTATGACCCCCCCCTTCTAGAATCGGATATGGTCTTAAATGGAATTCTCCTATATGTGCAGGGTATTTCGGTACTGCACGTACAAAATAGGAAGGAAAGTGGAGAACATCGTTAAGAATCGTAAATACAGGGTATTTCAAATTAAAGTATCCCTGTTTGGGACGATCTGGCGAGAGAACCAGTTGACGTAACGCCTTCACATGTGGATGATATGCATTTCAAGCAATGGGAAATTGATTGGTACAATAAAAAAAAATTAGTTCAGAAAAAGACTTCTAGGTGAAAAGTGGCCCTATGGCCGGTTTAAGATAATGAATATGAAACATGACACCAGCGGTCGCTCTTTGAACTAATTTTTTTTATTGCACCAATCGATTTCCTATTGCCTGAAATGTATATCTTCCAAATATGAAAGCGTTACGTCGACTGGTTCTCTCCCCAGAGCATCTCAAAATGGGATACTTTATTTTGAATCACCCTGTATACTGACCTGTGACACGAAATTTAGAAAATTTGATGAGTGGAATATGCGACAAGAAATTTGGTATGTTGGTATTTCCATAAAATTTGTCGAATAAATTCATCTATGGGAAGTTGGTATGTTAGTGAACACGATCTTTGTGATGAACATTATAAGCCAGATAACAGCAACGAGACATGATAGTTACTTATGTCTTGTGGACATGTTACTCGGCTGCGAACAGCAAGGTCCTAGGTTCTATCCTCGCTCATAACAATCCGCTACATTGGTGACCTCGGACTATGAATCTTCAACCTTCGTACAGCTTTTGTGGCGTCATCTACCTGCAGCAACACAAAGTCGTCAGACTCACTTGACGCAACAGCAACCACACACGCTCGCAATAATGCTTGGCGTTACTCAAATGCTTAAATGGGTACGGGCGCATTTGACTCAACAGCTAATACATCACCACTTAACAGCCATATCGTTCGTCTTATTCCCGACTCACTGGAGGGAGAGTACAGTGGTGAACCTTATAAGCCAGATAACAGCGACGAGACATGTTATTTTTGTCTTGTGGGCTTGTTACTCGGCTGTGAACCGCAACGTCCTTGGTTCTATCCTCGCTCATAACAATCCGCTACAACTTAAAAGCACAAATAACTAGATAGTTGATAATGAGCGTTTGTTTATCATAAGAATCGTAGATTTTTTTTTTATCAAATTTTGAATCTAATCCATCAAAAAGTTGATTGTCTGTCAATCTGCATATGGGAGTTATGTTAATGTCATAACTCAGCCATTGGGAGTGGTCTGCCCAAAACTTTCCCGCATACTCTCTAACAAACTTGTCCTGCCAGAAAACGCCTTACATAGCATTGGCGTACGATGGTTACGAAATATTAACTGTTGGTGTGAATTTGGCATTTTTACTGAATCTATTGTGTGATACTTGGCGAGTTACTTCGCGATTAATCCCTGGCATGAGTTAATAATATCCAAAAATCGAATTTATGTTTTAGATACGTTTTTCTCAATCAATTGAAAACAAGATTTGACAACAAAATTGCACTTGTAATCACAAAAAAACCCATACTAAATTCGATATATTTAAGTCATTGGGTTTTTAAACTATCGCGTTGACATTTGAAAGTATAGACCGACAGACAGTCAATTTTATATTGTATTTGGCTCAAAATTTGCAAATGTCTACATTATAGATGTTAAATATGTGTACCGAATTTTATTTATTGACCTGTCTTCGTTTTTTAAATTATCGCATTAATTTATATTCGAACAACCGGATTTCCTCTGAACGCCGGATAAAATTTGAGAGAAATGTACAAATTTGGTGTAAAGGCCGAATACCAAATTTCAATCCCTTGGCTCAAAGTGATTTTGAGTTATCTTTCTCTATATTGCATATACGAGAAAGTAAAAATGCAGTGGCGTAGATAAATGAAATTTGATAATGATACCGAAAATTCCGAATCCGTCCGACGGGTGTAGAGTGAAAACTTCAAGTTTAATATCAGGTAAAGACGCTTTATTTTACATGAATAAACACTAGCAAATACAAATGAAGCTTTACTAAACAGTACTTGCAGTAAACAGCAGCACACAAGCAGCTTTTCGGTAATAAACATTCATAATAGCACAAAGGGCTCAGAGTGAACTCGCTGGAACTACTTCACTTAAATCTCACTTGTACTCAATTCAACTAATTAGAAACTGACTCTAAGCTCTCTCTATCTCTGGTCTTGAAGAAGTTTCTAGAGTAATCGCCGAAACTCCTGTTCTAATTTTATTTTCCAAGATTCTTGTAGAATCTAGAATATTCAATTTTGTAGCCAAATTTGCAAAATTCGTCGCCAAATGGCCGTCAAGGGCGGAGTTCATTGACTCGCCATCTTTCCGACATTCGTTAGAGCTATCTGTAAAACTATTTTCGTTATCGTATCTTATTGCGCAGGGAAACAACATTAGAAACTTGTAACAATATATTGTCAGTCATCAGCATAATATCAGTGGAAAGGAATATCTCTGAAATTCATATTAGGGTTTTTTTTATTATGCTATATAAAGTGTAAAATGCACCCATATTGTTTCAGTAAATGAGAAAGTAGCGAGTTTGACTTTCTCGCTGATTTGACTTAGATCATGATATAGAACGTCAATAATTAAAATGACATGTTGTGTAATTACTGGTTTCCTTTCCAAAAACTTATGTAGTACGGGATTATTTTTGTAGTTATCAGTACGATGCATTACATACAATATTCATTTGAAATGAGTTAGATGCATTACATTTCTTTAAAAATGAACAATCTAATATTAAAATTCATAGCTTATACTTTTAATAATTTTTGGTTGGATCTATCTGGAAATCGTCTGTCTGAAAAGAAACAATTTTTGCTTTACTTCTAAATAGTTTGGTATAATGTGCCAGTAATTATTGAAAAAAAAAATGAAAAATGAAGACTACGCCAGTGGAAAAACTTTAATGATAGAAATTTAACAAATTTAATGATACGTTTGATACCAGTAATTTTTTTTCTAGATAAAAAAAATAATAGTAAAAATTTTTGCCCATCATTAAAACTTTACCAAATGGTTTAACAATTTTTACAAAGTCATTAACGTTTCCGAATAAGAACTAAAAGAATAATTGTTACATTGTCGGATTTTCTTCGGATGGAACTTCCCAGTCCATTTCACTGGAATGTTTTCAACGGAAATTGTTTTTGAAGCATTCGTTGAAATGAAACAGGTGGAATATGTCTTTTATTTCTAACAATAGAATGACGTCATTTGACAGGTGCAACATTAGAATTTTCTACGAACTTCGAATTCATGTTTCATTTTAAGAATATTTACTACAGGAAAGAAATTCAGAAATTCTGATGAAATTCTAGAGATTTCTTGAACTTTAAGACCTATTATTCTGCTCATAATGGTGAAAGTTGTCGAAATGAAAGTTGTTTTTAAGCCAGTATTTCTGTGTATGCGTCTGTGGGTTTTTTCATTTTCGAATTATCGCCATTAGCATCTTCCGTGACTTGATACTTAGTGTAATATAATGCAAAGTTCAAGGATGATTTTGAAGCGATCTGCCGCCTGTTAAATGTCATATTCTTTGAAACAGCAGGAGTTATCCATATATTTTCCTTCATCTAAAATTTCTCAGTAATATTGAAACTTTCTATGTAGTATAGTTGTTAGTTTCGTATTAAAAAATCTGGTTCTTATGAGATCATGAAACCGTTTTCGTAAACGTTTTGATGCATAGCTATGTATCATATGTTTAAAACCCCGTATCTTTTTATATAGCAACTTTTGCCCAAGTTTTTTTTTTTAATTTTAATTTTACCAAAACTATTTTATCGTTCTCAAACGCTACTAGAATCTTTGACAGTTTATTTCTTTATCTGTGACAATTTTCATTGTTGGTGTGGTATCTGAGTACAATTTCCTTTCGTTGGGTGTTACGAATTAAGATTTATTTATATAAAAAGTAATAAAAACATAACAAGAAAAATTGTTTTCTGATAGAAATGGGGTAAAAGTGATGAAGAATATTTATACTTGTGCATACTGATAAATTTATGCAAGATAAATGTAGCTTTTTTTGTGATGTAAAGATACATCAATATGCAAAATCGGTTCTACAAAAGTTTACTAAACCAAGAGGATCATCTCATACTTTGCCGTATATGGATGTACGAAAAGATGGCGCTGATCACTGGTTTATATTTTCAAACAGATTGAGATATAAAATTACACTATGTAATTTACCACACAGTGGTCTTGTAGCAAATGCAGTGTTCCTTTATGTTTAAATGCAAAAAATAATTGTTTCTTGAATTTTCATGTTTTGTAATGTAATGAGAGGCATTATTTATGTTTGAAATATTATATTATTGTACGCAGTAGATTTCTAGAACTCAAGGACTTATTATTCGTGATGATGCCAATATAATTATGATTTTTTTGAAAATTTTTTTTAAAAAAATCTTGTGTGCCTTTTGTGTGTGTTTCTCATTAACTACACGCCATTTCCCGGTTGATTTTAAATTTTATTTATTAAAAATAAAAATTCACACATAATAGGCAAGATGCATTTCCGAGGAAATGCAGATTTCAACGTTTTTTGAGATCGATTAATTATTCTTTTCTGCAATAATTCTACAACATTTTTAATATCTATATAAATTTATTTGTATAAATTTATTCATTTTATTATTCAATTAATCATACTGCTTTTACTTCTCGGTATTTACTTTAAGTTATTTCATTATTATATAAAATAAAGCATTTTTTGGTATTAAGCCTGTGTCTAGGAATTAATGAATAAAAAAAAAGAGATTCCAAACTTTAGTAAGAAATATCAAAATATGATGATGGTTTTAGTTTTGATTCGTCTGAATTGATTCTATCATCCATTATTAGATAAATTAATAAAGGTTTTGAAATCGCACAATTTATTGAAAGAATAACATCTTCGAAACTGTAGTTGTTAAAAAAATTTAAAGACCATAAGTCGAAACATCTTAGCAGGTAATGTTTTAGATTTGATTCGTCTCTTTATTATTCTTAAAATGTTCTGTTCATTACATTCTAGCGATAATGTGCAGATGCAGACACACAAAATATATTTAATATTTTCGAAACGCATATGGTTATAAATCCAGTAATTAATACAATGAAAAATGTAGTTTTAAAACACACTTAAAGTATTTTAAAAAATTTATCAAAATAAAAGAAACCGAATTGCACGCAAAATAAAATTGATAGCACTAAAAAATCAATTTTTTTGAATTTTAAAAATGTTTTTTATTTGATAATATACTTCGAAACTTTAGCAAAAACGTTAAAATTTCAATTAATTATTATTTTAATTGAAATTTCGATAATCCATTACTTAGTGAACTATTGTTATCTAAGAAGTAACTGCATTCCAAATTTTGTAGTTACAAGTCCAAGAATTTACTCTGTAGAGCATTTTAAAGCGATTTTTCCATCACACATGTCGGAAAAGCGAATTGGAAACTATAATACAGCTTTTAAACATTTTCATGTTAACAAATTTAAATTAGGAGAAAAACTGACGTTTTATAACAATTTATATTTGTACATAATTTATATTTGAAACTATGTGTAGTATAATATATGAACATTCCATTGTTTCAAAAATGCACCATAAAATGAATTGCGAATTAATATTTGTTAACTTGCTAGTTCAAGGATGATAACTTATTAACTTGCATAGAAAAATAATCAATGATATACCCTTTAACTAATGCTAGGCATCCTATACTCTTTTTTTACTCTTATTCTCTTACTCCTATGCTCTTTTTTATGTGTAACCTACATTATAATGTTGATTTAAACAATTTTTAAATACGAAATGATATAACAAAAAGTTTCAAGAATAGTTCTGTAAAAAGTCAACAGATGGCAGCCAACACAGTCACAGAGAACACTGACAGTGGGCAAAAGAAAATTGCTGTGTCAGATTTTACGACTAAGCAGCTGTCTAGAGCAACTGGACTAAGAAAGGGTCGCTCTTCAAACTCTCAACAATAGACCGGGATAGGCTGGTTGGTAGAGCGTTGGATTCCCGTCCCTTACGTTGCGAGTTCGAACTCCGCCGGCCGAAGATTCCCCGTGTGCTTGGTGGCTGACGCGCGT
The DNA here is from genome assembly GCF_947563725.1 of Argiope bruennichi. NCBI lineage: Eukaryota > Metazoa > Arthropoda > Arachnida > Araneae > Araneidae > Argiope > Argiope bruennichi. Next base: position 103,634,090 of record NC_079156.1, read on the forward strand.
ATAAATCCGTCGTGGTCACAAAGTCTTTCATGTCGAGAGTAATACCATTGGGGGTACTGGATCAAGGGTGATCGTTCTCTGATTCAAGTCCAAATTAAGATCTGTGAGTGAAATGCATGAATGAAGCTCGCCCCTTGTGACGTGTGTGTAGTCAAGTCGTACTCTTGGCCCTAGATGGTGTTACTGGTAAGCAAGAGACGCATACCTGGTTTAAAATCACTGAATTCTAAAGTCAGTGGGCTTGTCTGTGACAAGTTGGCTCTGCGATAAAAACAAAAGGCGCTCCCTCTTCTTCAAACAGCAGGCTTGTCCAGGGCAAGTGCCATAAGAAACAACAATTCTTCAGCAATGACCATTCCATGACCCAAAATTACAGTATGATATGCCGTTCATAAATTTGGCGTGTAAGGTTCATACTTTTTTAAAAGAAAGATATTAATGTTACTTTGAACAGCGATGGATATTGTGCCGAGTTGAAGAAATCCCTGCAGTATCAATTGGATGATATTTCCAATGAGAATGCAGAAAATATCAGGTTTTAAAAAAGTGGTGAAAAGCCCATACAGCTCGTTATTTAATTGACGTTCTCAAGCAATTTTTTCCTTGAACAGAATCGACAAAAAATTAATTCTCGGTTTTGACGAATCTTCACATTTCAGACTTCCATGAGCTCGAAAAACATATTTTTGGAAATTGTCCGTCTGTCTGTGACAAAGATTATTCAAAAACATTTTGAGCTAGACGAATGAAATCTGCTGTAAGATCTTTATACCAAATTTGTAGAGTTCAAAAATTTACAGCAGTTACCATTCAAAGGAATTTTGTTCGTCCTTCTGTTCGAATATAATTTAACCCTATAACTGCAAAACAAAAAGGGTTAAATAAATAAAATTCGGAACACAGATTTAACATCTATAACGCAGACGGGTCTGAGCCAAATCCATCGAGAGAGTTGACCGTCTGTCGGTCTGTATTTTCAGAATCACGTTAATACGATAACTCAAAAGCAGAATGGCGTAAATATGTCGAATTCGATTTTTGGATACTATTAACTACAAGCCAGGGATTAATTGCCAAAACACTCGTCAAAGATCAAAAATAGTAAAAAATAAATAACACTCGGTACACTGAGTTAACGCCTATATCGTATAGGGGTATCAAAGTTTAAGCCAAATTCGACGAATGGTTGATCGTCTGCCAGTCCGTATTTTCAGAAACTCATAAATGCAGATAATTAAAAAAAACAGAGTGACTTAAATATGTCGAATTTGATATGGAATTTTGTGATAAAAAGTGCAGTTTTGTGTCAAATCCTTGTTTCAATCTATTAAGAAAAAGGTGTCTAAAGCATAAATTCGATTTCAGAATATTATTAACCGCATGCGAGAGATTCATCGCCAAAAAACTCGCCAAGAATTCAGTAAAAATGCTAAATTCTCGCCAAAGGTAAATATTTAGTGACTAATGTACGCCAATACCATGCGAAGCATTCTCTGTGATAACACCTTTAATAGAAAGTATGCAAGAAAATTTTAGAGAGACCACCTCTGCTAGTATCCTAAACATGTTATCTTATGTGGTGACATCGGGTGGCTGAGGTTTCCAAACATTGATACTTTAAGACGCATTTCACCAGAGTTATCTGATAGCCAAAAAAGATGATGAAGAAAGCCAATGTCCTCTACAAACTCTGGATGTCCCATTGAAGTTTCTGTCACCACGTTCGAAATGATTCGGGGAATCCTGAAAAACTATCGAGAGAGATTCAATCAATACATAAACAAGAAAGGCCACCACTAAAGTGATGCATCGTTTAAAAGAATAACCTGAAAAAGCATGTTTATGTAAAATGACATTGCATACACTTTCAAGGAACAACTAACGGAAGAACTCATAAAAATTCGTCATTAAATCTTCTATTAGGGACATTTTGTCAAATCTTTTGTATTTAGCTCTCTTCTAATGTAAAAAGTTAACACTCATTTAATGTATTTTATGCATTTTTAACGTTTCACTATAACGCATCGGCTGTACGCAAGAAGAAGAAGGTTTCTGGTTAGGTTGGGGTATCTCACAATATTCTTGAAATCCGAGAAAGTAAAAATGTGTTTTTCACATAGTATTTCATTTCGATTTTTTTTTTAATCTTCCTGGATCGAAGAGAATACAAAGAAATATGTATTAAACAATTTTTTATTTTTCAGAACCTCAAAATATTTTTAAAAAAATAATTAGTGTAGTGAAACTTGTAAGCTTAATTATATATTAAAATGATTATGAAATCTATGAATAAACCAATATAATTAATTATGCGACTCCAAAAACAAAAGTTTATCTTATTTTCATCTGAAATTCGATACAACGTAGTTTTCGTTAGTGTGTCGTTTCGGAACTGTCCTTTGAGGACATACTTGAGAGGTTTAACTTTAATTGTTTCCTTTCCTTGAATAGAACTGTTTTGAAATTTATCAAATTTAAACAGACTATTCTTAAAGATAATGCGTATTTTTCAGTCGAATTGTTAAGAAGTGAACATAGGAATTTCAGCAGAGAAAATTTGAGTATTTTTAATTTATCGAAAAGAAATTTCGAGTGTTTTGACGCTTAAAGCTGTCAACTATAAAATTACGATGAAATCCATTGTGTAATTCTATTACAGTTGATTTGTTTTATCCATGTGTCTATCGTAGTTTTGTTTAAATAAGCCTTTAAGAAATATATTATTTGCAGAAATAGACATTGCACAACTAAGTGTCTTATACTAAGTTTCATGTATTATTAATAATATAAAATCACATTACATAATTATGCAATATACAATAGTACATTGTATAGCTTTTCATGGCACAATTTTGATATAAAACATATCATTGAGTGTAAAATGGCATCCCCCACAGCCTTTTGAATTAATATTTATTATTTAGATACTTATTGATTATTTCATTTTCTAAAAAAATTGATTAAAAGTAAACTAATACCAGCGGGAATGGTTTTGCCAAAACTTTTTCGCATTATCTTTAATAGACTTGTCATGTCAGAGAACGTCTTACATGGCACTGGCGTACAATAGTTACGAAATATTAACTTTTGGGGTGGAATTTAGTATTTTTATAGAATTATCGTGTCATCCTTGGCGAGTTATTTGGCGATTAATCCCTGGCATGCGTTAATAGTATCCGAAAAACGAATGTGTGTTTTAGGCACGTTTTTCTCAACCGATTGAAACAAAAATTTAACACAGAACTGGATTTATATTCACAAAATCTCATACCAAATTCGATATATTTAGTTCATAGAGTTTTTATCACATTTACATGCTTCTGAAAGTACAGACCGACAGACAGCCAACCCGCATTTGGATCTGGTTCAAAATTTTACCAGTATCTACACTATAGATGTTCAATGTGTGAACCGAATTTTATCTGTCTTTCTCTTTTTATTTTGTTGTTGTTTCTTATGGCACTTGCCATGGACAAGCCCGCTGTATCGAAGACAGCGATTTAAGCCTGTGGGGGAGATTCTCTTGTTTTTATAGAAGTGCCAACTAGGGCCAAGAGTACGACTTTGCTACTCACGCATTAATCATTCGCTTGTACAACCCCTTTTTACAGGAAGGCACATTCACACATCTTATAGATAGAACAACGGAAGAACATCCATGCCCAAACCGGCACACGTACCCAGGACACCCAGATCACGGGGAAGACGCACTACCCCTATGCCAGGACGTCGGCTTTTATTTTGTAATTATCATGTTAACTTATATTCGAACAGCCGGACAGACTAACTTCCACTTAATAGATTTTACTCGAAATTTGATAGAAATATGCAAATTTGGTGTAAAGACCGCATACCAAATTTCAAGTGTCTAGCTCAGAGCGTTTTTGAGTTATCTTTGACCCATACAAACAGACGGACATTTTCCAAAAGGTGTTTTTCGAATTCCTGAAAATGTAAAGATTTGTCTAAACCTCAAGTTCGAATTTTTTGACAATTACTATATTTTCTTCTCTGTACTACGTATGCAAGAAAGTAATAAGTATATTTCAACAAAGCAATAAAAATTTTATTGCATGCCTCATTTTTTGTCGAAAATGGATTTTTAAGCATACTATTAATCTCTTCTAATACCCAGAGTGGGTAATGACCCAAAAAACTTTTTTCACATCCTCTCCAGTAAATGTCTTATTCTCCAGTTTATAAAATTGAGAACCTTGCTGAAGGCCACGAATGCCTTGTATGGAGTATAGAGCTTCGACCTTGAATCTACCATTTGTACAGAATCTATCTAAAGAATATGTATTTTGGGAGCCTTTTTAACAACCGGCTGAATCCAAAAATTGACACAAAACTACTGTTACGAAATTTCCCGGGGTTCGTTTGGATAGTGGAAGTTATATGGTGTGGAGAACGCTCAATCAGCAGGCGGCAGCAGAAAATAAAACAACGATGTTTATTTAAACTAAGATACACAGGACAGCACAAAGACGGCAACTATATACAGCATAGAAGAAGATTATCTTCAGCCGAGAAGGTGCAGCATACAACAAGTAGCGCACAGCTTAGTTCAGCACTAGCTTGACTCCGTCGCTGCTCCGCTTATCTCTGAAAGGCCAGTTCTCCACCGTCGATTCCGACCACTCTTCGCCGCCGATCCCGACTTCTCTACTCTATCGCTCCCGACTACGACTACCCTGGCAGCTGCGGCTGTCTCCTTTTATAGGTCTCAGGAGGCGGGGCTAGAAGCCTCTCAACCAATCAGGAACGTTCGAGGCGTATCTCGGTTCCTACTGGACGGATTGGGAAAATTCTCGATGTTTCGGATATAATCTATTTTGGCGCCAAAGTCGCCAAATGGTTGCCAAGTTTGTCGCCAAGCTCTGGGACCTCCTATGGAACAAACTATGCTGGGAAGCAGCATCACAGATTCGTAACACTGCATTGCAGTCGCAAAATCATAAACCAAATTTCATTGATTGAAGTCATTGCGTTTATGAGTTATTTCGTTTACAAATATACGAAAGTACAGACAGACAGATATTTCACACTTTGGCAGATTTCATTCAAAATTTGTTTAGAATCCACAAAAACGATCAGATGCTAGAACTGCGTACCAAATTTCATTTATATAGATCTTTTTGTTTGATTGTTATCGTGTTACATTATAGTCAAACATCCAAACAAACAGACTTTCTCTGTTTGGATTTCTTTCAAAATTCGACAAATTTAGCTTGATAATCACACACCACATTTCACTCGTCTAGCTCAAAGACTTTTTGAGTTATTGTGTTCACAGACAGACAAATTTAATGTTTAAAGTATCTGAAACGTGATGATTCATCAAAATCTCGAGTATTTATTTTTTGACGATTACAATACTGTATCTACACTTCGTATATGATAAAGTAAAAAGGAAGAATTCCTGCTTGCATGTGAATGGAAGCTTTACGGAACAAATTGTTTGACCTAGACTTACCAAACTTAGCGCAGATATATTTTGGAAGGTGTGTATGCAAAACTCGTGGCAATTTTTTTGAAATTTTAGTGAATTGAAAATTAACAGAAGTTGCGGCATTTTCCGCGATAACTTCCAAAAAATATTCTTAGATAAAAATAAATTGTGCACTATTTCAAAATTTAAAATTTATTTTCTTAATTATAGGAATTTAATAGTTGTGCAAATTTTTCATAAATCTTTGCAATTAAATCTTTTTTTTTTTTTTTTTTTGTAAATTTTATTTCCACTTATAGATTACATTATTATCCTGAAATTCAAACCATTTTTATTGTTCCATCAAATCGTGCGAATGTATTCCTTATTAATATTGCATAGGATACAAGATAGGATACATTTATATTGAATATATTTATTCATTTTTAAAGGAGGAAAGATATCTGTGAAGTTTATACCTCTACTAATAATAAACATGAATGTGTTTGTGTGTGTTAGCACTATAAAAGCCAGACCATTTAAAGTATTACTTCTAAATTCACCTCATATATACCTTGAAGAATGGAAATGTGCACCTAGGGGATATTATTTTTTTAAAAATTTTAATTAGAATCTTAATTTAAAAGTAAGCCGAATTTTTTTCGCCATAAATGCCGAAAATATTATTGCACAAAAATAAATTTTTCACCGTTTCAAAATTTTAAAAATCGCCTTTCTAATGATATCAATTTAATATTTGCTCAAATTCATCGCGAATTTCGGTAAATTAAGAAAAAAATGCCTAATTTTCAATAATAGATTACATTGTTCTCTGAAATTCAACTGCTTTCATTATTTTAACCCTTTAAAGGGCCATTTTTTTCTAGTCATATTATGTTAAAATATTTTTAAGCTTGAAATTAGAATAAGAAAAGAGATTCATTTAGCTTATTAGATAAATTTAATTTGATTAATTAATTAATTTGGTTAATTAATAATTAAGTAATAAATTAAGACACATCATTTTGTCTGAGATAAAGAACTGAAGCATCCAAGTTTCTGACTTACTAAAAAAATTTGTCAGAATTTTATTCCAACTACATAATTTTATACAAAGATTGATAAATTTGGTGGGAAGCATATTTCCCACGACCCTAGAAAGGGTTAATCAAATTCAATCAATTAATCGAATTTCGTGATTTTCTTTCATTGGTTAATTCTGAGGATGAAAGATTTAGTTTAGTATCTGTATTATCTGCAAGATGAATAAAGAAATGAAATCTGAATACCGCGAAATGTAAAAGATAAATGAAATGCATATTTATTTTTTTAATACAGCCTTTTTGAAATCGGACTGCTCTCCATCAGAAGAATTACATACTCTGTGAACAGAAACACCTAAAATACTCAAAATAAGTGTTTAATGTCTGACAGTTTGAAAAAATTACGAGCATGAAGTTATATGTAAACTATATAACTGAAATTAAATATAACCAATATCTCTAGCGAACCAACTGGTCGCCAAAAGCGAAATATCAGTAATAAGGAAATAAAGTTACAGTCTAGCAAAAATTAGAACCAGACAATTACGTTTTTTATAGCACAGCGATGCCATGATAATTAATTCCATTACAAAAGTTCATGTGTACAATAAGCAAGACAGGTGTAAGGCTAATTAAACATGATAATTTGATGATTGAGTAGATTTCGTTAAAGGAATCATGGAAATCAAGTTAGATGTAAACAATTTTATTAAATGATACATTAGCAATGCTTCCAACGAATTAGTTACTCACAAAAGCTGGTTAGTTAAAATAAATATAAGATATGGTTGCAATTTGAATCTGACGTGCACTTGAAATGAAGGAGTAAAAAGTCTGAAGTATCGAAATTTGATACATTGAAACAAGCCTCATTTGGCGATTTAATTCTCTTTTCCTGTAATAATAAAGACGATACTTAAAGTGTACGTACTCACTAGAAGAATTTTTTTTTAAATTTTAATTTTAAAAATCCAGTTTTTTCACAATAGGTCATGAATATATGTTTAAACTCATTTCAGTGATAAAAACACTAATATTCATATTACACTAATTATTAATTAATTAAATAATATTTAATGAGCTAATTAGCGTATTTTTTGAAACATGATATCGTAAATTCTAATTTGTACAGACACACAGTTCTAGTTGGAAATGATGCTTAATATTAGTCTTCATGTTGTCTGCCTCAATCAAATATAAAAATATATAGCTTTTTTTGCCAATTTTTTCATCAACGATGAATAGAAAAAGCGAGACTTTTTCTGTCGTTTTAACATTTAAATAGCTATTAAAAATTTATTTCGATAAATATAACTTTTATTGAGGCACAAAACATCCGCTATTTCATACAGATTATTTTGATATATAAATAACTGTATTTGGTTCATTTCTTGTTGAGTTATGATTGTTTGAATGAAGCAACATAGTGGAAAAATATCATTCTTCATAAAATGAGTTTAAAAAAAAAAACGAAACTAGAGTTTTTAGTGAAAACACCTCAAAAAAAATAATTATAACTCGAGAAATATTCCGAATATTGACAACATCTTGGTATCGTTTGAAAGCTAAAGGATAAGAGAACATTTTGAAGCAATAAAAAATATTCAATATTTTGGACGATTTTCGAAGTTTCAAGTGTGTACGTACACCTTAATTCCTTTAACGTACATTCTCCTTATTCTCACTATTCTATTGTATTATTCTCAATGTACCATACTTTTACAAGTTTTTTTAATGCCTAGAAATATTATAAAAATATATTTTTTACTTTTTGATGCACTGATAAAAGTGTGTATTTAATTTTTTTTTTACTCTTATTTATAATATTTTTATCTTTTTAATCCTTTAATATACTTCATAATGAATAATTATCGTAATTATCATAGAATTTTATAATATTTTTTTTTTACAAATAGCGGTTCCACTCATGGGATTGAAAATCACTTCAGCAACTGATCGATTGAATTCTGCAAATATTGAAATATGTTTTGTCTGCAGGAATAAATATCTGTGTAAGATTTCAAAATTATAGCACTTGTGAATGGAAAATCTATCAAAATTCCGTCTATAGAAATGCGAAAAAGTGAATTCGAGTAAAATAATGAAAAATTATCTTTAATTGGTGTTAATTTCATGCAATGGTTATAAATATAAGCTAAAAGTTTAACTATATTTTTAATAAAGCAAACACCTGCTATAGTTTTTTTTCCTTTTCTTTTTCTTTGCCTAATAAGTTAATTCAGGTGTCAAAGAAATTTCTCCTTAATTAGAAACATTTGTAGATTACCTGCATTTTTTTATGCAATTAGCAAGATTCATAGAATGAAAGCTATATATTGTTTTTTCAAATATAATTTACCATCAGAATATTTCTATAATAAATACAAAGGATTTCTACTTTACAGATCGGTTGTGCCTTCCAAATTAGAGAAACGCTACAAATTAAAGGCGGAAAACATATTTATTATACTGCATAATTAAAAAAAAAAGATTTTTATAAAATTATACGCTATTTACTGTATACACATATAATATATGATGGTTTAGATTGATATTTTCAAACATTCTGTATTTTATCGGTAACGATGCCTTATAAAAGTAAGTATTATTTTTGTCAAGACTCAGAAGATAGGATAATATTTTTTATAAGGAAAATATTCTTTAAAAAGCGAGCATAACACCATTGTATTTTTTCTTAAGAAAATGTGTAGAATCGGATTTTAAGCACACATTAATCGTAAATTGAATGCTTATTTTTATTTTGCATTAATAGTTGTGTAAATATATTTAAATATAAGTTAAGTTATGCAAGAAAAACAACTTGAACTGCTGCATTTCTATTTGTAATTAAAAATTATTTTAACCCATTTTTTTTTTCACCAGCCACTGTCTTCATTAAATTATGTTTCCCCTTCAAATTTCAAAAAACTCTTTATAGAATAATAGCAATAATTCTACATGATGCCTGTTTTAACCTTTGATTTGAGAACTGGAGTATGTTTTCAATGTTTTTCGATAATTTTTTGGAAAGGTAAAAGTTGTTTTTTTTCCACAACAGTGTCTTACATTGCGTCAAGGTTGCTATTATGATGATAAAGAAATACAATGCAATAACAAATATTCCCCCCTCTCATTATAGCAACGGAAGGTACTCAATATTATATCTTTTCTTTGATATGAACACGCAAACTGAAGAAAAAAAAATATCAATTTTCTTTTTTTATCAAATTTTTGTTTTAGAATATCTTTCCGAATTTTTTCACCTGGCTGTTATCAATGTTTATTTTATCACACCAAACGATTTTATTAGTTACAAGTTAATACAGTGCTATTAAGATAGCATGAATATATTCTGCATCAATTAAATAAAGCTGAAATAATTAACTAATGCAGTTTTTTCATTTTGTTTTTGTAATTTTCTGAAAGTTTTTAAATTAGTTTATTTCAAACTTGATATGTTTTAATAGAATAAAACTGTAATTAAGTTTTGTAATTTTCTAATAATTTGTAAATTTGTTTTGATTTTAATTAATTTTTAAATATATATCCAAGAATTTTTTTCTACTATTTAAATATTGAAATTTTTAGTGAAACTAATATAAAGATTGTTATGTATGAAATTCGGGAAAATATTTTGAAATTCAAGATTTTCTTACTTCTTCTTTCTATCTGTAGTTGTATTAAATCAAGATTTTTAGAATTTAAATTTCAGCTTCTCAAAATTTTCACTTTTTGTTTTGGTATGTTTTTTTTTATTAAAATAAACTCTATTTTGTAAATATTACATTAGATAAAATTACTTTAATTTTTATATTACATACACCAAATTACTATCTGCTTTCAGTCACGGAAGCCTTCTGTGCTTTTTATTAATTTCATCAAAATAAGGATGGAATAAAAGATAGGAGAGAAATAATTATTCGTTATTTACTAATACATATAGAAGCATTTCACGAGCTTCGAATTGAAAGAAAATAATACATTTCGAAAGGAAGATGAATATCAATGTCGGAAAAGAAAAGCATGCTCAATAAATACCTCTGGAATAGCATTATTTCTATTCATTATAATTTTTCTGTAGTGTAATATCATCAAAAAATGGCGGACAGAAATCTCTGAAATTAATAATTCGTTTATTTTGTTTTAAAAACGAAAGAGTGCCTTTCAGCAAACAAATCCGTCTTTTAGCATTTAATATCCAGCTTTATATTTTTGTTTTTATCGAATTTTTCTCCAATTTTTCTTCTTTTTAAAGGAAGAGTTGCGCTGGCTAGTAGAAGATTGTAAAATCCCACTTTCGGAATCTGATTCCACTAAGATCCGCTATGTATTTAGGCATGGTGCACGTTAAATTTGGAGTCAAGAGTCAAACATTCTTCTTCATAGAGTGGTGTAGAAGTTTGAAGATAAGGATGTTAGTTCGAGTGTTATCCTTCTCAGAATAAGCATCATGATCATTTGAAATAAGATATTTATATAACTAAACTTTAAAAGGAGTTTTTAGAATTTTTACTAGCTGGTATTAAATTCATCTTATTTATATTTACTTATTACTAAGGATAACTCTTTATAAAATTAACAGAATGTGTCTATTCTAATACTGATTTTTATAATTCATTCTTTTCCTTTGAAACTTTTTTTCCTATGGCTTACATACCCCCGAGGAGGGCACCTCGAAATGTGTATAAAATGCTTCCAGTATGGTAGTTGGATCTCGTCATCCTGGAGGGTACACAAAAAGGTGTGGGATCTGACTCCTCCCATCGATGACGGGATGTACTTCCTTCGGGGAGGGATGTACATACCGTCGGTGATGTGGCCGGTGATGGCCCTTAGGACTCAACCACAGTTCCCGCCAGTGTTGCTGTTGCGGCGGTCCGGTCATTCAGTTTTATGGTTTAAATCCGTGTGCCTTCGTGGCGGGTCGGAGAGTCAGATGGCTGCCTTTTCCTATAGCTTACATACCCCCGGGAAAAGCACCTCGAAATATGGATGAAATGCTTCCAGTATGGTGGTTGGATCTCGTCACCCTGGAGGATACACAAAAAAGTGGGGGATCTGGCTCCTCCCATCGATGACGGGATGTACTTCCTTCGGGAAGGCTTGTACTGTGGCTGGTGATGGCCCTTAGGACTCAACCACAGTTCCCGCCAATGTTGCTGTTGCGACGGTCAGGTCATCCAGTTTTCGTTATCCTTGTGCCTTCGGACGAGTCAGAGAGTCAGTGATATAACTTTCCTATGGCTTGCCTTTCTAAAAAGACCATCCTATACATTGAGAAATGATGAATAATAGTATGTTTTCCATTTATTGTCTGGTATTGATTTCAAAGTTGTAGAACTGATATCCAAACTTGAATGATTAAACATCAAAGGTTGAAAAGTTCACATCAAAGCTTGATTCCTTATATTATATCTTTAAGAAGCAATTCAGCTAAAAAGCACCACACTAGACGAAAGCAGAAAAAATTTACCACTTATATCACAGTGAAAGTTTCTATGTGTCTTGCTACAATCCATCTCCTTTCTGTAGAAATCACATCAAAAGCTGAATAACAAAACCATCAAACCTTGATCATCAAAGGTTGAACATTTGACATCAAAAGTTGGTTCCTTATATCAGGCTTTTCTCTTAAGAAGCAGTTCAACTAAAAAGCAAATAGTAGAAAGCACCAAACCAAACGAAAGCAGAAAAAATGCACCACTTAGATCACTCAGTGAGAGACTTCCTATTTGTCTTGGCACAATCCGTCTCCTCTCTGGAGCAGAGATCCACAATTTGAAGTTTTCTCGATCTCTGATCTTTTCATACAATCCTCCATTGTTTATTCCTTGTATTACGTTTATTAACTTTCTTTTATGACAGAAACCTTTCTTCATTGCCACTGCCATCTGAAAAGACAAAAGATAATCATCAGAGATATAATAATGTTTCCATTCCTCAGGCCCTGCTGCTACATCTAGCCATGCTCTGCCACCGATCATTGCTGAGTGTTTGTTCATTTGAGTGTTAATAGGCAAAGGTACAGGGCTTATGTACCAGCCGTTGCGAACTATATTTTGTCCAAGTTCACGCAAATAATCCTTTTCTGAATAGAGTAGGAAATCTATACTTGATGATCCTCTTGGTATGTAGCATTTGTAACCTTTCTTTGCAACTGCTTCTGAAAGTTCCTGAAAATTCTGGATGCCTTTCATTTCCCCAGGTAAGGTCAATAGTGAGAGAAAGACAGCCGAATAGCTGAAAGATAGGATTGTGGTAAAAAAAATCCACGAAGTCAAAAGAATCCGGTATTCGAATCGGTCTTGTTTATGATTCACTGACTGCTGTAATATATACTTTGCCAATATAAACAAGAATCTTGCATAACCACCTTTTACTCGAAGCAAAACTGTAAATGTTAATGGCATTAAAATCAGAATCAAGAATGTTGAGATCCAGATAGTAGAATCAAATGTCTTAAAGAAAGCCAGCGATTTAGGCCTAAAACCCTGTTTTCCCAACGCAAATGTCAAACTTTCTGTTGCATATGTTGGACTATAATCAACTACACTTAATCTTTTTTCCGTAACTGTCATAAAATGAATAGCTATGTCAGCAAGATCTTTTTGTATCTTTCCAATCATACCTGTCCAGTTACCATCTGGTAAGAGCTGACCCCATGCTTGGTCTTCAGCCATGACTAGTTTGAACTGAGTATTTAGTCCTTGTAAAATTACTTCCAGAAACTTTCCTTGTAATTTTAAAAAGGCTAAAGTACCATCATCATTTTTACGAACTATTGTTTTGGGATCGTTGAGTGTTGCAACTCTAATCAGAGATGAACAAGTCTTCGTAAATTTTTCAGAAAGGTTCCAAATCATCTTATCTAAATTTCTGTTAGTAGAGACACAAACCACTCATGTGCATATCATCAAAGATTTCGAAAATAATTTCAGGTTATCACAGTTAATTACCTAATTAGTTACGAATAGATACACAGACTATAGAAAACTCCTCAGAAATATTTCAATTTATTATATCTAAATTATTTGATCGTTGCAAATGTAATAATTTATTAAATGAGCATTGAAAAATTCCTCAATAAGCGTTAACATCACTGAATTTGGATGACTGATCTCAGCAACTATGACCAGAAATGAACAGTTGATCGGAAAATTCTAAGTTTCAAAACTATTTATAACAGATTTGCACTTAAACAAAAGCAGAAAAATATGAAAAAAAAAAAAAAAAACCAAAATTGAATCTTGGCTGTTTTGCCAGTTCTTTTTTTCTAATGAAGTTGTTGAATTATTTATTTTATTCACTAGCTGACTTTTCTGTGTTCGATGAATTTTAGATTACTTTAGCATTGTTATTCTAATGAACATGGTTAATAATTTACAGTAAACGGGAAAAAAAGGCTTTTAGAAATTTGTTTATTGAAAGGATTTGCTTATTGTTGAAATGCTTAAACTACGAGTAATTTCTTTTTTTCATGATTACACGCGATTATTTTTGAAGAAAATGTATTTGTTTGAATAAATTAGAGCTGTTTATGCTTTGTTTTTGTTAAATGAGAAATGGCGACTATTAATTCATCCATAACAAGTATGACTTTTCTTTTTTCGAAGAATACATATTATAATTTTAAAAAACAGATACAATTCCTTTTCGTTTTAAAAACCAAGTAAAATATAAATTATGTGTTTAAAAACAAATCATTAATAAAATTTGAGACTTGATTTTATTTTCCCAGTTTTCCTGCTAAATTTATTTAATTTGTGTTTTTCGTAAATTACTATTTAAAGACTCTCATCAAGATGAGTTTTTAGTCTTTTCTTGAATTAATAATGAAAATATTTAAGAATAACGAACACATACGATGTATATTACGAACATAATATTATATATATCATATAAATACAGAATTCGAATATTTATTAAAATTAACGATAGGAATAAATTACATGTTTAGAGATTTAAGAACAATTTCAATTAATGTTCTGACAAACAATAGATATTCTTGATAGGAAATCATCTTTTCAAAATTTTAGCCACTTTTTTTGATAGATGCTAATATTTTAATTCAGAAAAAAAAAATGTATCAAAACCTGTAATAAAATCCTAAGACCATCGGGGTTTACTTATTTTCTTTGCATTCATCAATAAAGTGTTTTTTTTTTCTTTACGCTCATCAATAAATTGTTTTCAGTGGCCAGTTGGTAACTAGATGTTCGTTCAATAAAAAACAAATATGAATATCATCTATGTATAAATTTAAGCAACTAGAATTTCATTGAAACAATTGACAAAACTGGACAGATTTTCCCTTTCTCATGCTCTGCAGAACGATATTCAAATAAATCCCTGCAAAAAGATAACATCAAACTCACCACAGCTGCATTTTTCTCACGTGTTTTTTAAACATATTTTGTGTATCTTTATTTAAAGGCAGAAATGGAACATCTGCTATCAGCTGCTTTGAAAACATTCTGAATCTTTAGTGATTACGAGATTCATCTGCTTCGCATTGGGAAATTACAAATTTTATAAACGAATGTGAAAGTGAAAACTTTTTTTTTTAATTTTTGCTTTAAATCTCTGCATTTTAAAGATAAAGAAAGATATCTCTGCATTCTAGAGATAAAATAATAGTTACTTGAAATCTTGCAGATTTCAATTGATTTTCAAACGTGAAAATAAAGAATCAAATTTTAATAATTGTGAAACGTGGAAAATATATCATCTGTTGCCTAGAGGTGTATATCATGTGTAGCCCAAGAGTGCATCATGTGTTGTAAACAAGTAAAAATCTGGATTCTTTAACCTTTGACTTTAATATATTATCACATTAAGATGCCACTATGTTCTGTGGTCAAAAACATGGACGAATTATGAGGTAAAGCAAAGCAAAGTAAATAAAAGTAAGCAAAAGAAAGTAAGCAAATGTCTAAGGACCCCCACAACTTTAAAGGACTCAAAGTGCTCAAGTTTTTTTTCTAGTATTTTCAAAGCTATTTAATTTCTAGTGCTTTCATTTAATTATAAAAGCTATACAATCAAACTTATTCAAATTAATATCAAGTATTTCGTAAATGAATATTGCAATTATTACAGTACTATTTCTAATTAATTATCATCTGCAAAAATTATCTTAAAAACAATGTGGTGTTTTATGATTTTTAAAATTACCTGATCCTATTATTAAATATTAGTTAAGAAAATTTTTGAAATTTTTTATAGTATTTTGTTTAAAATTACTTTTCAATTTGATCTGTACAATTTTTATAGCGATATACTGAAATCAACTTTTTAAAAATGATTTACAGTTAAACGTTTTACTATTTCAGTTTTCCAATATTTGCTACTTTATATATATATGTTGGTGTTTTTTGTAGAACATAAGTGGTTAATTAAAAGTTCACATTTTTATTCTTCCTCATAGTTAAGGAAATATTTCAATTTTTTAGATACTTTTGGAAAGTTTTTTATTAGAATTAGAAAGTTTTTTATTAGGGATGATGCCAATGAATGGCAGTAAGATGTGGGAAAAAGAGCGTGTGGAAGTTTTTTGAATATAGTTTAGAATGGAATTTTATAAAAAAGGCATTTTTTAGCAAGTGGAGAGACAATGTAGGAAAATAAGAGCACGCAACTTAGAAGCTAAAGTGAAATCCGAGTTCGAATAATTTGAAAAGAACTGAAAATTATTAAAAATGTATATTATTTTGAATGCTTGATTTTTCAGTAATAATTTGAGAAATGTTGTTAAAAAAATGCGGTTCAACTTAATTACAGAGTTATAATTTCTTTTATTTTCACAATATTTTTAAAGGTTTGTTCTTCATGATAACCGCGATAATAACCTTGTCCAAACGAACGTGTTTATAAATTGTATATTATATTTTCACTGAACTTGATTGGCAACATGCATAAAAAATATTCTCTGTAAATTTTGTTCTTATTTTATTTGCATAGTATGTTGTTTCTTTGAAATGGTTGGTATTGCAAGTTCATGTACTTTTGCTCAAAATTAATACAAATCTATAACTTTGAAATAGATAGATTTCATATATCATCCACATAGCCAACAGATTCAATTTATTCATATTATACACAAATGGACAGACACTCAGACATAATTCCAAATTTTTTAGAAACTCGAAGAGATTTAAAATTTAGAAATTTAGCAAAATGTGACATTTGAATGCTTTTGCAAATACATCTAAATATACTTTGTATGGAAGAAAGAAGCAATATCTAGCTCCCTCAATATATGATAATTTTTTTATTTATAGTTGTCGGATTTCACCTGTATTATCTTATTCACTTCCTATACTGCGTTGTGAGACATATTTTGCATCACTTACAATGTCTCTAAGATATTTTTTTTATGATTTAATGATAAATTAATAATAAAATTTGATTATATTTTTGACATAATATAAAAAAAATATTTTTAAAAATTTAATTAAACAATTGAAATATTTAAAAAAATCTTTTTTGATTTAAAATATTAGTTCAAGATTGTATTTTCAATATTTTCCGACATTCTAAGGATTTGCACAACTAGCGCTGGAAAACAGGAAATCGTGCAGTGAAGAATTGATTTGTTACTTTAATAGAATATTTAAAATGCAAAATGAAAACATTTAAAGATTCTTTATAATACTAAGCAGTTACACAGCCTTCATAAAATTGCACTTCAATAATATATTAAAATTTATTACATTAAGCCTTTTATGTTTTGAAATAAGTTTTTACCAAGCGGAAATCACGGCAAATGATTTAAAATATCTAATTTTTACAATATGATAATTTTCCATGATAACAGTATTTCTTTTTCATTTTTCGCAAATTCTGTACAATTTTTTAATCGCTATTATTTTCAAGATTTCGAAAATCGCATGCAAATATTGTATTGTATAGAAATACATGAACAAAATTCCAATAAATAAATAATAAAAATAGAATAACTATTACTTTTAAGTCATCAAAATAATTTTGTATGGAAACATTTATCAGTTTTTTAGAATTTTTCATTAAACCAAACAAAAATGGTGAGTCATTAGAAAACGCAATTGTCACAACTTAAAGTCGTTTGCTAATTTCTGTAATATAATAAAGCTCTGAAACTAGAACACCTGTCTGGGATTTAATTGCTGCCAGCTGAAATATTGAAATACTCGTCTGTGTAAAATAAACAAAACAATTTCGAACCACAATAAGAATTATTCTTCTCCTTTTTGAGGTAGAAGTAGTGTATAACAAGTTCGCTAGAAATTTATGTTAATTTTCTAAAGGTACTGAAAATGCACATTATCTTTATTCATAAGAATGCGTGACTTGATTTTGAATTCGTAAATGCATAGGAGTAGAATATTTTAGATTTTTTTGAACAAAGATAATTGCTTTTTATTACATTTAGATATACAACAGAAGTCAACTACTTTTTTATGGAATTAGGGTTCACTGTCTTCTTATGTTTAGCTTGCTATGCAAAATAAGAAACTCTAGTTCATTACGCTATGTGGTATTGAAAAGCAATAAAATAAGTTTGTAAAAAAATCTGTTATTAGAATTCTTTCTTTTAATATTTTACATGTATGAAATTAAAATACTCTTCTGCATAGTTGTATTAAATTATCTTTGGGATTAGGTTTTTTTTCTTTTCTTTTCTTTCTTCTACAAAGAGTGCACATGTTGAAATTACTGTGATCATAAAAATATTAGAGAGTGTATTTGTAAGGAATTTCCATATTTCAGATCTGACTAAATACAAAAAAATAAATTATAAAAATAAAATAAAATAATTTTTTTGGACTCGTCTATTAGAGAAAATGATAATTAAGAAAAATCTCGAACAGATGAAATTAGGCATGGCGTCTTTGCATCAAACCGCTAATCAAATTTCTACCTGACAAAAATTTCTTTAAAATTTTCGATGAAATTCTCCTGTTGGGATTGATAGGTTTCTGCGTTTCTATGTATGTGAACTGTAAAACGCAAGGGCATGAACGGATGAAATTTAGCATGTTAAAATTACTAAAATAAAATGGCATATTATTTTGACTAAATAATTCTTAAAAAGCTAAAATCGAACTGAAAATTTTAAGAAAAATCTATAGGGCTGCAGACGAAAACAATATATGGCGAATACTTTACATTCATGAATTATATAAAAAATTCAAAGATCCTAACATCATTAAAATTTATCATATCAGATGGCTCGGACACTTACAAAGATAAGAGAACAGCTTTGAAAGCTGACATTTAGCAAGCCTACATACGTCAGGAAAAGAGGTCGGCCACCTTTTAGGTGACTTGACAACGTTATATAAGACCTTAATTTGCTGGTGTCAGAAACTGGAAATATGTGGCGTTAGCTCGGTTGCAAAGGCGTAATCGGACTGGAGAGGTCATAGTCTGTCCTAGGCTGTAGTGTCAAAGAAGAAGATTCTGTATAAATAAAACAAATAAAATAACATATACAAAGAATATAAGTATCAAATTGTGGATCAAATGCATCAAATGATTCATTGCTTGTCAATTCGTTTATTCATGCATGTTGAACGCAAAAAGACAACTTAAAAAACAAAAATGAAACTCGGTGTTCTGTTATTACACTAAAATTGTAGATTTATCTATAGTGGCTCATTTCTCAGGAATACAAAGCTGCAAAATTTTGTAATTTTTTTTTAATGTTGTATTTTTGTTTTTAATAGTATTAGCTTAATTTTTCTCAAGAGAAATCAATGAAAACTAAAAAAACACATTAGAGATGAAAAAAAAAAAAAAAAAAAGAAGCAGAAAGAACGGATCAACAAATAGCATACAAAATGTGCCTGCGCATTAAATAAGACTGGGAAAAATCAAAATATGCTTAATGATATTCAGAAAACTAAAAGAAACGTCTGATCCTTTTGAATTTAACTAATTCTAAGTTGGAATTTTTGCAGCTCCAGTTGGACGTTTTACGAAATGATGTACTTCCTTTACTTCGTTCTTCCACCAAAAGTTGAATTTCATTACTTTCCCATACACATAGTATAGAGAAAGTACAGTAATCATTAAAAAAAATTCGAACTCGAAGTTGCGACGAATCTCCACGTTTTACACCTCCCAGAATTCAAAATAAGTTTTTGGAAAATGTCTGTCTGGGACAAAGATAATGCCTCTCGAATGGGTGAAATTTAGTATAAATTCTTTATACTAAATTTCCAGATTTCAATCAAATTTTGAATAAAATCTGTTCAGTAGCCTTGTCTGTCTGTTGGTCTTTATTTTAATAACAAATAACCTTGATAGTTAAAAAGCTCAATGACTTAAATATATCAAATTTGGTTTGACATTTTGTGACTGCAAGTGCAGTTTTGTGTCGAATTTTTGTCTCAATCCATTGAGAGTAACATATCTGAAACACAAATTCGATTTTTGGATATTATTAACCGCATGCCAAGGTTACATCGCCAAATATCTCACCAAGTATCACATGATAGATTCAGTAAACAAACTAAAATCACGCCAAAATCAATATTTCGTAATTATTGTACGCCAGTGTCCTCTGTGTGACAAATTTATTAGAGAGTGTAAGAAAAAGTTTTGAGAAGACCACTCAAGCTGTTTTTTCTACCTTTCCTTGGTATACTTTCGCTTCTGTTTTTCGTTTTCGTTTTCGTTTTCCCGTTGTTCCGAAAGTAAACATCTATTTTAATACAATTATTACATTTTCTATTCACAAAATTAGTAAGAGTTTATATAATGTACTGCTTATTTAATATGTTTCAACTGCAACAAATCATATCTACCTGTGAAACAACAAAAAAAATTGGATTATATAGAAATTAAATTGAATTTTTAGTTTCTCGTTCACAAAATATACAAAGAGAAAGTATTATAAACCTAAAAAAAAAATTCAAACTCGATATTTTGGCAAATCTCCACTTTTCAGACCTTCTGAGATTGAAAATGGCATTTTTGGAATAATGTCTCTCTTCCTGTCTGTCTGTGAATACAATAATTAGTAAACGCTTTGGGTTAGGTGGGTGAAATTTAGTATGTTATTTTGCACGTCAAATGTGTAGTTGTCTATAGTTCTTCTATAGATTCTGAGACGACCGCATTTCGACGATTCCATCTCATTAAAGGGTGAAACGCGGAACGATGAGTGTATTTCCGGTATTCCCTTTGACCTTGGATTTCCCCTATTAGATACTAGTAAATGTAAACATTTCCTCCTTTCATCTTTCCTTTCACCCCTATTCTGACGAATTAAACCCATCCTAACGCATGCGCAAAAGAGCGGAGGGTTTTACAATCCGTTGCTGAACTATATCAAATTTTGTACAAACTCCACTAGAAAGTTTGTTTGATCGAGTGCAAGTGAAACCCTTAACTACAGAACGTAAAGACATAAATGGATAAAATTGAATGCACGGTTTCAACATCTAATATGTATTTACATATCAAATTTTGAACAAAATTCGCCACTACTTTGTCTTTCTATTTGTATATTAGCATGCATTTGAGCGCGATAAGGATTTATATAACTCCTTCATTACTGATCCGCCCCAACCGACCGGACAAATTTTACCCTGGAAAGCCGGTTTCTCTTTCAAATGAGAGATGCTGGAAGTAAAGCGAGAAACATTCTTGGTAATAACTCGTTTTATATCCTGTACCCCTAGTGTGAAACTAAAACGGGCCTGCCAGGATAGAATTTGCACGGTCGGTTGGACCGGAGCAGTAGTGAAAAGGATAAAAGAGTTTTATATGTAATCTTGTTGCTAAGATTATAATTTTGCATCGAATTTTTTCTTCTTTGGTGGTAAAAAAGATTTCCAAATATGCATACTCTTTTATCTCCCATAACTTCTTTCTTCTCCTCTGAATAAAAATCGTAACCCATGGCACTTGTGAACTTCGCGGCTGCTTAGATTTTTATTTTCAGTTCCGTTCCAAATATACTACAAATCAAGAAATTATAGACTATCGTAAAAAAGAAGTTCTTTTAATTCAGCAGATATGGTAGAAAAAATTTGCTAAGATTCGCCTTAATCATATAGGGGTGCTTGTCGGTTGTAACAGCGACCAAAGAGCGGCAAGAAAAAATTTCTCCAATTTGGTGATTTCAATCGTCAAACTATATAGCATGTGATTATATAACTTGATACTTGAATATATTTTTATAACTTGGCGAAATTTTTCTTGGCGGAATTTGGTCGTCGTTTAAACCAAATTGTACCCATATCGGTAAATGGCAAGATCACTGGATGAACTCAATAAATTATAACAGAGGGTTGTCATTTTAGATATCTCCTTTTAAAATCTTGCAAGCGAAAACAGGAATAAAATTCGAAGCAGACAAACGTTGGGAATAATCTTAATATAATTTTTTTAACCCAATTAGGTGTCAAGGAAGTCTTTGTCGAAATCGAAAACAGCTTTATATTAGTTGCAAAAAGCAAAAAATTAGCCAAGCTCTGTAATTGTTCAATTCTAATCTCTGTTTTTAAATTTTTCTACCAATAACCTCTGAGACCATAAGAGGAATTTGGCTATGGATAATCTGTGTTATTTTTATCTTCAGACATTTTATTTTTAGAAATTTAACTAACAATTCATTTTTAGAATCTTTTTTTCTGTAGCTTTACTATTACAGAAAATAAAAGTTTGATTTCTTGTATATATATATGCATTTTTTTCTGAGAATACGTGAAAGCTAATTCTTTCAAACAAAATTGAATCTTCAAAAATTTTTACTCTACAATAATAGATACATTTGATTACTGCTTGAGATTACTGCATCAGCTCAAAAATATCTTCTGATGTTTGTAGATTAAATATTGCTTTTTTGAGGTTTAATATCTTGTAAACCAACATAAACAATTAAAAAATGCACGTTTCTTCTTTATGGTATTTTTAACTTATCCTTAAAAAGTATGTACTTGCAAAAATAGCTTTATTTTAAATTACACCAAGTTATGGACTTCATGCACATGAAAAAAAATAAACAAACGGAAATGAAACATTCATAAAAAAATATTATTTTTATGACTTCATGTTTTTTTATTTCTACTGTAGAACTTAATAGCGCTATATTATTATTAGTTAGAATGCCAAAAATTCCTCAATTTTCTTTCAACTCTGAATATTTTTAGTAAACCTGCTTCAAATTTGATCATTCTTATCTGGTTATTTCTAATATTTTGTAATAGTTTCTGTTTCTGTAATGGCAATAGTGTCGTTAGAAATTATTTTTCTGTTAATGAGACAAAACTTACACCATCCAAATTTTCCTTCTAGTCATTTCCATTGTTTCTTTTAAACCGAAATATGAAACATATCCTTGCATGATTTCGAATCCAAAACTTCCCCACTAAAATAATTATTCAGATGTGGTTTATTACTGTCTGCTATGAACAGCTTCTACAGAGACATCGAAACCTGAGAACTGATCTTACTTATTTGAAAATGTTGTACAATTCGCGACTAATTTCGAGCGAGACTAGGAACAATTTCATTGCCTATTGAACCGATCTTAGATCAGTTCAGAGTTATCAAGGAATGCAAGTACATTCTTTGGTTTAAAAAAAAAAAATAAGTCTTATCAACATGCTAAGTAAAACATTCCAAGGTCCTCGTAGGACGTTTATGTTTTGACCGGTTTTCCCTAATTATAGAAAAAAATGGTTGAAAGTTGGTATAAGTCTCAAATACCACAATTCAACTGTTTAAATAACTGCTTTCAGTTGGATATGTGACACTTTTTCACAGCAGATCTGATTATAAGTTCGTTTCGAGCACAGAACACATTTTTGATGCCAGTATGCATGTTCAAATATCATTTTACAAGAGATTTGATTATCTCAGGGAAAATCGGACGAGTTTCTTTTTTCATCTATATAGTACTATCATGGAAAAGTAAGAAATTATTTTACAAGTTTCGCATTAAAATCATGAAATTCGCAAATATGAAATTTTGATTCGACAAATACATATCTCCTTTGATTCGTATTTGAAGTCAAGTGATACAATGTAAACTTTGGATCTAAACAGAGACGATGATGGCTTAGCGTTGTGTGCTGCTGACAAAGCAGTTCAGTATTTTTATCTTCAAAACGTGTTGGAATAGAGTTGAGATTACAATTTTTATCCTAACTATCATTATCAAACCAAAAGAAACATAATCAAAGTAAACCTGATTGCCAGATACAAAATTTTAAAATTTTAGAGATATCTTTAGTTTTTACTTTTTTGTATACATAATATAGAGAAAGTATTCTAATCGTCAAAAAATTACAACTCCAGATTTTGACGAATCTCCATGTTTTAGACTTCCCTATGTTCGAAAAACTCATTTTTGGAAAACGTCCATCTGTCTCTCTGTGACAAAGATAATTCAAAAACGCTTTGGTTGAAATTTGGTATACAGTCTTTACACCAAATATGCAGACTTCTGTTAAATTTTGAATAAAATCCGTTCTGAGAAAGTCCATCTATCCGTCTGTTCGGATATAAGTTAACACGATAATTACAAAACGAACAGACTTAGATAGATAAAATTCTATACACAGATTTAACATCTATAGTACAGACATCTGTCAAATTTTAAATCAAATCCAACTAGGGATTGACTGTCTGTCAGTTTGTACTTTCAGAAACATGTAAGCGTGCTAGTTCAAAAACGCAATGAATTAAATATATCAAATTTGGTACGGGATTTCGTGACCACAGGTGCAGTCTTCTGTCAAATTTTTAGTCGGTTCAGAAAAACGTATCTAAAATACAAATTCGATTTTTAGATATTATCGATCCATACATGAATTAATCGCCAAATAACTCGCCAAGGATCACACGATGGATTCAGTAAAACTATTAAATCCATGCCAAAAGTTAATATTTTGTAGCTATTGCACACCAGTGCCATGTAAGGCGATCTCTGGCATGGCAAGTTTATTACAGAGTATTCGAAAATGCTTTGGGGAGATTACTTTTACCATTTATACTCGAATATACTGAATGGTCATAAAGTTTGGAATATCCAGCTAATCAATAAAATCTAGTTGAATGTTTGCTGATATTGAGGACATGGACTTTTATATGAGAAATATGAGAAAATTATTCATCTAGAAAGGGCCTTTACAGGTTGTTGAAACTATTGACAAGGAATATTAGTCCATGCTAATAAAATGGCAATTCTTCATTCTCTCAAATTAGATAGTGATACATCGCAGTTATGATCAAATCTCTCCTCGTTCCACAAATGCGTCAGACATGTGTCCTCACCAGTGTAAAGAGAAATAAATCTCGAATGTCAGACAAGATCATACTTTTCCACTCATCTAATGTCTAGTGTCTACGTTTTTAAAATCAAATCGGTTTTGTTTTTGTTTTTCAAATTTGCAGTGAAATTAAAGCAATTCTTATTGGTCTTAAGCTTTTAAAATTAATTCGTTGTAATATTCGCCTCGTAAAAGTATATGTTTTTTTCTGGCAAAATATATATTATATTATTATATCGCCTGGTATATTTTTTCCCAAATTAGTTTAGGTAGCCAAAATTGGATCACCAATTTTATTAAGTTCATCATAAGGATTCTAGAAAAGAAATTTTTTGGGGGATGTATGCAAATATTGAAATCTAAATGAGAAGGAAAAAAAAATTTTTAAGCCTAAATTTCTAGATTTTTGAATAAATTTTTTTTTATATTCGTTTCTCTTAAATTCTTATAAGTATGCTAATTAATAACAACAAATAGTGAAAATAACTTAAACGCAACTTCTTTGGAATAACATCAAATTTAGTGGTGACGTTGGTTTATTAAAATAAAGTTCTTTACCTAACATAAGAATATTTTTGGTACATAATTCTTACAAAATATTGAAAAATGAATTCCCTTTTCATTAAAGAAATGGAATAATAATTAGAGACTTCAAAAATGCTATCAAAATGATATGCAGAGCTCCATTTGTTTTTCATAAAAAAATTGTAATTATTATTTTATTCCTACCAAAATATTTTAAATTAAAACTGTAAAGTTGTTAATTAAATGTTACGGTGTAATTAAATGTTACTTAATTTAATCTGAAGGGAGAGCGAAATAATAAAATATTAAAAATTCTATTATGTGTATGATATTATTCATTCCTAATCTAAACTAACAATAAAGATAAATGTGTATGTTTTGATGCTTTACAGACCATTTGATCTACAGCTACCAAATTTGGTGCGTGTGTATCTTAGAAGGTGGAAATATATACCTTTGAATGATATTTAAAATTTTTTAACTCGAAATTTAATTAACTATAAATTAAGTTGTAGGTGATAAATTATATATATATATATATATATATATATATATATATATATATATATATATATATATATATAAATCTCTTAAGAACATAGTATTATATTGAAATTAATTAATTTTATACTATCATTTTTCACTTTTAGATTTTCTTGTTTACGAAGTATAGAGAAGGTATTATAATCGTCAAAAAATTCGAGATTTTGATGAATTTCCACGTTTTAGATCTTCATGAATCCCAAGGGGAGGGGAACAGTTTTGATATTATGTCTATCAATCAATCTATTTGTCTCTCTGTAAACAAAAAAGTGCTCTGAGCTGGATGGCTGAAATTTGCAATACGAAATTTCAACTAAATTTATAGATTTCTTTCTAATTTTAAAAGAAATCCATTCACAGAAAGTCTCTCTGTCCAGCTGTTCGAGTAAATGCGAATTCGATAACAACAAAGCAAAAAGAGATAGGTACATAAAATTTAGTACACAATTTTAGCATCTAAAATATAGATTATCATCGAATTTTGAGCCAATTTCATCAACCGATTGACAAGGTTGCGTGTTCAAATCACGTCCAGGTCACCAATTTGGTGGATAGTTATGAGCGGGGATAGAACCTGGGACCTTGTGGTTCGCAGCCCAGAAACATGCCCACAATACAAAAGTAACTGCCCGTGTAGCGTAGCTGTTAACTGACTTATAAGCTTTCACCACAAACTCATTATTGTTCAATAGCTTGACGATAAACGCAGTAATTAATAAGCGCAAAGACAAATCATTTAAATTCGATATACCTTGCATTTACTACATCAAGATTTTGGTGCCAATCGTCTGGCAAAGAGGCCTCAAAAATGCATATTCTCGAAATAGATTCTGTAAAAATTCTAAATTCACTCCACAGATCTATATTTCGTAACGGTCATTAAAAATGCATACTCTATTTTCTTTTCATTATACTATAAAGCATTCATGTGGGGGACTTGAAAATAAATGACGTTCACGGCCTTGCTCAAGGTCCACAATTTTTATGCTGGGAGAGGGGGATGACGCCTTTATTAGGGAGTATGTGGGAAAGTATTGAAGAAGCAACTCGCACTCCTTGATTTTAGCACCGGTGATTTTGCTTCGTTTAGTTTGCTATATTTACATCCATATCAATGCAGCATTAGAACTATTTGGGGAGGGACTGCGTAATTTTGAACTCAGTCAGATGATGAGGACCCTACCTGAGCTGTTATTCCACCACCTTTTCAAACTTTTGCGCCATACCAAAAGTAGAAAATCTGGTATCGACAGATTTAATATGTACTAGACATGTTTGCACTACGTTTCTTCTGTGAAATCAAGTTTTGAACTGGAACTTCTGGTCTCGATGTCATGATCTTACCACCTGGTTAACATGTCCTTCGGCTACTTGGCATCTGTTTATGATATGAAAGACTGCATACTATCAGATTTCATCCAATGTAAGTTTTGACTACTAACTTTTGCACTTTCTGTAAATATATTAAGTTGTTTTTCTGGAAGACATTCAGGAGAAACTAGTCCGCATTTGTATTTCGTTTGGATTGAAATTTCCAACATCGAGAGCTGTTCTTAATTTTTCATCGGTTGCTAGTTTTGAATAGCGCTGGCTAAAAGCTAAGGAAAGATCCTATAAATTTCTTCATTCCATTTATGTTCTCCAGTTATGCTATGACACTTGTTAATGCTGACAGTATTAGTTTTCTAAAATCTTCCACATCGGAGTTCATACTGTTATGGAAAATATCTAAAATCTGTCCATTGGTTGTAAGTCCAACAGACTCAGTAAAAAGTAAAGATGTTTTATTGTATACGGAAGTACCACATACAAATAACATATAGACGAAGGTTATACAAAACAGCACTTGCAACAAACAGCAACAAATGAGTAATAAAGAACCATAATAGCACAAAGCGATCCGAGAGATTGCTACCAACAGAGAATCGCTTAATTACGTGCTTGAAGTCAACTACTTATCCTACTGCAGTGACACCGCTTTTTATAACTCCTGGAACATAGCATCGAACATTCTAGAAAAAATCCTTGAGCTCGACTCCTAATGAAGATATTACCAACATACTTGAATATTCTGGGTCCTTTATTTTTGCCGCCAAATAGTCGATAAGTTTGTCGTTAAAACTAGAGTCATTAACCAGCATCCATTCAGAATTTAGTTAGAGCTATATGCAAAACTTTCTTCCGGTAAATAACTGCGCAAGAAAGCAATATTAACAATCACAAAAATGTATAACTTAACCGTATACATACCAAAGCTGGTTAAAGGATCTATTCAATTATTCAAACTTTAATATATCAGCAAAGTTACTAATAGTATTTTTTAGCTAAGCAGAATTGACAACAATTTGCATATTGTTTTTTCTAATTGGTGCTATTTTCAATGTTTTTCATCATACAGTACAAACCGTTATCGTATCTAATAATATGAATTCTGCAGTTATACGTTTGGTGCAATATCATCAAAGCTGGTATTTCGACCAAACTCGAGAAGAAACTGATCATTTACAAATTTTATTCCACCCCATTTGCTAAATATTTTTTTAAAAAATCAATTTAGTCATGAAATTTAACCTTTTTGTCTTTGAACTACCGATTTTATTCTAATATTTTATCTATTTGCAATAAATTCTGGATAATTTAGGAAAATGTCTGTTAATATTCCGTCAATGACTCTAATTTTAATGCGAGTAATTTTAATTTTTCAGTAATTGATATCTTTTTTTTACTTAAAATTTTAATGAGTTTTAATAAATGTGTGTTTTAATTCTCTAAAACACTTCAAAAAAGTATCCAATAATATTATTCTATTTTTTCCATATACTGCTGTGTTATTTTTATTTTATGCTTTTTTATTAATATATTTTTTAAATTTTATGTTTTTAGTCTTTAATATTTTACTGCACTTAAAATTTTTTTAAAAAAGAAATTAGTTTTTGCATAAAGATTATTTGATGAATATATTCTTTATTGCAACAAAATTTGGCACAACTATAATATGGCAATCCTTCAAAAAAAAAAAAAAGTAAATATTCTCTGCTACAATCACAGTTAAAACATTTATAGTATAAAATAAATATTTTTAAATTTAATAAATTAGTCCGTAATCGCCACTCTGGTTTTAAAAAAAATGTCATTTATTTTTACTTTTAGTACTAAACATTAATTCGTTACTTTTATTCTGCTAAAACAATCGTTTAATGTTAAAACATATCAGAATCTAATAGAATTTCCAACCGAACCTTGAAAACGGTTTCTCCAAGTTTTTCACACACTCCATTAACCATTTTATTTTCTTTACTGTCTAATAAGATGACACCTTCTATTTTGGGAATATTTTCTTGTTTTGATTCAAATGGAAATACATTGAATACTTGACTTATCTATGCATTCGAAGTAATTTTAATATTGAATTATAATCGTTATGAATTGTTTATTTTTTGCTTACAACTATCAAAATTCGATGAATCGATGCACGTATGGCATTCGGGCAAAACAGTTAAGTGGTTAATAAAGGTGTCATCCCCTTTTCCTCCCTCTCGCTTAAACAAGTGCAAGAACACCACAAGTGTTCATATTTTTATTTTCAGAATCCTGCACAAAGCGTTTTGTGCTTCGTAGTATAAGAAAGAAAGGTGAGTACGTATTTTGGACACCTTTTTGTCGACTGATTGTAATCAAAATTGTACACACAGCTTGCAGTTTTAGAAAGAAGATAAAGATTAAAATTCATTTATCTAATTCGATGCATTATTTGGATAATAGGGTTAACATATACGTAAATATACAGACCAACAAATGGTCAGCAGATTGATAGATTTGGTTCAAAATATGATACGTATTTACGTTTTAAATGCAAACACTATATACCAAATGCTATCTTTTTAACTTTTCATGTTTTGTATCTATCATATTTCTTTGCATTTGGACACAAAGACAGACATTGAGAATTGATTTTGTCCAAAATTATATAGAAATCTACAAAATTGGTGTACTGATTGCTTTTTTTACATTCGAAATTTGGTTTTGATTTTTTTTTAATTCGAATTTGTGGATAAATAATATTTATGTCGTGGTTCTGTTCCGTTTCGAATTAACTTGTTCTATACTGTACCTTAGCTGTAATGTAATTAATTTATGATTAATGTATAAAAACACTACTTTAGACTCTGAATATTTGACGAAAATGGGAAATAATTTTCGCTATTTATTCAAGTACAATAAAAAGTTTTATCCTAAAACACTTCATTTTTCCATGCCTTCCAATATTCATATCAATTTCCGATTTAACAACTTAAAAAAATGCTATAACAAAAAAAAATCAACGCCAAATTGCGAAGAAAAACAACCCTTTTCTTTCAATTTCTTCGCCAAGCTTTTATTAAAAAAACAATTTCAAACACTCCGGCAACCCTTCTTATCACGAAAAAAAAGTTCGCCACTTCCCATTTCCCCAGTTAAAAACCCGATCTCGACCAGCTGAGGCAGACTTTTCAGTGCTGCTACCATGGGGTGGCTTGGGTTAGCGTTCGCTGCCCTTACCTGCGGAGTCTTCCTGGGTCCGGCCCGGGGCTCGAGGGTCCCTAGCCGTTCGTGCATACGCCCGTCCCATTCGGACACAACTGTCTACAATTTTACCCTGCCCGATCTGCTCGAGACACGCAACATCAGCTTGTCCGAGTACGAGGGCAAGATCCTTCTGTTGGTCAATGTGGCCACCTACTGAGGTTTCACCTGGCACTACTCACAACTGAATGCACTCACCACCAATTATAAAGAGAATGGGTTCGACATCCTCGGATTCCCATGTAATCAATTTGGTAAAGTAAGTACCGGTTTTGTTGTATTGAAATATGATTATTGCCACTGGCAAGTTAAATTCATAGGTAAATTGTATCATTGTATCAAATTTTAAAGCTTTGAATCGATCTTCATACATTAAAAAGTAGATTAATTCGACATTTGCTGGGAATCGTAATTAAAATTCGATTTAAGAAAAAAAAATAAAATTGGATCTAAAAGCGATTATTGAAAAATAAAAAGGAGTTATATTAACCCTTTGCACACGGAAAAGTAATTAGATGCATAATTCACCTACAATATATACAAAGACTTGTTTATTGCTCCGAAAAAATAAATATATATATATAATTGTTTTAAATTAGATTCTCCCATTTAATTAATTTGCATCTTCTTATTACTCTGCAGGTATTTTTAAAAATCAAAATTAAATCAAATGATGCATTGTCTTGACTGATGAGTCCAAATGCAAAGGGTTAAAACGCAATATAAGATTCATTTTTAATATTTTTATAATAAATAGAACACAACAAATATATAGACAATAAATTCTAATAAATAAAGTATAATTAACTGATCCAAAATTTATGGTTTTTAAAATTAAGAATTGAAATAAAAAGTCATTTTAAATAAAGAAAATGTATACACAACATTAAAATTCAACAGCAATAAAAAATAGAATTTCAAAATGAACTACGTAATTTACAACTAACAAGTTTTATTAATTTTTTTTTTTAAAAATTAAGTATTGAGAATTTTTTATGGTTTTTTTTTATTGAATATATTTTACAATAGGTAAATATTTCAGAGAAATAGAGGCCTTAAAAATTATTACTTTTAGATCGCTATAGGAAAAAGATTTGAAAGTAATTTAAGTAAAGAAACAATTAAAAAATAAATGATATTTTGCAATCTTTAGTTTGACTTTGAATAACAAAAAAAAAAAAAAAATTGAACTATAAATGATATTTTAACATTATGTTAATATGAAATATAAAGTTTAGAGAATATATTGGAATAACAAAGATTAGATTTTGCATGTTCCGTGAAAGATTTAAGCAGAGATTAGTTTATCAAAGTAAACTAGTTATATTCAGTCTATTTAGATGGAAATCCGATCTTCGATTTTTATCCGATCTATCAGAATTAGTTCAACTTCAGATGCTGTACAAAACAACTAATACGATTATACTATCAACAATGATAGTTGTGCTTTTTGCTTATAATTCTATTTGAAAAACCTGGAATAGAATTTTAGAAAACAACTTAAAGAACATTCCACCACAAGTGTTTATTCTTTTAATGCATATAAAATACGGTCATCTGTTTTATTAGATGGTGACTGCTCATAATGTAAATTCTTTGAATTTTATTTCGCTTTATTACGGAAATGTTCATGTTTTCTGACATTTCGAATTAGTAATGATAGTATTGGTTTTTCACCCTTTGTCCTAGCTTGACCATTACATTGCCCTTAACCGATATCTAATTTAAGCTTATAATTAAAAGTTATTTTCTTCTTTCTTTTTTTAATGTGAATACGAACAGAAAATATTTATTCTTTTGCAATTTTTAATTGTCAGTATTCGCTTTAAAAAAACCGTCTGCATTCTCACTTTCAAAGGCAGCTGCAAATGGAATTCTTCGCAGTTCTCGTAATTCTTTTGCTGTTATAACGGTTGGTTCCCTTCATAATTTGTTATGTCGGGATTATTTCAAACCTGTAGAATGGATGAAGAGCGAGTTAAATATGCATACATATATATTTTACGAGTTAATGAAATTAGGAAAGGATGCTTGTTTGAAATTTTGTATTGAGAATGGTTTGATATCGAACCGGCAGAATGGATGGAAGGTGAGTGGAATATATTCTTTTACAAGTTGATGAAGGTGGGGAAAGTATGTTTGTTTGAAATTTTGTATGGAGAATGTTCCAATTGCTTATTTCTCCGTTTTTTCTTTTCTCTTGGTTATGTACTGTTTCTGTTTTCCACACAGTCTTTATGTTCAATGTGCTAGCGAAGCTACTAGGTTCCCGCTCCCGCTGCTAGCGAAGCCGTAGGATGTTTTTTTAAGTTAAAATTCTGCCCGGTGCCTTCTACAGATGCCGAAGGCATCTGTAGAAGGCACCGGGCAGTATGAAAAAAAAAATACTTATCAGTAAAAAGTTCTAATTAGATGGCGAGAAATAGTAACCGTAACTGTTCCACGGAAGTATTTGTTTATTTTGTCCGCCATCTTTATTGGCGACTTGGCATTGTTGGCGTAGCTGGGTGCACACTAAAATTCACTTTTACCTCGTTCGGAACCAATGCAGTGAACAGAAATTGAGAAAATTAATGTTCTTAATACTTTAAAATAACTATACATATTGATCGAGAAGGGAAAAAAAACGAAACAATGAGTAAATCCTTTAATAGCCATAAAGAATATTCTTTACATTAAAATTTTCAAAAAGCAGAAATATGGATTTTTATGTATTTCAAAATATGGAATTAGCTCATTGGTTTCTGAACAACTAATTCCTTTAACCCTCGACATGAGGATCCCATACGCAAATATCTTTAGTCTAAACAATTTTCAAATCATCGAATCCTTTCATCGCGAAATCTGGACTTAATTGCTTGGCCAACATGAAAATCCATAGAGTTTACAGCATTATTAAATGTCTATAAAGTTTGCATTAATTCTCAGTTAAATTAAATACCTGCCAAAAAAATATTTTCATCTTTGACGATAATTAACAATATAAAATTGAAATAATTTATGAAATGTGGCATATTTCAGAAGATTAATGAGCTACAAAATATGATAAGCAGAAATAAATGTGTAAATAGTGCTTGATGAGCATCTTTTATGTTAATGGATGGAATATATTGATGTATCTAGAGAAGTAAAATCAAAGCTCGAAATTTTTTTTTAAAAGCTGATAATAGTTATGAATAAAAAAAATATTTATGAAATACATTTTTATTTCATTAGCATACAGTAATACACGGTTTAAGAATTACTAAGAAAAAATTAGCACAACAGAATTTAAAAACGCAGAAAATTTATTAAAAAATTTGATTACATTGTAAAATGTAATATCGTTTGTTAAATAATATTAAAATAATGTCGTTGCTAAATAATATCGTTTGCTAATAAATTTTTTGATTGGGAAAAAATATCCTTTTTTTTTCTTTGAAATGCGTTTGTTTGATGCGCTATATTCAAAATATTTTCATAGGATTTAATACATTCATTTTCTATTTCATGTTTAATTCGTCCATCTAATTGGTTATTGATGTTCAATACTACAATTCAATCGCTAAATAAAATTTTTTATATAAATTGCGCAAATGTTATAAAATTCATTTAAATTATTCAGATTTTTTTTATAAATCGAAATTAGATTGGATTTTCAGAACACAACTTTTAATCTATGTAAGAAGGCAAAAAAAAAAAAAAAAAAAAAAAAAAATCGCGTATCAGCGAATTTAAACAAATGTTCTAAAGCTATATTTTTCTTTAGAACTGAACGTGATTGGGATCAAAAGTAGTAGCATTTGGAGGATAGTTTAAACTTCAAAAATCTC
Source organism: Argiope bruennichi (assembly GCF_947563725.1). Taxonomy (NCBI): domain Eukaryota; kingdom Metazoa; phylum Arthropoda; class Arachnida; order Araneae; family Araneidae; genus Argiope; species Argiope bruennichi. The sequence goes on from NC_079156.1 coordinate 103,668,273, forward strand.
ATCTTCAGTCAAGCGATGGAGATGATTTGAAAGATAAATCAAGCAATGTAAGATTTGTTCCACTGAGATGTGGAATCAATGAAAGTCTTCCTGTTCTTTCTAGTTTATTAATAATTCTAGATCATGCATTATTCTACATGAATTTTTATCAGTACTTTAAGCATATGGAAAGATTAATTTATAAAGAAATTATTTTTGCAAAAAGTTTATTATTTTTATTTTATTGTTTAAAATCTTTATGAAAAAAAGTTAGTTGTTTCAAAATTTGTAGAGAGAAAAAAATCTTGCTAATTAAAATTTAATTAATGCTGTAAAATCATTAATTATAGCAGGAATATGTTAATCAGGAGATTAACATATTTTCTGATTAACATATTCCTGCTAAATGTTTTTGAATTTGCATTATATTTCTGGAATTAGAATATCAAAGTTGAAACCATTATTGAATTATTACTGGCAAATCGTTCGTCCAAAATAAATTAGAGCATGCTCTTTCTTAAAGTTTTCATTAAATTGCAATTTATTTTTTTTATTACACATTGAAATTGTAGTAGTCTAATGAAAATGAATATGTCTCGAGATTACAGAAATTTGATTTGAGTGAACAATTCCGTTGAATTTCTATGTGTCAAATATCAAAATGTGGGGGGAAATATATAAAAGCAATTTAATGGTTTAAGTTGTTGAGGTGGCAAACCAAAGCGGCCCTCTTAGGTTACACCCAGATATTTTATCAGATAAGGGAGGAAAGGGGTAAGTTGGAACGCCAATTTTTTGCGTTTTAATTTTATAAAAAGCTATTAATCTAAAAGGAAATTTTAAAAGATTTATACATTAAAAAGATTTATAAAATGAGTTGCCTAACATTATGACAGCTTAATTAGATCAGGAGTAAATTTTAAAAAGCGCAAATTGGAAAAAAAATATTTTTCATTCTTTTTTTCAGTTTGGGTGCACTTTTAAAATTCCACTTACATTTTACATAGAAACAACTGGTAACAATTTCAAATTGATGTATGCGTTATTTTGCGAAAAATTCGATTTTGTCGGAAAAAAAAAATGGTAATTGAAAAATGCCTATGCTTTCTATCATTCAGAATTCGCCGACAGGAGGGAAAAAAAGTAAATTCTAAAAATATTATTCTAAAATTTCAAATATTATCACACTATTAATTTTAAAAAAAACACGTTGAAAATTGAAGTCTTTGAAATGGAAGTTAATGTTTTTCTCAATTATTAAGTCTGCTTTTATTCGACGACGACAGTTATGCTTACGATCATTAGTAGTTAATATTTTTCAAGAATCGGCGTTTATAGGGAATCTTTTTATTTTTTTTATTTTTCAAATTTAACTGTCACCATCTTTTTTTCTTTTTATTGACTTTTATAATGTTACTTTGAATCGTAGAATAACTCTTTTAGAACTGAATTTATTTTCGGCTGACGAATTCGGACAAATAGGAAAGGTTCTATGTGTCAAGCATTTTTCAAAAAATTATTCAAATATTGATCTGAAAATTTTATCGATTATTTCCTTTTATATAATTCGCACTTAAATGTGATTCTCAAAATCTTGGTCAAATTTTTAAAAATTTTTTTTAGTGTGCATTTTTTAAAAAAATTACTTAAGTTTACTTAAGAAATTAAGTTATCATAACATTCTAAGCTCATTTCATAAATCTCTTTGCAGTTTTCCATTCAGCTTAGTTCAACGCTTTTATTTAAACGCGAAAACCAGTGAGTGACCTTTTTCTGTTTCACCATTATCCAGGTACAAATTTAGAGGTATAATTTGAATATCCATCTCTACACTTTAAACTAATTAAATTGCTGTTGTTTAGTTTCAATGTCAAAAGAGCAGGTTTATCTAACCAATAATTAAAATTACGAGATTCTTCCTAAAAAAAATTTCGTGTTGCACACACACACACACAAAAAAAAATGTAATTTAATTTACACGTTCTTTTAATATTAACAAAACATTCCCCTTTTAATGAAAACGAATGCTTTACCGATGCAACTTTGACAAACTTTAAAAACGATTTGAAATCTGAAACATTTTCGATAAACCAATGCCACATCTTTTTTTTCTAAAATCATTTCTTCTAGAACAAATTCTATCAAATACTGATATTTATCTACTCTATAATTTTGACACATAATTTAGTACTGCAGATTCATCCTTGAAGTTCTGTCTGACGAGTCACGTTTCACAAGACGTGCTCATGGGAGCTAAGATTGATTAGAATTAAGCTATCTAAGAGCTAAACGAATCTTGTTGACTTTTGACTTGCGGGAGAATTCTATCCAATAAAAATAATGAAAAAAACACGTTGTCTTCTCTTTATTGATGAACCAATTATGTAAAAAAAAAAAAAAAAAAAAAAAATGTTGGCTACTTATTCTCATTGGCTTTGACAGAATTACTAATTTATTCCGATTTATATGCATCTTGGAATACTTTATAATATAAATTTGACACCATCCGTTTATAACTAATGCAAATTTCTTGCGATTTGTATGCATTTTTGACATGATGAATTTCAAAAGCAACTTATGTAACGAATGTAAGTTGTAGCCTTTACATATTTCTTCGGTTCAAATTATCAAGACGACTGAATAATATTTTTGATTATTTAGTGGATGAAAATGGCAATTTTCTTTCATTATAATATAATATCCATGTTGGTTTTCAATTTGTTTTTTTTAATTAAAAAAAAAAGAAATGGCATTCGTTTTGCAGACGATCCAATAAAAAGATTTGTATATTGCATCCATTAAATGTGAAGAAAAACTTAATAACATTTTGTTGCATATTTGATCAAATAATTTTATAGCTTTAATATAAGCTTCTCGGTTATGGACAATTTGGCTTAAATTATAGATTTTTATGGAACATTGAAATCTGAAATTACAATCGCTTTTCTTGGGGTAACTCTACATTTTTGTTAAAATGTATAGTTATCAAAACATTAATTCTCTATTGAGAAATAACCATATTTAGAGATAATATATATAATATTTAAAGTAAAGATTAAAACAGAGTAAAAAAAAAAAGAAAATAGAAATGGATATGAAAACCCAGATATCTCGTCAGTAGGAAAGATTTAACAATGTCTCTAAAATTTGGTTTTTGTTTAAAATTTTATGAAAGAATAGCGTTTTACAAAAACAACAATGACAGAAGTTGAATGTTGTAAAAAAAGATTAATGAATTTGAACAAAAATAAAGCACTTTTAATTTTTAGTACTTAATATGGAGGTATTATTTTAAGTTTAGAGATAATAGAATGTTGCCGGTTTAAGCATAGAAAATAATGTATGGATATTTTTAATCCATATATTATTAAGACGACTGAAAAATATCAAATTGTCAAGACGACTGAATGATATTCTTGTCCACAGTACTTTTAAAGTCAAGTTTAATTGTTGTTTATACAACTGGAGCATTTGCACACTAATTTATTTAAAAATATTTTGTCTTTTTATCCGTATTAATAACAATCCAGAACTCTCAATAATTTCTCGCCATTTTAATATTCTCGTAATTTCCATTTTTCTGTATTTTAACTCATAGTTAAAATTCGCTAAATTTCCTGCCTTTTATACCGGATTCTTTCTTAAGTTGCTGAGTTTCATGAGAAATATTTTTGCACCACCAGATTGGTATCCTAATTACGTTTATAATGTGTCTGCAATATTTCCTGAATTTAAAATAATAGAGAAACGCATTCTATCAGTCTTTTTTCCTTCAGCAGAAAAACAACGGAAGTCCCTAAGTGATAATTTGTATTTAGTATCAACTACATCTTGACGCAATACGATACCGTTTAATTCTAACTTTATCCTTGAGTTCCTGGTTGGTACGTCACTGAGAGATGCTTTAAATCGGTTCTTTATTTTTAAAAAGCAGTTGGCGCGTATCTTAATCGATGACAGCCTTCATTTATCAGTTTTCGATTTAAGTCGAGGGTTCTTTTCTTTCATCTGTGAACCTAAAAATGAAAGAACGGATTTTCAGGTCCTAAAAATATAATGGAGTCCTTTCAATTTTTTTCCCGTAGATTTACTTGTGAAAGCTTAATTGCTTCTCTGGTACTTTCTAGAAATCTGTATGCTTTTATTCATCTGATAAATCTTTGTTTGTTTTTTATTTAGAAAAATTGGCAAGCAATTAAATACTTCATTTTGTCAAACGATTTTTTTCCCAAGCAATTGTTTTCATCTTACTAGAATACTGATTTATTTAATTCCATTTTTCTGAAGTACACTTTAATTTGTTTTTGTTTCTATTAAAAATTAGTCGTAATCTTTCAGCATATTTCATCTAAAAATGCATCAGTGAAATCGTTTGGTTCTGAATGGTTTTTTAATGAATTTCAAGAATAAAAAAATATTCTTATAAAAATTCTTATTCCTATAAAGATGCCTAATAATTAATCTTCTGGCTGAAATTTAATTAATTCATATTTCTTCTTTAAAAAATCTTTATGAAGCGCATTCCATCTGATAACCCACTGTTATTCTGCATTTGAAATCTTATACGGTAATTTTAATATTAATTTCTTTTATATATTCCCCCAAAGAATCTTTTTTTAATGCAGAAACTCATTTTTAATTAAGATCTCTTAGCTGAAGTTTGTTCCAAATTCGTACTTCCTAGATATTTATAATCGCTTTTAAGTATAATTAATCTAATATTTTTACCTTCTCTTAATTTTAAAGAAATCAAATGCTTATTCTTCGGTTCTCTTACGTTAAATGTTTGTCAATGTGTTTCTTCTCATTTGTGAAATATAAAAATTTTTAAACTATGAAGATGAACTTGAATCCTTGTCAGACTAATTGTAATCTGTATAAATCTTAATTCACACGAAATTGAAAATGGCAATATTCTAAAAGTTTTACATTAATTTCTATTATTTACGTATAGAAATTTCTAAAAAGACGAACTACTTTTTAATGATAAATTAAAAATTCATTTTTAGAAGTCAAATTGGAGAACATTAGAAATAATATGTTCTTGTAAGTCTTCTCATAGAATTTAATAACGGAATTCGGATTTTCAGTAATTTTCCATTTGTTTTTAGTAATTGAACTGACAATCTAAAAAATCGCTTGCTGATCTAATAATATTTAAATGTGCATTCCAATTTCAGTAAATTTTATGCTATTTCAATAGCTATTTAACATTCTCGAATTAATTTCTACTTTTATTCTATGCAAATAAGTAATCTAATTTCTTTACCTTCTTTCTAATTTGCAGACGACAAAGAATAATTTATAATTTTTTGGTTTTATAAAGAACCAAATCTCGTTTCTGCTTTGTGTTATTTATAGTTTTCTTATTTTAAAAAAAGGTGGTTCTACGTATGAACTCAAAGTTGTATTAATATAATCGATTGACGCACTCATTCCAAGCGATTTTGTTTATTAAATACTTAATACGGAAAAGTTGGAAAGACAAATCAAATAGCTGTTGCAACCTAGTTAGCAAATCGGCATTCATTCATACACATCAAGTCGGATATTTAATGAAGCTGGATTAAATGAGCTTTTCACTGATCAGTTATTAATATAAATAGAAAAAGTAAATATAGCTCAGATTTTGTTCAATAAACGAAATCCTTCAATCGAAGCAAAATTTCAAAACTTAAATTCGACATCAAATTGAATATACCAATAATCTGAAAATTATTTATAACTAACAATGTTAATTCATAAAAGTTTTTGAAGGGATGTATTTTATATTTTTTAATGTTATTATGCCAATTATAGAAGCGATTTAATTAGTTTGAATATGTATTTATACCTAATTAATTAACCGATCCAGAATTCTTTTGTTGCTGTTGTATAGTCGATTTCCCAATTATATCAATTTCTCATTATTCCTTTCTTTCAAATTATGTTTTTATGCAATCGGCGCCGAATCATTTTGTAGAGTCATCATTAAGGAGATGAATTCGATGTATATGTGTGAACTAAAAAAAAATTATAGAAATCATGAACATTTTATTACTTTTTTTATTGTTTACTTTTATATTACTTTTATTATTTTAGCTGAAAAGTAATAATTGCAATTCATATTTATTTTATAGAATTTCTAAGGTTTTCAGATCTTCAAACTTTATTCCAAATTCAATTTTCCCCCTTTTTTAATACGTGATAATTTTTTTTCCTAAACTCCGATTGATACAAAAGTGCAAAATTGATATTAAAGTTGTAAAAAAAAAACTATTATCAAGAAAAAAATAAGCAAGCATTAAAAATAAATAAGCAGATGTTTTTGATACTTATGCTTCCTTTTTTTTTTTTTTTTCAGGATTTATTTCTAATGTTTTAATAACAATGGTGACATTTCGCCTAAAAATTTCATCTAATTATTATGTTCTCTGTCCATCTGCAGGATATTCAGTCAATTTCAAAACCAAATTGGCGCCAAATCACATGAATGCGATATCATTTTCTTGTATCACATTGATTTGATATTAAATTTTTCACTTTCAATATTTTGAAGAAAGGGTACACTCTCTTTTAGAAAGTTATCGGAAATAGGAAACGACACTTCCTTTTTGCAGCTGCTATTTTTTTTCCCCGGCTACAAACAAGAGTGGCTTCCCCCCCCTTCATTGTTTATTATGCGCGTACGCGTTTAACCTTCTGCCACCATCTTGTTGAAGATGTCATGACATACATATGTTCTTTGTTATTCGGAAAAGCAACTCTTCCTGTTTGTAAAATTCAATGAAAACCAGTTTTCTTTATTAACTTCGCAAAGAATAAAACTATTGATGAGTAACCGTTTACCCATAATGCTCTAGGATTTTTTTTATTTTATATTACCAGCAAGTTCTAATTTAGAATTTGATAAATTAATTAGATTGAATCTAAATTAGATTTTTTTTTGGAATATCTGACCCAATTTTTGGCTTCCCCTGTCGGTATAAAGTTTTAATTTTTCATGCATCAAAAATATTGCGATTGTCAAAAATTCGACAGCGAGTTTGAGATGAATCGTCCTGATTTAAACCTTCCGTTGTTCAGAAAAGGAAATAACAAGCATTTTTGTAATTTTGTTTCTCCTTGTGTTTGTGAGCACGATGATTCAAATAATGCTGTAGGCTAATTAGATAAAATTTAGCACGGGGTCTTTACCCAAAATTGTACATTTCTTACATTTTGGACGAAATGCGCCAAAATATATATAGCCATGTGTATGCGAATGCAATAACTAAAAAACGTAACGAGCTATATCAATGCAATTTGTCACAAAATATCGTGACTAGAATTACGGCCGATTGAAATCAGAAATGGCACAAACTATAATTTAGTAATATGATCACTTATTAAATTCCATTTAAGTCGCTAAGTTTTGAGTTATTGCATTTACAAGTATGCGAAAGAACAGACTGGCAGACGATCAACCCTTTAATGGATTTGGATCGAATTTTGATGTGGATTTATACTGTAAATTCTGAGTCAAATTTTGTCCATTTTTTAAATGTTTTATAATTTTCTTTACTTGCTCACAGACTGTCAAATTTCTTCTGAATGGATTTCGTTCGAAATTTGATACAAATCTAAAAGTTTGTTGTAAAGATTTCTACCCAATTTCATGTGTCTAGCTCAAACCTTTTGTTGAGATATTGTGTCCGCAGAAACATAGTTCCAAAAATGTGTCTTCCGCACTCGGGGAATTTCAGGTTCAAATTCATCAAAATCTTGTGCTCAAATTTTCTGACTGTTAAAATATTTTTTATGTGTATTTCGTATACGAGAAAGTAAAAAGAAGTCAACATTATATGTCTAGACAAGGGGGGGAGGGAGTGACGACATTATATGCCAAGGTAAAGGGAAGACGCACCATTATATGTGAATTTTTTAATCGTATTTCTTGATGATTTAGTATTAATGAAAACTGAATAAAAGTATGTTAATTTTAATTAATTTTTTTTTCGTAGCAAGAGCCAGGTGGAAACGGACAAGAAATTATGAACGGAATCCGCTATGTGAGACCAGGCAACGGATTCCTTCCCAATTTCCCTATCTTCAAGAAAATCGATGTGAACGGAGAGACAGAACATCCTCTCTACACTTTCCTCAAGGTATGTTTTCTATGCCATTGTTTTTTACAGTATGCAGTATGTTTCAAAATATGTTCAACACTGAAATAAAACAGCGGACCTCATTGTATTGATGTTCTCATCACCGAGTCGGTTGCTGTTGAAAGAGACAAACCTCTAATAACGTGTTGCTTTACAGTTATTCTGTTTGAGAGCAATTCATGTAGTTCTCAAATACATTGCTGTAGTGGAATGAAGATCATTATGATTCATGCAATGAAAACAAGAGGATCCATGTTTTCGGGAACATTTCTTTAATCACATTTCCCACAAAACAAACACAAAACGCGAAGATAAGACAAGACATTAACACTCGCACCTTAACAGAACAGCATGTCATCTCCTTATAATTACTATGAGACTAATATAATTACTATTATCCTTACTATGAGACGAGTACCTAATCAGGCATCGCCATCTATTATCCAAAAGAAAAGATAGAGTAATGCAACTGCTACATTGCAGAATAAATATTCTGTAAACTCTGAGGAAAAGAGATCATTAATTTAAACAAAATTTTCGGTGGCTCAAAACTAAACGCATTTCATTTCACATTCTCTAATTCTATAAATCGCGAGATATAAGATTAGGTAGAAAATAAAACTGTTTTAAGAGATCAGTGCCAGGAACATGGATTTGTCCAGGAAAGTATTCTGACAATATAATTACAATCTTTTTGAGAAAATTACATTACAGTTAGAAATCACCAAAATGGCAAATTTATAATTAATACAAAGTAATACAGCTATGTTTTTTCTTTTTCAATTTTTTTTTCTGAATTATTTCGCTTTCTTTTTTAGAAACTGGGCCCCACTTTCATGTTTATGCTGTATAATTTTCCATAATTATTCCTCAACTTCTTTCCAAATATTAGGAACACATTTCATTTGCCCCTGCGGTATCAGCAAATGCTCGCATCGCATTGCATCAACAAATGCTCACATCGCATACGAAATATCAATGTTTTCATGCATATTTCCATAAATATTTTATGATATAACATACATCTTAATGTATTAGATTATTGTTTCTAATGAATTAGATTATATTTACAATTTTTCACTGGGCATCGCTTTATATATGAACGACGAACCACACGACCAATGTGGTTTTAAATCTATTAATAATAATCACAAAGCGATTATTATAAACTGGTTTTTAATACAAAAAATGTGCAAAATTCGGAGAAATTCGATTATCATAATTGCTAGTTTTCCATCGGATAAGCAGGAAAAAATTATTTTAAAAATTCTTGCCTTGAGGACTTTTTCCTTCTTGAACGAATTGTGAATCAGCGTTGAAATCCGCTTTGACAGCGTATATCATCCAACATCATCCGTTTACATTTTATCTTTCATTTATGCAGACGATAAAAATCGTTTACATGTTTCTCAAATTTTTAAACACTTTTAGCTGGGGGAAAAGACGCTAGAAGCATAAAAATCCACCTTGTAAATGCAATAAAGAAAATGATCATTAATATTTTCAGTATTATTTTAAATGCTACAATTTTGTATCATTTATTGCATTTTGTTTGAACACATTTAAAAATAACTTCAAATCTATAGAATATCGTACTTTATTAGTCCTGCCCTTCTTTTCTAATATTAATTGAAATATTGTTAAACGATTGAAAATGTAGTATAAAAAGGAAACTCATATTTTGTTTCTATAATTTCATCATTGACGTGTTAAAATAGTATGGTTTTAACTATTCGTGTTTCTTTAGATTTTCTTTCTTTAGATTTTAGATTTTTTAAACACCAGAAAAAAATATTGGAAACATTTTCTTAAAGTTTACTTCGCATCTTTAAGAGCAAAATTAAAAAAAAATTTAAATCTCATTAAAAATACAACTGTTCAGTTATCATTGTTTAAATAAAATATTATAATTACTAAAATTTGTAAACTGTCGATTCCTTTAAAAAAATCAAACGAACTATAGTCGAGACATTTTTCATTGTTTGTTTTTCGTTTGAATTTTACAAAGCTGCTGATTAATATTTGTTCAATCTTAAGCAAAATGGCGAATTATCTATAAAACTAGTTTCTTCTATAAAATCTCTTGTAGACAAACTTATTCGGCAAGAATCGGATACATTCGTCTAATTCGTATTATACATATACTTTAGCAGAATTAAATCTAATTATACTAAAGTACATTATAAAGAAACATCTTAAAGAAAGCATTTAAGTTTAAATTTTTTTACAAAATCATTTTTAATTAATCCTTTTAGTCTGAAAATTATGTAGAAAAGCTTATTAGTTGGTAAATCAGTTTAAATCGATAAAATGTCGTGTTTTTAAAAAATATAATTTAGAGGTTATAGTCGTTTATTCTCGTATCAACATGGTTAACTTTTTAATAAATGTATGCTTTAATAAATATTCGAAAAATTATTTCGTGGAGATTGATTTTTGAAATTTTTTCCTTGATGGGAGTTTTTTAACTTCTGTAAATTCCTTTTATTATTTTTTATTCTGCTGGATATAAGTGAAGAACAAAGAATTGCATGCCAATTCCATTTCATTTTTATCGTTAGAAGAAATTCTAACTCGTGCATCAGAACACAGTTGGTTTTAAAAGCTAGTAAATGACGGTAAAATGTTTTCTATCTCTCATTTGGAATTCTTTTTTTTTTTTTTTTTTTTTTTTTGACTGTGACCTAAATACTATCCCTTTCATCTCGGTAGAACTAAAAAAAACTCAAACATTGTGATGAAAACACTCTTTGATATATCGTCAGCTATCTGTGACATCAAACTGGAATCTGCCGTTGCCATTATTTCTGTACCAATTAGTTGCTACAATTCTTTTTTTTTTTCTGCAATGTCGTTTTTATGAGGAAGTGAAAATCCGGACGGCAATATCGGTAACGGCTGTTTCAATTCATACAAATACAATGTGCTGTATTTTCCATCGCTAGTCTAAAAATTTTGCAATGATTTCTAGGAAATGTTGTAGGTTATTTCTTTAGATTTCATGAAATGAAAAATATTTTCAATAGTAGAAATAACAAAAAATTATGTTCTTTATACTTATTTTCTATCGGTGAACATACTAGTTTCGCGCAAAGTGATTTCCGAAGGCTAATGATTCAGTTCACTTACAGATCGCTATAAATAATATCGCAATTTCTGACTTGCTTCAAAAGTTTTTGTTTCATGTTCAGACGTATCATCTGGATAGTGATTTGAAATGCTACAATTAGAGGATTAATCTTTAAAGCCTTAAGAATAAGCTTAATATAGTTTTAAAAATAAAAGGATTTACAAGAATTTTTCCCTGAGTTATCGTAAACATTATTATGCTGTAATCTGAATTCTTTTAAAATGCATTTTAGAATACATTTTCGTTATTTTGAAACTGTAAATAGATCTTTATTGGTTTATGTTTCTTCTAATTTTAATAATTATTTGAGTTATTGTAAACTAAAGATTAAACATATCATAATGTGTCTGTGCAATTTTCATTAAGTGCAAAAAAAAAAAAAAATCTAAATTGTTAAACTTGTAGTTTACAAAAATCAAACAAAAAAATTAAATATATCCATTTAAAATAATAAAAGTAATTATTTTCAGAGAACTAATTAGATCCCAAATTTTGATTTTGTTCTTTCTTTATATAATATTTCAAATCGTGCATTTTTGCACATCAAATTGTTTTTTATGTTTCTCAATTAAACTGATTGTTTTCTTTTTCGTATTTAATCATAGTTTTTTCAGACATTAAAAATTCCGCTGCTTCTTCATAAGGATATCACAAATAATCTCCTCATTGAATAATTTAACCTTCTTAAAATAGGTTATTCATATTTATATTATTTAAAGTAACCTTTTGTACGCTTAAGTAAACCAAAAGAATTATGTGTTGACTTTCTAACCTTTCTAGAAAATCCTTTCCTATTCCAAACTGGTCAAATCTAGCACAAAGAACAAACTGAGTTCAAGGATTTTCTTTGTTCTTTTTATTGAATTTTCCTGAAGTGAACAACACTTTCAGCAATTAAGGAAGCTTTCTACTTGATGTTGCCATTTCCGCTGTTCATTTGTTTCTGTGATTTATTATCGACACAATTATCATCTCACAATAAAAAAAAAATCGTTTGGTTGTTTCAACTGTCTAAACTTTTGAAAATTTCTTTTATCGTTTTTGACTGGAATTTTGTATTGTTTCGTAAATCATTATTATAGGGTTAGATGGATAGAACAAGCTCGATTCTTTTTTTTCACATTTCGTCATTTTAAGATGCATATGCCTCCATTTTATAGAATAAAGTTTTCTATGCCTTTTTATTTTTATTTATTTTTTTGACGGGGGAAAAAAAGGAACTGTTTGATTAGCTCGATATCGTGGGTTTAAATTCTGTTTTACTTATCCTGCATTTCAGTCTTTGTAAATTTTACATTGGGTATTTTTTTCCCCCATTCTAAGCCAAATGATTTAAAGTTACCTAATTCACAGTGATTTCTATAATATAAGCGTTACAATATAAAAGTTAAAACTACATGGACAAAAGGTCTCTTACAACAAATTAAACCTTATTATTTGCTTATAAATTCAGTAGAAGCATTTTATGCTAAAAGGGGAAATATCAAATGAGTTTGCCAATTCAATTTCAAAATTTATTCCAAATTGCCAATTTCATTTCCAAATTCATCTGAAAGATGCACAATGAATTTGAAATTCATTGTGCATCTTTCGCATGAAAATGGACATGATAATTTATATGTTTGTTATGTGTATTGATTTTGTCATGTAATAGGGATATTTGTGAATCGACTGTATGGGGAAAAAAAGTTTTTAAATGTTCTGGCACTGTGAAGTACAATTTTCGTAGAATTCCATGTTTCGAATGCTTTTATTATTTTTTGTTTATTTAGATATAAATTATATACATATAATTGTCATTGATGAAACACCAAGTATTCAAATTATTTAAAGTAAGTATTCACGCATAAATTGTTAAATTATAGTTAAATTGAAATTTAAGCCTGTAATAATTTTTTACCTGTGTGGTTTGATATATAGTACAGGAAAATTTACATTTTATACTCTTTTATAACTATTTGTGTACACTTTTTCATTAAAGATCACACCATTATTTATCATTCTATTTGTTTTTGTTCTCAAATTAAATTTTTCAAAACTTTAATAGTGCTTAGCATTTTTTTTTTCAAAAACTTAGAGATGTAAAGATGGTATTAGGAAAATTTTATATCATTTAAAGAAAATTTAGTGATGCCAATTTTATCTTCATATACTTTTAATTTTTATAATAATAATAATACTTTTAAGTATAAATTAAAATACTTGAAGTATATTTTACATAAATACTTCCCATTGCTTTGGACGATGAGTTTAACTATATTAACTGATACGTTTTTTTATGTGCCCATTTTTGTTTTAAGTTTTTTTCGTTTCTATTAAGATTACGTTTTTAAATATAAAAAGTACTTTTTTTTTCTAATTTATACTATAGCTATAAACTCCTTATGTGGCAACAAGTATAACACAAGGCTGATAACCATAGGTCATAATTCAATTGATAGTGGAAGGAAGTTTCAAATGGAGAAAATACAGGCACAAATGCAAATCAAAAGAAAGGAAAATCCAGAAAATAAAAAAAAAACAAGCAGAAAAATACAAGTATATACACAAATACAAATTGAATTTTTTTTTTAAATACTTGCATGCAAAAAGAAACATTTAGTAATTTCAATAAACACTAAATCTAAAATGTTACAACTCTATAATGTTTTGAATTAGAGGTGGAATCTTCTTTAAAATTTCTAATGTCTTTCATTGCATCATGTTTTCCATGTCTACATGTTTCCATTAACTACTCTATCTCAACTAGAAAGTTCGTTCATAGAAAAAAAATTTTTAATCTCGCTTAAAATATGCATTTTATATTGGTTTGCTTTTATTCAGTTATTGAATGTAAAGGAAAGAAACATTAGAATTCATCAAATGACTTTTGTTGATACTGAAAACATTCACTTTTTATGACAAAGAAAAGAAAACACTTTTTTAAAATAAAAGAATTTATTGGAGGTTGCCATCTTCCATTGCAATAAAAAAATAATAAAAAAAACTCAGATGCTTTTCGACAAAATATTTCACATTCTAAGACTTCAAACACACGTGTAAAAATTGAGACAAAATTGGGCAAATACTTTTAAACAATAGATTGCAAATGTTGTACTCGGATGCAACGTTATTCTTTATCGTTGAAAAAAAAAATGACTCAATTTTATTCACAAAAATCAACACCTTTTATAATTTTTTCAAAATGCAATTAAATACTCAAATTAATATAGAGCTTTAAAAACAGAATTTGCCTTAGTCAACATTATGGGGGAAAAAATCACTTTTCCTTTTCGCAAGTGAATAATCGTGTTATAGCCAACGGAAATCGTTTGCGTGACGATATTATTATACTGTTAACGCAACGATAAGTGACTATCATTCCACATCTCGTTTTACGCTACAATGAATTCAAATTTTAATTGGCTGGCGCATTGGGCCTGCGTCCATGAGCATGAATTTATTTCGCTTGACTGTCAATTATATCTCAAAGAAATAAAAAAACAATTTTTAGGTTTTTTCTGCTATTAATATTTAAACTTTTTTCTGCTCATGTATATCTTATTCTAAAATAAGTTTTCGTTAAAATGAATGCAGAATAAGATCTTGAAACTTTCTTAATTAATTGACATATGCTTCATGATTGAATTTTTTTTGTTTTTTTGTTTATACTTGTTTGCTTATTATTTTTTATTTCTTAAATTATCTCTTCTTATCGGCATAATAGTTAAATATATTTTGTAAAAGGTTTTTAAAAAAAATCAGTGCCTGGTTTCCAACTAGATGACTAGACTGCTAGGTGTCTAGGCAGCTGCCTATAGCCCCAGGCAATTTGATTAAAAAGTACAAATACCCTAGTTGCCAAATGAATTTTGTAAATGCTTTTAAAGATCGATAAATTATGAAATATTAAAACTAGGTGATAACTTTAAAAATAAAATAAGCAAGAGTTAATCTAATTAGATACGATTTTTTGTTATCAGAATGTGTTATCGTTTTGATTCAACTATGTGTTCACAGAACTCTGCAAATATTTGAAATCATTTTTGGGTCAAATTATAACATCTGAGAATAATTTAATATTAGATTGAGTTTAAAATTAGGATCATTTGATACACGAACCGCATTCGATAGCCACTGTTAAGGAATGAACAGAATCATCATTAAATTAATGAAAGTATAATCATTAATGGCTCAATATATTATAAATTCATTTAATTGGTTATGCTATTCAGTAAAATAATTTTTTGTTTGAAAGAAAAGAAAACTTCAAATAGATTTACCATAAAAATTAAACGCTTTTATTTGCAAGATCGGAACCGTTTCACGTGACAAAAAGCGCGCATTATCATTAATAACAACAAAGAAAATCATCATTAATAACAACCTTCACTCACTTCCTAAGTCATGAGGATTAAGAACTGATATTTCGAAATCATGGATCTGTTATATAAGTTTGATTGAGAGCAGATAAACATCTTGGAGGAAGTGGTGGTGGTGGCTGCACTTGAATGGCGAAGGTCATGAAGTATTTATAAATTGAATAATTATAACTTTGCTGCCTTTTGTGTCTATTTCAGTTTGTTTTTTATTTTTTTCGTAAAATAAATTCGATCTCGACAATTTCACGATTTTACTTAAGCTTCACCTTTAGGGGCCTTACCGAATAAAAAAAACAAAACGAATTTGCAGTTGCGTCAGCCTTTTGATCCGTCAATGAATTCGATAAGTAGAACGCAATCAGTAATAGAGGTCTCCCCGAAACTTTCTCGTCTATTCTTTAATAAATGTATTTAAGTATTATTAATCGCATGCCTTTGGCGAACAATAGTTACCCAGGAGCCATTAGCATCCGATTTTTGGCGATTAATCGCTGGGATGTAGTTCCGGCAATAGGGGGGAAGGATAATTTGAAACTCAGTCCAGCATCATGGACGATTATATATAATATAATGTTGCTCACAAACGGACTGGTCGATTGTTTTAAATCAGTTTTAGTGTAAACCAAACACATTCACAAGGAAATTTTTAATAAATTGATTGAAAGATGGCTTATAGGTTTTCAGGCTCGCTCTGTGAGATGCTTAAACATAATTTACCCTTTGCGGTTGTATTAAATTTGGGCATAGGTGCTGTGCTGGTCGGAATTAATTTCCCTTGGGCTAGCAGTAATACATAGTATGCAAGATTATGAAGGAAAAACACAATTTAGTCATTCTCATTGTTTTGTAAATTTCAATATTGTAAACATAATAATGTTTTAATGTCTCCAATGTGAAGTCCTGGTTTTCGATGACAATTGTCGCCAAAATAATTCGTTTGGTGTCAATAATTCCACCCTTGATTTTTCATGGCGAGTCAGAGGCGGCTCTATTAATATTGGGTTTCATTATCACGAAGTAGTAGAAGCACCATATTGGTTCGTGAATAAGTTCTGTAGCCGTTTCTGTTCTTTCATGGAAAGTGTAAACTGATATATCCTAAATGGAGATTAAGATATGACGAATACAATATAAGTTTAGTATGTCTCTTTGCTGCGGTGGCTGAGGGCAGACATATGACCGGAACGGTAAAAATGTTTTGGTGACTGAGAGTAATCATACGACCTCAAAGGGTTAATATTCTGATATTTCGGTGAATTTTTTTAATAAAATTTAATGTTTTAGATTGTGGTCATCAGTGGCTTTCACGGCTTTTATATAATAATTTTAAGTGAATAAATATTATGTTTCCTTTAAATAATATTCTCTGGCCAAATAACAGCAATATGTAGAGAGCCTATATCGTCTCTTTATGTAGTAAAATACACAAAAAAATTTGACTGGCAGTGTTGGACAGTAGTTCAAAGATCCATCTACTTTGCCAGTCAACTGTCACCCTCATGATGCCACGGAAGTAACCAGATACCGGTCCCCGATGACTTTTCATAGCCACAAATATGTTAAGCTTTTTCCGTATTTTATTCATCCTACTCTCAGGCAGGTATTCAAAAATTGTTTTGTTCGAACTTGGGGAGATTTTTTTAAATTACAGTAATTTTTCTTTGTACTTCTTATACGAGAAAATAAAAATGCGCGAAATTATTATTTTAGTCTGTAAAAAAGAAAATCTTCATATTTCTTAATGCAGGAGCTATATTAATATATATGCAAAAACATCACGTAACTATCAAAACAGATAAAATACTGTAAAAGAAATCGCGTTTTCCCCCAAGGATATGAAAAATATTGCGCGACTGTTTTACACTCTTGGAAATGTTTTTAAGAAGAGTGGAAACTAGACTGCTTGCATTTATTTCACAATCATCCATAGCAAATGAAATAGAATTCTAATGAAACCGAAGGACAGAGAAACAAAACAAAGGTCTTTTAGTGTTATTTGTTTCGCAAGTCACTTTTCAAATAAGCTGAATCTACAATTGTAGATCAGTTAATGCTCAGTTAATCCGTTTAAATGCTATGTACTCTAATCGGACATCGATTTATCATTTATATTTCTATGTCCAAGAAGAATGAAAAATAAATTTTTAATTGTATATTTTCTTCCATCGCTTTTGTTTATGCAATAACAACAAGTGGTCATGCCATATAATCGTGAAGGTACTGTGACTTTTAATCTTTCATTGCACAAATGGTATTTGCAATTTTTTATTAGTTGAAATCATTGCAGATCAATAATGTACTTCATTCTTTTAAATATCGGTTCCACCACTGACATTTGTTGATGAATATCCCAACACCATTTTGCTCAATTTGTAACAGTCCTATGTCTATTTTACACATACTTGTAGAATGTCCACGGTTTTATTTGCAGCGTCTTGCGTCCCTCGGGGGGGCACCCCGAAATGCGGACGAGATGCTTCGAGTATGGTGGTTGGATCTCGCCACCCTGGAGGGTACACTAATAGGTGTTGGATCTGGCTCCTCCCATCGATGACGGAACGTACTTCCTTCGGGGAGGGTTGTACCGTGGCCGGTGACGGCCCTTAGGACTCAACCACAGTTCCCGCCAATTGCTGTTGCGGCGGTCCGGTCATTCAGTTTTATGGTTTAAATCCGTGTGCCTTAGGGCGGGTCGGAGAGTTAGATGGTTGACTTTGCAGCGTCTTGCATATTTTCAAAAATCTCACCCTGATTTGGGCGAGTTGCTTTCTAAAACTCGGCGTGTTAACTTTTTTAGTTTTCTAAAAAATATTTGTTTTTATAAACATTATCCGCCCATTTTAGTACAGTACCATATCTTGCATCATTGTTGCGCTTTTTCATGACTCGCATTTTTACACTTTTAGACATTTAGATTTTATAGACATTCTATGTTTTGATTTTATTATAAATTAATATCAGTATTTTAATTTCATGAATGTGGCGCAACTTAGCCGAAGATGGCTTTTGTGCCATAAAGAAAGCAAACTCGACTCTTTTAAATATCGGGGGGGGGGGGAGTCTAGGATTTGCCATGAATTTTACAGAATTTTTAATTTTTCATATACGAAGTATAGAAAAAGTATTGCAATCATCAATATATATATATTTTAAAAAATCAAACTCGAGATTTCGACGCATCTCCACGTTTTTGAAAATCACATTTTTGACATGCCTGTCTGTCTGTAAAAATAATAATTACGCTTTCAGAAGATGGATAAAATTCGGTATATGTTTAGACTAAATTTGTAGATTTTTATCAAATTTTAAACGAAATCCAGTCGATGGAAGTTTATCCATCCAGATGTTCGACTACAAGTGAACTTAATAACTACAAAACATAAAAAGCTAGATACATAAAAAAATTTGGTACATATGTAGATTTAGCATCTAAAACATAATTTTTTTCCAAATTATGAACAAAAATTGTCAAATTTTCTGTCTCTGAAATTTTTCAGAGTTGACTCTCTGTTGATATGTACTTTCGCATGCATGTAAACTCAATAACTCGTCGGCGTAACGTTTAAATCAATGAAATTCGCTATGCTTTCTTTTGACTATGACTAGCTCCGCGTCAAATTTTAATTTCGATTAATCGGAAAAGAGGCGTAAAAAATAATATTCGCTCGATAGATTTATTAAATATGCTAGATTCATGCCAAAAATCTATGTACCAAATTTCATTGATTTACGTACCGGCGTGCATGCGAAAGTGTAGATCAGCAGTTGGTTATTCTTGGTGGGATTTGTTTCAAAATTGAACACAAAACTATACTGTAGATACTAAAGATGAGCACCAAATTTTGCTAATCAAGTTCCTTTTGTTTTGAAGTTATCGTGTTTATTTGTATTCTGACAGACAGAGAGTCATTTTGTGAATAGAATTCGTTCAAAATTCGATGGGAAATCTACAAATTTGGTTTCAAGATCGAATTTCATAATTAGAGAATTTTTTAAATTTGCTGCAGCCCCCCTTATATAATCCCCAGGGGAAGAATGCCCGACTATACACTCAGACACTGTGTACCTATTTCAGTCTCCTTTCACAGCATGCATGAGTAGCTATATTGGGACTAGTCTTTCGCACTTGGTAACCACACGAGTGACTACATGATTAAAATGAAAAACAATCATAAAAAGTGCTGAAATAATATTCTATTCTTCTAGAATTTAAGATCTAAAATCAGAGTAGCATTCTTTGATACCTCCAAAAAATATTCAACGCTACAAAAAGAAAATATCTAACTTCCCTTTGGCAATCATTTGGTTCATCGTACGTGACACTTACGAGAAAAAAAATGAATAGAACATTTATATTCGTCAAACGTTTATACTCAAACGAAGACGAAAGTGTTTGGATAATAATAAAAACTGCCCTAGACCTTCAATTTGCTGACGCAAACTTCTTGGTCCATAGCTGTAACAATAAATCTCTCAATTTACGTAACAAAATGAAGAGTCGTCTAGAAACTTGGAGTATTGAACAATGGATTGCCCTTTCAGTTTAGGTTTCAGTTAAGTGTGTGCAATCAAATTTTTCTGAATTACTTTAGAGGAAAAGCGCTTTAAAAGTATTGGATATCAATTTTTGTATTTTTATTTACAATCTCAAAAAAATAACAAATAAATGTGTATCAGCAAGTTTTTTGGTAGCTGATACATTTTATCGCACTTCAATATCGTATCTCAATCATAGCTGTCGAAAGTCAGTTAGACGATATTTGCATTTAAGTGGCAACGGGCTATTTTTCTCGATGCTACTAATGTCTGATAGCAAATAGTCTGATGTAGATTAGAAACGAAACAAATCTGAAAATTACATCTTCCAAAAGGGATAACTTAATCAAAATTTATCGAAATGGTATTTTATCTTCGAATAAAATTTGGTATTTCACAGTGAATTCTTTTAAAAATAAAAGTTTTCTGCAGCTTTGTTGAGGACAGAATAAAATATTTTGATTACAAGATAAAATGTGTGTTTTGACTCTTGATTTTCTAAAAAATATAACCAGAAAGTAACATCATAAAAGTCATCGGACACTTCATAAAAAATAAGTTTCAAATTAATAAATGTAAAAAAATAATATCTGATAATTTTAATAGGTAGGCGAATATTCTTTAGCATCCAAAAAAGTTTTAATCGTCTGCTCATTGAGTGCGCTACTTATTCTGCAATTTCTGTATTCATGTTCTTGAATTCTGGAATGTCACCGTTAATAGTTCTCTTTTCATTTTAATTTAGCATTTTCAGATTCTAAAATCGTGTATTTAATTGGGTTTAAATCCGATTATTAAAGTGTTGCTTTTAGAAATTTTGGATAGTTTAAACAGACACGTATAGGAATGTATTCATCTAAATGGTTAAAATCGTCATTCAGATTTAAAAAAAATTTTGATATAAAATTTTGGACTTATAATTTAAAATTATTTTTATAATGTATCGTTCGTTGTCTTTAGCACATTGATTGCCATGAGGGTCACCGGTGACCAGCAAAGCCAAAATTACTAAAAAACACATAATTCGAATAAAATTCCAGCGTTTTTAAATTTTTCAATAGTGTTGCTAAAATGGTGCGAACAAATTAATGTAATATTGAACATACAAATAAAGCAAAGGACTGTATTTCAGCGACATGAGGGTCATCGGTGACCTTAGTAACATAAATACATCACTAATGATCACACAAATTAACTCATCGATTGCAACTAATATTTCACCAAAATATTGAATACGTAATGAGAAATTCATGTTGGTAATACGGGCAAGCGATGTGAAATTAGTGTGGCATTCAACGCGCTAATAAATACAGAATTACATACGCCTGATGCCGATATGTGCCCATCAGCAGAGAGCCTTCATCGACATACTAAATTGTTTCACGTATGTTCTTAGAATTAAGTTCCTCGTTTCCCCCCCCCCTTTTTCTGTTCTATTATTATACGCCAATCGCAACCCAAACAGTTAAATTTGTTCTTTCTACAAACAGGGCATCATTTCAAGATACAAGTTTGTTATTGATTTCAAGGAGGAAAATCTGGTCTTTCTGCTTACTCCAGTCACAATGTTCCTTCTAGCTGAATATCCATGTACACCAGCTCAGTTGTTTTTGTACAATTTCCACTGAAGCTGAAGTAGAAAATTTTTCTCTGTATTCTGCTGAAATTTTTGCTACACTGTAACACGAATTCTTTGCAAAAAGGATTTTTATCACAAATAAAATGCTTATCAGCAGTTGAAAAGGATAAATATAACAAAATTTCAGATTGATTTACCACTTTTATGGTGCAAAGTAATTAGAACATCGAATTACTTTTTCGAACATCATTTGTCTTTCTCGAATATATATCAATAATTTTAATATACTTTTTGCGAAATATATAAAGTTACCATATGTAAAAATAAAAATAGCGAATGATCATAATTTTTCTTAAAGATTGTTGATATTCGACCATTGTTGTGACTTATTTTACCTTTGTCTGTTTTAAATTTGCGTCTTAGAAACAAAATTTCATATTTAAATTTAAAAAAAGATAAATGTTAATTCAGAATTAATGGAAATGATGTGAAAAATTATCATTCGCGGTTGTTTTTTTTTATTTCAGTATTAATTACAAGCGTTTCGGTCAATTTTCTATAGTGTCCAATAACTTTTGGGTGCCATTGTGTATCGTTAATATAAAATTTCGCTGAAGAATAAAAGTGATTTACTTTCTGGTTCTTCTTGTTTCTTCGTATTTTTACAATCTTTTAATCTTGAATTGCTCTAATGTTTAATTCGGTAAAGCAATTCTGAATGAATAAAATGTTATTCGATAATTAAATTTTGTAACTCTTAATAAAATATTTGAGAGCGGAAATTAAATTCATACCGCAATTACCCGATTTTCTTATATTTATTACTGAAATACTCTTTTCAACGCGGAATGCTATACTATGCTCATTGTTCGTTGTTTAACAAAATGAAAGAATCTTACAATTCTAAAATCGGCAATTGCCTTTTTTTTCATTTCAAAATATCGAAACACTAATTTATTCTGAGTAATTTATATTCGTTATTAAAACATATATATAATTTTACTACTAATTCTTGTTTTTTGAAAGATTATCGTTTGCAGATTGAAATAGATTCTAAACAGAAATTAAAAACAATTTATTTTTAAATATCGTCTAGGAAATATATAAATGAAAGTCGAAAGAGTAATTGTCATTTGCAATACGCGATGTAACAAAGGAATTTATTATTATTTTAAAGAAACTCGTGATGCGATAGCATATGGTAATCTGCATACTTTACAAACGGGATAAACGACTTCTCTTCATTTTTAAAATGTTTTATTATTAAACCTGTTTCGGGTCTACTTTTGTCTCTATTCAAACTTGAGTGAAAGTCTTTTTTTTTTTTTTTGTCATAATTTTGCTGCAGTTTGTTTTTAACTTTGAATTTAAAAACATAGGCTTAGAAGCTCAATCGCGGACTTGAGATAAAGAATGACTGTTGCTTATACATTCTACTTTGAAGAATCAAGATTCTTCTCGAAATTTTTGAGGGTCGCTGTTTAAATCACAATTTAAGAACAAAATTTTTAATTAAAAAAAATAAGAATGATGCATACTTTTTTTTTTCTGCACAATTGATTAAAATTTTAATCTATTGCTTTTTATTTATTATGTGATTAAAAATAGATTCTAAGCATTTTTGTCTATCAAAAATGTTATTGAAAAACTTGTTCGCGGAAAAAAATTTATTTTTAAAATGTTAGTATATGTATCATGTAGAGTAATCAAGGATCTATTTTAAAAATAGTTTAAATAAAGCTGAAATGTAATCAGTTAACAAGCTGAAATGTTAACAGTTTTAAAACAGACCACAGTATTTTAATAAAACTATGTAATCTGGTGTAGTAATTAGAAAATATCATTTGTTCATTGTTTCATTTTTGCATCTTAAAAGAATCTTTCTCTGCATCAAGCTTTAAGTATTATTTCCGAATGTTATTAAAAAAGAATGTGCGAAATAGGCATTAAGGAAAATCATTACCTTCTTTGTTATCATATCAGAAGAATAGAAGATTTGGAAGTAAGTATCTCAACCTTGTGCCATTTCTCTCGAAAACCGGAAGTGAATAGTTAATGAAATTAATTTAGTTTGTTTTCATTTTCTCTTGAATTTTCTTTCCTTGACATACTCACCTTGAATCTAAGAATCTGTTCAAAACAAGAATACCTTTCAAGCCTTATCTAATGATTTCTATTTCAATGCATTCTTTAAATCTTTTCTATTTTTGATAAAGGTTTTGCATGATTGGATTTTTTATCGGATTTCGTTTATTATACTCCATCTAGGTTATTATATCTTATCTATAGAAGATAAGTAAAAATTTAAATTATTGATATCGCTGATATGGTTTAAGAGTTGTGTTAACTTTTTGTAACTTTGATTTTCTTAGTATCTAAGAATATAACGCATTTAAAATTTAATGAAGTTATTGAACCTTAAAACATATAAAATGAGAAAATGACTCTAACGATATATTACTATCGTAGTTTAAATTATATGATGTATGTTATACAATTTGTAATTATATGTTGAATTTGATTCAGCATTTTGCATAGTGCATCATTTTCGTTTTCTTGTTAAGCAGCAATAGGAAATATAAAATGGTAAAAAGTCTCAAATTATTTCTTATCTGATGGAAACAAATCACTTATATTATCAGCTCCCTAGACAATAAAATGACTCTTTACAATCACATTTCTATACAATCACATCTTTTTGCTTTTCTGAGTGCAAAACTTAACCAGAGAGAGTGATCTCAACAAAACTTTATCGCATATATATATTTTTTAATAAGGTTGTAAATCCCAGAGAATGCCTTCCATGGCATTGGCGTACTATAGTCATAAAATATTAACTTCTAGCGTGAATTTAACATTTTTACTGAATTTGCTGTATCATCCTTGGCGAGGTTTTTGGCGATTAATCTCTGCCATGTGGTTTATAGTATCCGAAAATCAAATTTGTATCTTAGACGAATTTTTTCCAGGCGATTGAATCAAAAATGTAACACAAACCTACACTAGTAGTCGCAAAATGTCATAGCAAATTCGATATATTTAAGTCATTTCATTTTATAATTATCGCGTTTACGTGTTTCTGAAAATACTGAACCAAAGACGGTCAACCATTACTCGGATTTGGCTCACACTTCGGTACATGTCTATGCTATAGACGTTAAATCTGTGTACTGTTGTTTGTCTACCGAGCTCTCTTCGATTTGTAATTATTTTGTTACTTATATCCGAACAGCTGGATAGACTTCCTTGGAATGGATTTTGCCCAAAATGTGATAGGAATCTATCTATAAATTTGGTGGGAAAATAACTATATATCAAATTTCATCCTTCTTGCTCAAAGCGTTTTAGTTATCTTTGTCACAGACAGACGGACATTTTCCAAAAATACGATTTTTGAACTTAGGGAGATCTAAAGCGTGGAGATTCGTCAAAATTTCGAGTTCAAATTTTTTTGACGATTAAAATGCTTTCTCTATACCATGTAAACGAGAAAGTAAAAATGATTTATATATTATTAAAATTCTAAATATTGAAAATGTTTCCTTCACATGTAACTATTGTATATGTTATATTGAAACTCTTCTTCTCATCTGTACATATCTCTGTTCATAGTTTTTATTGTTTTTGCATTGAATGCATTTTCTTATTCAACTGTGCAAATGTTCTAAATTGTAAAATGATTAAATTTTAAGAAAAACATTTTACTATTTGCCAAATTTCAAATCTTCTAAATCACTTCTTTACTTATACATTTTTTCTTTATTTATTACGTACGTTCATTTCAATGTAGCAATACATCAATCATACTAAACACCTCTGTTCTGCTTCGTTGCGTAAAATACATTTTATTGCTTTCCGCAACACAGTGATTTTCTTCATTGATTGCGTAAAAGAACCACCATTCATCATCAATTTCAACACACGAAACAATTATGGGGCCAACTCCTAATGCTAGATTAATGCTCAGGAAGTCCTAAAACGTGATCACGTGATGTGTAATCACTCTTTGACAGGTTTGAGACAGCAGATGGCGTGGTAAAGGTGCCTCGAACCATTACCATCGAATTTTTGTATTCCAGCAGCGTATGTAATTGCTTTTGATTCCTTAATTAAAAATAGTGACGAAAAGTGAACCGGCTTGGCATGCGAAAAGATGTTTCCATATATTTATCTTATTTCATAATGGTGTATGGGTAAAAATCAAGTTGTCAACCAGATCGGATTATTATTTTTTTTTTCTCTCCCAACACGTAGACATGGAGGTGTGCAGAATCGTTTTTAAGTTAAATCGTTTTTAAGTTTCATCAATCATTAAAATGATTGATGAAAAATCAATTTAGGTTGGATTTAGAAGATGGGTGCCTTTATGCAATAAAAAAAAACTATTTGCGATTGTTTCAGAACAACCTTTGAGTGAAAACTTTGTTGTTACGGATTTGGGTAGAATTTACAAACTCTGGATCTTTTACAAACATAGCTAGCTACAACTAAAAAACCGTGGCAAAACAAGTTTAATTTTCACTTAAAGAGATTAATTTTTGCTGAAGATGGAAAAATAATTGAAAAAAATACTTTGAACTTCATTAAAACAGTCGTTAGAAAGTATTTTCATTATAATTTATATCTTGAAATATTCTTAAAAATTAGTTAAAAGTAAAATAAATAAATATCAGAGTTAAAATATCATTAAAAATATAATTTTCTGAATGTTAAAATGATGTATTAAACAAGTTTGTATAACTGTATTTCCCAAAATTGTCGCGGAAGAATGTCGAATTTGAGATCTATTGATATTTTAAGAAAATCTCCCCAAAGTCAATATTGTTTTTTTTTTAAATATGTATGTACGAAGTTCCTTTTGGAAGTCCAAAAACCTATCCTTTTTTTTTTATCCAGCAAAAAAAAAAAAAAAAAAAAAAAAACCTTTATTTCACTTCTTTTTTTTTTTACTTGAAATATTTAGTTTCAATTCATATCATTGTTTGAAAAAAACATTGATTTAGTGATCCGATTTTTATATCTTTACCATTCTTATAGTGTGTGTGCGCGTGTGTGATTAACGAATTCTTACAGCTTTGAATTGTATATTTTTTTTAAAGAATTCTAATAAATAAATAAATGTTCTATTGAGAAGAAAGTCATTCTGTATGGATTATTAACCCTTCTTTGAATGATGATGGAAATTTCCATCATAACATTTAATGAACAAAAAATTGTACTCAAAACAGTTGTAAATTGGTTGTTGCTGGCAACTTTTTTCACGACTATTGCGTAATAAGGAACGTAGCTGTCAATCAAATGTCACAATCATTATAGTGGGTTTGAATTTGTCATTCCGTTGTTTATTGGGGTTGGAAGAAACGTGCGATTTCTCGAATATTTTTTTATAACTAAACTGAGATTTTTCTGCTGATAAAAGCGATAATGAGTGGAAAAATTTAGAAGAAAGGGACATTGAAGATTTTGTATTGAACATAACATGTAAATTTACATACTGATGGATCTTCCATCTGACTGTTTTTTTTTAATTATTTTATATTATATATTTATACTAGGATTTTTTAAACATTTTCCCTTTAATCTAGAGGAACCTGATTTATTTCGCAAAAAAAAAAAAAAAAAAAAAGGGGGAAAGCATGCAAAGAACTGTTGCAATTAAATGAAAATGAAAATTATTTAACAAATTCGTTCAAAACATAACTATAATGATTCTCAAGACATATGTTAAGTCTCCCTATTAAAAATATACTACCTACCTCAATACCTACATTACTGCCTCCTTTGGCATAAAAATTCCGTTACTAAAACTTGAATCGTTGACAGTCAAAATCTATGGTACGACCGGAGTTTAACCTCCTGCTTGGCGCTATTTTCAAAAATCGCCAACAACGGTCTTGCGAAATGTTCAAAAGCAAGAGAGCAGATGTCCAATCATAATGCATAATAAAGATCGCCAACTTTGGCGAGTTGTCGCAACTTGGCGAAGAAGGAGGTTAAACTCCGGTTCACCCAAATCTATTCCTAAGAGAACCATATTATATTTAAAAATTTGCCCTTTTCCCATAGTATATATAAAAATATCTTTCTAATTCTTCTTATCTTACTGGGTTTTTTTTTTTTTTTCTTTCAGGAATATTGTCCGCCAACTCGTGATGAGTTCGCCGACCAAACGAAGTTATTCTACACTCCGATGAAGAATCGCGACATCCGTTGGAATTTCGAGAAAATTTTGGTGGACCGTACGGGAATGCCTGTGATGAGGTATGACCCCTCTGTGAAACCGGAAGACATTGCGAAAGACATCGACTACTTAGTATCGCAAAGTTAACAGAGTCAAGAACCAAACGTCCGTTACTTAAACAATAATTGTGGAAATGATTTTCACTTATATTCTTCAATGTTTTATAATGTTTATTGATTTTAATTTCCAAGCTCGGGCTCTTGATGCAATTATATACATGGCTTTTACTTCAAAAGTTTTAATTTTTGAAATCTGTTGTTTTCAAACAATAAAATGCCTGATGATATCTGCGCAATTATATTTTAGATGCCTTTAATTATATTTGTGATCTTCTGTATATCGACATTCAAATATAAGATAAGATTTAAAGATTTTTTAATTCTTAAAATGTCGGCTTGCAATCGAATTTTACAGACACTTTCAGAAAAGAGAGAATTCATTTTTAAAAAAACAAGTTAGATTAGAGAACTTGGTACTGCACAGTCGCCAAGTGCCAAGTAGTTGCCAAATTGGCGACTCTTCTGGCACTCATTATGAAGACCATCATCATATAAGCTGAAATGTAATACCAAATTTGGTGAATCATCGCTTGAAAAAATTCAAGTTTGATGTTGATTTGACGACTCTAGTACCGTGTTCTAAATTGATCCAAGAAGTCATGCCTGTAATTCCAACAAGAGCCTGAATATTAATTATTATTTAATTCAGTTATTTCTAAGTCATATTTTTATGTATAAGCTTAATATATTTTTTTTTATGTAAAGAATTTTCTGGCTTGTAATATAAACCAGAATATCTGTATTTTATTCTAATGTACGTGACAAAATTTTTATTCTTTCCTTTCTAAAACTGTTTCCACCTGTAATATAAAACTATGGGACACACTTATCTTTTAATTCTTGTAAACTTGGTGTTGCAAGTCTTGAAATTTTGCATGTATTTCCTATGTATATCATTTGTTGCATCTACGTTGACTTAATTTAGACATCCGATCCTAATTCATGAAGAGCATGCCTTAAACCTTCGGTGGCTTGCTTGGAGGAGTTTGAAAGCTCATGGATTGGTCTTCTAGTGCATTCAGCCAAGCATGAGCTGGAAAACATAGGATGCAGGATATTAAATTATTTTAATGCAGATCAAACTGTAATGTTTACGTAAGATTTACATGACAAAATGTTGTGTCAAAAATAAACTTGTTTTACCAATTGAAGGAAGCTTTTTTTTTTCTATTATATGTCATTTCTTTTGCCACATGTAAAATACAGGGTGTTTATAAAGTCCCAGACCCATTTTGATGTTTAATAACTCATAAAATAATGAATATATAAACAAACTTATGGCATTTATTGATGGAATAACTCATATATTTTCCTTTTCAGGTTTGAATATTTTTACTTTTGTAAATATCGTCCGCGCGTGTGGTTAATTTCAGATAATTTCATTTTCCCGTCTAAATATCTGTACTTTTCTAAATATTGTCTGCTTATTAATTGCATTTTTCTCTCTTTTGTTTTTGGCAACTATTGCAATGTTATGTTTACTTTTGATGTGTTTGTTCTATGTAGTACTTTTGTATGTGATGCTTTATTCGAGCGGATATTAAGGAGAATGCATAGACCATTTTCCAGGAAGATGGATTGGGCGAGGAGGTCCAATTCCTTGGGCCACCCAGATCACCTGACATAACGCCGCTGAACTTTTTCCTTTGGGGGTTTGTAAAAGACAACGTTTTCAGTAGGAGAGTGTCGAACATTGATGACCTAAAAGCCAGAATTACAACCGCAATAGGCTCTGTGGATGTCGACATGCTTGCCGCTACCTGGCGGGAAATTGACTATCGACTTGATATTCTCCGTGCGACGAAGGGGGCACACGTGGAAGTTCATTGACAAGGGTCATGAAACTTTTTGAGTCTATTTAACCATTTATGTTATTAATTTTAATCTATCTTTATTATTTTATGAGTTATTAAACATCAAAATGGGTCCTGGACTAAATAAACACCCTGTATATTGCACAATATCTTGTACAAAGCTTAGCAATACTCCAAAATTCTGCGATAGTTGAAGCCAGTGTCGAATTTCCAATTACACAGACTAGTCTGCTACCTAGGGCCTCTAAGTTGAGAAGGGACCTCAGGCAGATCAATTAAAAATCCTTATTACCAAAGAAGTAACAATTATATGAATGATAATATACTAATTTAATATTAACACTTTATTTAGTGCATTTGGTCAAGTTCTTGTATATGTCATACGTTCATTATATTAGAACATTTATAAAATACGCCAGCCCTGTATCTGTTATTCATTCATTTAATTATTAGAATATTTATAAAACTGAACCTCTGCTTCAATAATATTGTATATGAAGTGGATTCCGGGCGGTGTGGAGTTATGAAAGATAACAAAAAAAGGAATAATATTTTTATTTAACTCTAATAACTTTAAATAAATTAACAGAATGTTAAAAATGTGTTGAAATGTAAAATTAAATTTGCCATTTTATTAAAAGATGAGCCTTATAATGTTCCCCATCCAAGACCATGAAGTATTTAAATCCACTCCTAGATTCAACAGCGGTAAAACGTGCAAATCGGGTGTTACTTTCCATGTAGTAATTACATTTTGATTATTAAAAGTAAAAGCCAAGAAAATAGTTTTTTTTTTTTTTTTTTTTTTGAAAAAGAGTGTGTAATAAGAATACAGGAAATGTCTTTATTACAATCGGATTTCATGTATATAGGGAAAAAAAAACAATTCATATGAAATAAGTTTTACACAAAATTGATTCGATTCCTTATTATGACTTCATAAAATCTAACTAACATATTTGACGATGACTCTCTTATAATAAAAGTTTCAATCTTGTGAGACAATCAATGATGCCATTGAATTGTTGGATTTAGCAAGCAGCAGTAATAAATCCATTAAGCATTAAATAAATTTAAATTTATTGAATAGATATCCTTTAAACATATAAATAATAACATCAATTTAAAAGCTATTTTAACCCTTTAAAGGGCCATTTTTTTCTAGTCATATTATGTTAAAATATTTTTAGGCTTGAAATTAGAATAAGGAAAGGGACTCATTTAGCTTATGAGATAAATTTAATTTGATTAATTAATTCATTTGGTTAATTAATAATTAGGTAAAAAATCAAGACACATCATTTTGTGTGAGATAAAGAACTGAAGCATCTAAGATCCTGTCTTTCTAAAAAAATATTTCAGAACTTATACCAACCTACATAATTTCATACAAAGATTGATAAATTTGGTGGGAAGCATACTTCCCACGGCCCTAGAAAGGGTTAATAGAAAACGACTCAACCGCATTTTATTTATTTATATTTTCCTCTTATAAGCTTTCTATACAAAAAATTTAAACTTTATAAATTCCTTAATACAATGCATCCTTTATCACATATGCGTCGAAAATTTTTAGCATTTTATTAAAGCCAAAAGCTTTTGCGATGTTTGCAACTGTCGTTGTTTTTTGGTGTATTTTGACCCGAGGTTCTTGGTCTCTTTTTGGCGGTTTGTTCATACATCTCTGTAAAGTTAATCTATTTTTAGCTGTTTGTTAAATTCAGGAACTCATTGACATTATAGTTATTAACTTATAAAATTAATTACCTCTCAAGACTAAAAACTTTTTTGACAAGAGTGATTGGATTGTTTTTTTTTTTGGGCATCATTTTTGGCTCATTTTTGAATAATAATGGAAAAATTCGTTTATTTCTAAATTTTGCATTTAAATCATATTCTAAAATTAGTCGCTTTGGCGACCAGTTAATTCGCTGGAGATATTGGTTGTATTTAATTAAATCTATTAGGCATGATTCATGGCTATGATTCCGTCAGATAGTTGGATATCAAAGCGATATTATTTTAATACCCTTACGCATGTTCTCTTCATTGTGTGAATGAACCTTCCTAATGGATAACACTTCCATAACATTGCAACGCTATTAAAAGCGCAGTTGTCCTATCCATCCAAACTGTAACTTTCGTGGTATCGTAACTTCACTTTTTTTTTATTCGTTATGTAAAGTACACAGATACTAAACTGTATCTTTCTTTCTTAGCTACCAAAAATAGAAAAAAAATCGCACGATTATAAGTTTCTTATAATAGTAAAAAAGGTTTGAATTTCAGGGGGGGGGGGATGTAATCTATCATTAAAAATTAGGCAAAAAGATGTTTTTAATTGCAAAATACAGAAAACATTTGCACAGCTATTAAATCTGTATCATTTAAAAAAGAATTCTTTTTTAATTTCGAAACTATAAAAAATTTTTGATCAGTAATTTTGGGTATTATTACTAAAAACTCCAAAATTCTGTTTAATTTTTAATTTTTTAAAATTCTAACTAAAAAAAATTTCAAAATTTGTTCCGAGGTGCACATTTCCGCTCTCTAAAATTCCCGAAATTCTGTTTAATTTTTAAATATTTATAATTTTAAATAATTTTTTTTCAAAATTTTTCTGAGGTGCACATTTTCACTCTCCAAGATATACCTATGCAAAATTTAGTGGTTTTATATCTAACGGTCTGGCCTATAGAGCATTTAACACGTATACATATGCACACATTCTATTAGTAGTAGAGATGGAAAATTTTCGGAGAGAAAGAGGTAAATAAAGAACAGCATAAATTGGAATATTATTACACAACGGATAAGCAACTGAACTCGTAAATTAGATATAATTGATGGCCTTAATCTTTCTCTGCCGATTTAAAACTTAAATACATGTTTTGACTGTGCGAAAAAAACGTTGATGCTTCATTTATTAAAGTCCAAATGTGGAAACTAGGGATATTAAAATATGTTATTATTATTAAAATGTATAAATCAGTTCCTTCACAGGATATTAAAGTGTTTTAAGAAGTAATGGATAATTCGGAGGCCGGGATAACCTGGTTGGTAGGGGGTTGGGTTTGCAATTCTTGGGTTGCGAGTTCGAACCCCGCCGGCCGAGGACTCTCTCTGTGTGTGTGGTGGTTAGCGCACATATAAATCACCAAGTCCTCCATGTCGAGAGTAATACCACTGGGGGTACTGGTTTGAAGTGATCGTTTTCTGATTCAGGTCTAAATTACAATCTGTGGAGGAGTGAATGAAATGCATGAATGAAGTCCGTCCCGTAAAAAGTGTTGTGACGCGTGAGTACCTAAATCGTACTGTTGGCCCTAGTTGGCGCTACTGAAAAAACAAGAGACGCTCCTTCGGCTTAAATCACTTACAGATAACTGTCAGAGGGCTTGTAAAGTGTCATAACTCACAACACATGAATAATTCGAATGAAATATTATAACAGAAGAATCAAATTTATATTTTGTTATTTCCATAACAAACGTAATATGTAAGCTATTTGATATCTATTCGCATATTCTTATCTGCATTTCAGTAATACCCTATCCATTTTTACTCTAAACTTACACAAATGTTTCCAAAACTGAACTGTCATGGTGCATTTGATAGTGCATTACGTGAGTAAGAATTGACCCTATTACTAGTACAACATTCTTGAAATCAATGAATATAAAGTAATTTGTATGAAGTAAAGTCATTTAAAAATTGAATAACCGCAGCAATTCTGTACCTGAAGGGAAATGATATAAGTATATTTTAATGCTTCGAAAATAATAGATAAAATAAAAAAAATCTCACTATATTTTATTTTTGACATTATTTAACGCATTATCCGCGCATTCTTTTTCTCTTCCATAACACATAATGTGAATTAATCAGGCTTTCAATAAACTGATTTCAATCAGATAAAACATCTTTTTAGTATATTTCATATGAACTTTTTCAGTACAAGGTAATTTTTTATCAGCCATAGCTTTCTTATTTTCACGATCAAGCCTATCAACCGTCATTCCGTCATAACCTTATGTTATGACGGAATGTAACAAAATTTTTATATCATATTTATTGTCTTTTGCCTATAGCATTTTTCAGCTTTTATTAGGGGAATAAGAAATTAACAATGAATTCTCTTTCCTCCATCACAGACCGTCCTCTCTAAGTGAAGCCAGCGCAAATGGTCTCTCCGAAATTCTCTTGCATGCTCTCCAATAAAGGTCTCATCTCCATCCCACCTCCTCCAGCATAAAATTAACGATAATCGGTAAGACCCCGGATACCGTGCATGGTATTGGCGAGAAAGTGATCGAAATATAGATCTTTGGAGTGAATCCAACATTTTTAATAAATTTGTGGCGCGAATATGTCTGTGGAATACATTTTTCCGACCGTCTGAAACCGAAATTTCACTGATTTTGTACCGAAGCCGATCATTCTGCCTGCTTACCTACATTAACGCATGTACAGACGTCAATAAAGAAAAATGTAACAACTCTGTAACTTTTCTATCTATTGTCTCATCTTTTCAAATTTGGTATCTATGCATGAGGGGACAGGTTTGTCCCAAACAATAAACTTATTAATCAAGTTAATTAACTACTATCTCGAAATTTTTCCATTACGGCTATCAGTTTTTCACTGGATCAATTTGACGTCATGAAGTCAGTCTCTCAACAAGATTTTATTGAATTCTGATAATAATTTTGAGAGTTATAGGGTTTTGAAGAATGATGCTTCCTATTGGAAGTGAGTTTGACGAACTTACGGTGATATCTCGAAAATTTTTATATATTCCTCAAAAATTGTTTTCCTCACTTGTAGAAAATTATATTTCATAAAATCACGAAATAAATGCATTAATAACACAAATTTAATATTTTTTATGCATTTTTAAACATGAATGTGAAATAAAAGTGAATTGTAATAGTAAAATTTTCGTGTTAAAATGTCAGAATTCAAAAAATTGTGCGCATACCCAGTTTTTAAAATATTCACAAAAATTGTAAAATTCCCACAATCGATTGGTTAGCCCACTTTTTGAATGAACGTTTATTAAATTTATTTGTATTTATAAATATACTCTTAATGAAGCATAAGCTTTAAGTGCCAATATCACAGTTAGTTAAATATTAAATTTGTTTTTAGATCAGACGATTTTAATCTAAATGAATTATGTTTTCTTTTTAAAAAATTAATATATTTTTTTACATTCAGGTTATATAAAATTTGATTACAGACAGATTAATTGTAGGAATATTTAATTAATTTTTATTCTTTATCGGCAGTTACTGTTTGCAAGTAAATTAAATAAAGATTCAAGGAAATCCGTATCATTTTTCCCATTCAGTAAATTAGTTAATTCTAAATTAAGGAAATTGATTAGTACATGTACTCAAGGTTTAATAATGAAAACTGATTCATAAATTTCTTTATTTTTTTATATTTTTGAAATATTTATAAAATGATTTCTTCAGAATTACGAAATATTATCTTCTTTGCAATTGCATTTATGGAAAAAAAAAAGATGGATGTTAATTTCTTAAGACTGAAATCAATTAAAAAGGCTAACTGATGAATTGATTTTGAAAGCAATGGAAATGTTTCAATATTTAAATAAAAACAAAAAAATATTTGTATTTTAAAAAATCATACTCATATTATTAAAATTAAGCCTGAATTGTATTGTTTATTCCTCCAAAATTCCTGTGAATAAAAGAGGGAAAAAAGTTTTATTTTCCTATTAACAAGTTGATATTTACTTAATATATTATTCCCAGTGGGTTGGTTATTTTAGGGCGGAGTTTTTACTATGTAAAATTAAGTATATTCCAAGAACTACTGTAAATTTCGGAATGAAATTTGACACACATACATAAAAAAGCTTGCCGAATCGAATTGTCAAAAAGTTTCGGGATATCAATTAACTAACAATGTTTATTAACTGGTTAATCAGTTTGTCTATCTCAATAAATCTGCCCCTTTAAGCAATTTTCATAGACACCAATCTTGTGAAGATGCGATAATAAATAACTATGTTACACAGTTGTACCATGTGTTTGCTGTTGTTGACGACTGTACCAGTAATTCAGCCAAGAAGCAAGAGCATAAAAATAAATAATTCAGTTTTTATGCCAATACGATTGAACTGTGAAAATGAGAGCTATTAATAAAATTGTTGGTTGAAATTTGAATGAATATTTTTGCGTTTCAATCTGAAGATGAATATTTTGCATCTATCCAACTGGTAGAAAAACTACCTTCTGGTGAACGCAATTATTTCTTTATAGATTTAAGCAACTGCGTTTATGAGTTCTTTCTTTTACATGTTTGTTGAAGTATGGACCAACAGATGCTCACTGCTTTAACAGATTTGGTTCAACATTTCATAAGAATCTACATTTTAGATGCTGAACCTGTGTACTAAATTTTTATCTATCTAGCTTTTTACACTTTAAAATCAGTGAATTCCATTGTATTCGAACTGTCAAATTGGTAGACATCCTTTAAATGGATTTCATCCAAAATTTGATAAAAATCTATAAATTTGGACAAAATTCCATTTATTAAATATCATCCGTCTAGCTCAAAACATTTTTTATTTGAAATATAATGCTAAAAATGTTTTTTTTTAAACTGGGGGAAATCTAAAACGTGAAAATGCGACAAACCGAGTTTTTGACGATTACGATTCTTTCTTTAAACTTCGTTTATGCGAAAGTAAAAATGTTCGATTGACGTTTAAGGTCTTACAACAATTTTACTTTAATTAAAGTTTAAAGAACGTCGGCTCTTAAGTTCTTTTCGTGATCCGAAAACTATTTATCAGAGTCAAAATTTCTCCTAAAGTCAGTAGTGAAGAGAGAAGAGCAAAGTAGATTGTGGAAAATACTATTATATGTATCCACAGAAAAGCAAATGCAAGGATTTTGTAGGATTAGAATTAAATACAAAACGCAAGGTGGTATATCCAAATACAAAGGCATATTTCCCATTAGACAGTTGCCAAAGGCCGTTGGACAGGGGAGAAGATTAGGTTGATTGATCAAAAGATATTTTTAATGTAATAGCCAGATAAATAAATTCGTAGCCAAAAGCTAATTCTATGATTTCTAAAATAATGTGATAATTTTAGAAACACTTTAAGAAACATATTTGACCAGGTTTCTATCTGTTTTGTTACTTTTACTTAATTATCATAATATTCATAAACAACGAATGTTTATGAACTTAATTATCTACTTAAATAGTATTCTATACAAATTTGAAATGGTGCTGTCATGAATCATAAGTAAATAAATAAAAAATATTTTCACAAAATTAGTGAAATAAAAAGCCGGCCTAAAAAAAATAATACGTTGTAAAATCAAATATACGTTGAAATGTGAAATTAAATTGACCATTATTTTTTGACTAAAATTATTGAAAGAATGTATTATAATGTGTATAGTATAAGGCCGTAAAATGCATAAATCCGCCGCTATCTACAATAATAGTTTAAGGCAAGCACTTAAATATTTATAGTTGCAGATTTTCATTGTATGCGATTTAAGATTTACAACACGAAGAACTGCATCCTTAGCAATTCACGCCTTAAAATTCCGGCTTCAAAATTCTCCTTAGGTTCTGTCTAAGTTCCGAATATAGCTTTTAAGGGAGATAGACATTCCAAAAGTAATATTTTTATTTTTGAAATCGTAATAATAATTTTGAAATAAATGTTATTTTATATTTGATCGCCAGGTGTTGAAATGAAACATGAAATATATATATATATATATATGTAGGACTGGGTGGGACAAAATGCCCATTCAATCCCATTTGGATCAGTGTCTAGGGTACTGATTAAGAAACTTTTAAAGAAAAACAAATAGTTTATTTACAGTAAACAAAATTAAAAGGATATTAACAATTAGGACGGGAAACATTATTTACATTAAAGTTAGAAGTAAAATATTTAGATGGCACCAAGGGCGAAGCCTAACAAGATGTCTGCTCATAGCTAAGCTATGTAACGCCTCTCCTTCTCTGCTCTCGAGCTAATGCCAACAGCTCGCTTTTTCAAATTTATGGTCACGTGACCTAGCACTTTCGATTAGTAGAACCCGTGGTGCCATCTATTACAATACAATAAAACTAAATTGAATTGGATGCATTCAGTATAACAGTGGAATGGTAATGGCCACTAATTAAAACTCTACAACTCGGCCAATCCTGATAGAACGATGACCTCATCGTTGTTTACATACTGGCACTCAAAATTGACATTCAATTCCACTCGGCCAAACTGTTATTAAAGGAAACAAATTCAGAAATTCACTTTAAATACGTTGATTCTTAATAGAGAAGAACGTTACACTAGTAGTAATAATTTGCTAAATGCATAACTGGAAAAAAATGTATAAAATATAAATGCACAATTTAAAGGAAAACACAGTTTACATAATTGTTGATAACTCAAGACAGAAGTTCACTACAAAAGAAAAATATAATGGACGGAGCATGGAAAAAAACATACGTGCACATTCATTGAAGCACAATTATGTTAAAAGAATATAAAAATAGACATAAAAATGGAATATATTACAGAATAAAATAGTTACTAACAATCGCCCTGATTTCGCTTTATTCAACCAGGTGAGTAAAATTTCATCATATCAGCTGACGACGTGGTCTGATTCGGACCTTCATGGTCGCCTATTTTTTCAACGTCGTACCTGTCTTTCGGCTTTACTTTTATAATTTTATATGGTCCCAAAAATCTAGGTCTTAGCTTTAGTCCAGTCCCGAATTGAGTTCGTTGAATGGCTACCAAATCCCCTTTCTGATATACTGGAGCTTTCTTGCGCTTTTTATCATAGTTCTTTTTATTTTCAGCCTGTATATTCTGAATGTTTGCTTTTGAGTCTTGCCGAAGTAGATCTCTCTGTTCTTGTAATTCTTCTATTAATTCTTCCAACAGTAAGTCTCGTATTCGGAGATCTTCTTTATTCCTCATTGTGGTGCCAATTAACAGTTCAAAAGGTGTCCACTTGGTACTGCGGTTTGAGGTACTGTTAAGAACTCTTTGTAGTTTGTCTACATGCTTGTACCATTTTGTAGGGTCATCAATTGACAATTTGGTCAAGACAGGTATGAGGGTGCGATGCACTCTTTCTACTTGGCCGTTTCCTCGAGGTACACCTGTTGCTGTTTGTAAATGCTGGATATTCTCGTCGATACAATATTCACTAAAGGCTGTAGAGGTGAATGCTGATCCTCTATCAGTAATTATTCTCCTTGGATTGCCAAACGTTTTCTGTTGTAGTCTTAATTTGTTAAGTGCGTCCTCGGTAGAAGTAGATTTGACAGGGTATAGCCAAGTAAATGTGGTAAATGCATCAACAACTGTTAGGATATGTTGATATTTCTTGTTCGTGGATGGCATAGGACCTATAAAATCGACATGATAGGTACTTAGTGGTATATCTTCTTTAGGAATAGGGTTTAAAAATCCTTCTTTCTTCTCACTTTTCTTATTCGCTAGTATACATGATACACAGTTCAGGATTACATTTTGTACTCGTTTGGTTAGATTTGGAATAAAGAATTCTTGCTTGATGATTTCTTCGGTCTTAGTTGTTGAAAAGTGTCCCTTTTCATGAGCTAATTTGATTAATTCGGTTTGCATATCTCTTGGAACAACTATTAATTCCCGACCATTTTCATATTTATATAAAATTTCGTTTCTTTCGAAAAAATTTTCTTGATTAACACTGCCGCTGATGGCCGATCTGAAATTTTGGACATTTTCATCCTCTTGCTGGGCTCTTTTCAATCTTGCTGTAATAGTTTCGTTTGATATTACCGCTACCGGATTTCTGCTTAGAGCATCTACATGTTGCATTCTTTTACCTGGTCGATGAATAATTTCGTAGTCAAACTCTTCTAACAGAAGTGCCCATCTGGCTATTCGAGTGACTAAGTCCTTTTTATCCATAGTCTTTTGGAAAGCGGAGCAGTCTGTAACAATCTTGAAGTGATTACCTAAAAGGTAGGTGCGAAATTTCTTAAGTGCGGTGACAATGGCGAGGACTTCTAATTCGTAGCTACTATACTTTTCTTCCGCTGAAGAGGTTTTATGAGACATGTATTGGATCGGATGCAGTTTTCTATCTTCGCCTTCTTGCAGTAAAATGGCTCCATACCCATGTTGACTTGCGTCCGTGTGTAGTTCTGTTTTTCTTCCTTGTCGAAATATATTTAACACTGGACCTTCTGTTAATATTTTCTTGAGCTTTTCGAATGCTTCAAATTGTGGCTGGTTAAACACAAATGGAGTATCCTTTCTAGTCAGGTCACTCAGGGGTTTTGCTATCTTTGAATACTGAGGAATGAACTTGCGAAAATAGCCGGTTAGGCCTAGGAAACTTTGAACTTGTTTGACCGTTGTCGGTACTGGAAATTTTTTTACTGCTAACGTTTTCGCTGTTGACGGACAGATTGTCCCGTTTTCGACGATGTGACCCAAAAACTCTTCTCTCTTCTGCAGAAATTGACATTTTTGAAATTTTATTTCTAAACCAAATTTGGAAGCTACTTCAAACACTTTCTTTAACTTTTCGAGCCCTTCAATTTCGTCTTTAGCTGGGATTATTAAGTCGTCCATGTAAATTATCACAATGCCTTTACGCATAAGTTCTCGGAAAATACTGTACACATACCTCTGGAA
Source organism: Argiope bruennichi (assembly GCF_947563725.1). Lineage (NCBI taxonomy): Eukaryota > Metazoa > Arthropoda > Arachnida > Araneae > Araneidae > Argiope > Argiope bruennichi. The sequence goes on from NC_079156.1 coordinate 103,708,812, forward strand.
CACGCTAGGACTGGTACTCAGACCAAAAGGTACCTTGTTGAATTCCAATTGTCCATCAGGAACTACAAAAGACGTGAAGTGTTTACAGTTTTCGTTTACGTCGACATGAAAAAATCCGTTTCTTAAATCAAGGGTTTAGCTTCTTGGAGTTTATTCAAAACGTCTTCTATTAACGGCAATGGGAAACGGTCTTTGATGAGCTTTTTGTTTAATTTTCTATAATCGATGCATAGCCTAGTAGTACCATCTTTTTTCTTTACTAATACGATTGGACTCGCGTACTCAGATGAGCTGGTTCTGATTATCCCTTGTTCTAACCATTCGTCGATTTGTTTATTCACTGCTTGATTCTCTGGAAATGAGAGTCTTCTTGCAGGTTGGTAGACTGGAATATCGTCCTTTAAAATAATTCTCATGGATACATCCGTACTTTCAGTTTTTTCTGGTTTGTAACTGGAAATTAGCTCCGATAATTCTTTTCTTACTTCTGGGCTAGAAATGTGCTCTATTTCGATTTCATCTTTTGGTCTTGCCTCATATAGCTGTGCATGCATGGAAAATATTTCTACGTCTTCTCTTCTTCGAAATTTAACACCTTCTTTGGCGAAGTCAAGTGAGGCTTGTTCTAAGATGTCTGAACCAATAATTGCCTGAAAATCTAAATATGACGTAGGCACCACATGCCATGTCAGAGAATATTTTTGTCCATCTAATTCGATATCTTGCCGAAATGACCCTTTTGTTTTGACTTGTGATTTTCCTAAACCAGATAATATAATCGTTTCTCTTGAGAGTTCTGAAGGTTTGATGATTTGTTTGCAAATATCTTCTCGGAGGAGTGTGACTGAACTACCAGTGTCGATTAATGCATAGAAAGTTTTGCTTCTTAAAGCTACTTTTCTTGTTCTCATTTTCTCTCGTGAAAGTTCAGAGCAAACTTGTACAATAGGCGCCAAAGGCTTATTACTTTTCGTATTTTTGGGTCGTCGTGGACAATCTACGCCAAAATGTCCTAGTGTCTGGCAGTAACAACAATTCACAGGTCTCCATGGTTTATTCTTCTCGACGCATGAGTTTCTATTTAGCTGCAAAGGTCTCTTCTCGAACTTGTTATTTCCATCCCGGAAATTCGCTGGTCTTCGTGGGTAATTCTGAAATTTATTTGCTCCTTGAACTTCATCTTTCCTTCTGAAGAATAGATCTGATGCTTTTGATTTCAATGTCCTCCTGACATCGTCATATTGCTCGAATTTTCTCGCCACATCAGCAGGTGAATTTATGGATGACCACTCATCAAGAAAGTGATTCTGTAACTCTGGTGGTGCCTTCCGTTTCATCTGGTCAGCGATAATAAGTTCACGTAACTTCTCGTAGGTGTCTATTTTCAGCCCTGTTACCCATCCATCAAAATAAGTCTGCAATTCATGATAGAAATCTTGCCATGTTTTCTCAGGAGCTTTTTGATGTGAAACAAACAACTGTCGAAGTTTCTCCGGTGACAACTTGAATCTCTGTAACAACAGATTCTTCACATGTTCGTAATCGTTCGATTTTTCCTCAGGTTCTCGAGCAATTAAATGAGCAATCTCCAGAGGAATTAATCCTAGTAGCTTCTGGACCCATTGCTCTTTTGGCAATAACGCCAAATTGGCATGGTGCTCAAATAGCGTTAAATTTAAACTTATGTCATCTTTCATGTTGAATCGGTGGAACATCTCTTGCGAAGCCTTATTCGTTATTGAAGTATCTGCCGAGTTTCTTTGAGCTTGGATTCTCAACTTCTCAAGTTTGTGCTCACGTTCCTCCTTCCGCAATCGCTCTTCTCTTTCGTTTTGTTTTTCTTCTTCTGCTAGATGTCTGTCCTCAATGATACTATCTAACATCACTTTGGCATCTTCCTCATCATAATCTTCGCTTTTCAAAATCAGATCTTTAATTTTGGGTTTCGTCAAGTCGGATTCAACAGATACGCCGACTTGTTTCGCGAGAGCAATTAAATCTTCTTTCTTGCCTTTTAGTAAGAAAGCCATTTTGAGAGAAAAAGGGACCTGGTGCCAAATCAAAGAACTGTATTAATTTTGAAATGTATATAAAATTATCTATGCTTTGGCGTATTCAATTAAATGCCAAATTAGATTAGTTTCGCTTCAAACTCGAAATTAAAAATTAATCTTTGGGAAATTTAAAACCAATTCCTTAAAACTATATCTCAAAATGCACAAATTAGTTTTAAAACAGTTCCACTCTGAAATTATAGATTGAAAAAAATGACACTGATAATAACTTTCAAAATAATGCTAGTGACCATAAAACAATTGTAAAGTAGAAAAGCCCAAAATTACATCAAAATATTAGTAAAATTCAAAATTAAATCAAAATAAAAGCAAAATTCAAATTAAATCAAAATATAAGCAAAATTCAAAATTAAATCAAAAATATTGTTCGAATTTAAACCGAAAGTGAATGAATTATCTACAATATTGATATATATAAAACAAATATTTTTAACAATTCGACTGGTTTCCTTAATTTAAAATGCTATTGGAATGAATAGAAGATAAAATACTTTATTAGAAAACCATGATTAACTTTCAGCAATAAATTTCAAATAGTAAGAATATCGGATATTTCATTTGAGATCACAAGTAAAATATAAAAAAAAATCTCTTTCGTTAATATTCATTTATGCAGCTAGGAAAAATTATTTGAATATCAGTTAAGTTTCCTTCAACACAATACATATATATAGACTTTCATTTCGTTTTTAAGGATATCGGAATGAATAAATACCCGTACAAAAATATAGCATAAAATAATATACACAAATAATAAGAAAAAAGATTTCATACAAGTGGAACTCTTGATTTGGACTCTGGAATCCTAAGGCGCGCCACTCGAGGTCATTGCCCTGCCGTTGATTCGGCGATTGGAAGGGAGGAAGGAATGAGGTTTGTTTTTCCGGCGTATGCTCCTGAACGGATTCTTAGCTTGTGCCGGGTTAACAAAAATCAAACTCGAATATCAATCATAGAAAAACAGAATAGTGCATACAAATTTCAAAAAAACAAGTTAAATTCAGAACTCAAAACAGAAAAAATATTTTTTTTTTCAATAAAATAATAATTTTTAATTAATCAATAGTTTACTTAAAATTAATTTCCCTACGTTTATTATAGAATAGACACTTCAAAAACAAAACTGAAATCTGTTACTATATATATATCAAACACATTAATGAAGCTGAAATACACAACAGTTATCAATGGATTTAAACAAATGGATTGTTACATATATTTAAATAAAAAGAACTGGAGAGCGTCAATAGATTACTTTCAGGTCAAGCGATACAAATCTGGAACGTAGACAAAATATTTCAAAGTACTTACGCGAATCTTGCTCAGTAGCTGTATGCGACGACACAACGTTTTATATTTTACTCGGCGGTGCACACTTCTTTTCGATGTTTCGATAATTTTTCCGTTGATGATGCTTTCCAGGTAAGATTTTTTGACTGATGATGCTTTTGAGATACAATTTTTTCACTGATGACGCTTTTGACATTTGATATGCAGGAACACACATTCTTCCGTTGCACAGGTGGGAACCCTTCCGTTGTATACTTATTTGAAGAAGAGACTGGATGCTGGAGTTTTCTTTAACGATGATTCAAAATCCGTGCCGTGCCCCCATGTTTGTAGGACTGGGTGGGACAAAATGCCCATTCAATCCCATTTGGATCAGTGTCTAGGGTACTGATTAAGAAACTTTTAAAGAAAAACAAATAGTTTATTTACAGTAAACAAAATTAAAAGGATATTAACAATTAGGACGGGAAACATTATTTACATTAAAGTTAGAAGTAAAATATTTAGATGGCACCAAGGGCGAAGCCTAACAAGATGTCTGCTCATAGCTAAGCTATGTAACGCTTCTCCTTCTCTGCTCTGCTCTCGAGCTAATGCCAACAGCTCGCTTTTTCAAATTTATGGTCACGTGACCTAGCACTTTCGATTAGTAGAACCTGTGGTGCCATCTATTACAATACAATAAAACTAAATTGAATTGGATGCATTCAGTATAACAGTGGAATAGTAATGGCCACTAATTAAAACTCTACATATATATATATATATATATATATATATATATATATACACACAAAAGTATTAGAATCAAGTTAATAGGAAAAACAAAAATTAAATAAAAATTAAACCAAAAAAATTATAACAAATATTAAAAAAAATTTAAGTTTTAGTTGTGGTTAATTTCTTCTAATTTGTTGTTTTATATTTAGTTGTGGTTAATTTCTTCTAATTTGTTGTTTTATATTTAGTTGTGGTTAATTTCTTCTAATTTGTTGTTTTATATTTCCTTTCTGTTAAAATGGTATATCTCTTGAGCATAATTTCAGGGGATTTTCGGGTCACGAGGAATCATTATTAGACAATGTCTGTATTTCCTCACAGAAAAAATCCCTTTCTTTGAATCCCTGCCTGAGGGTGACCCTTGAAAAAGTCTTCAGGCCGGATTCTTTTTTTATATTTTTATAATTTTTTTGGTTTAATTTTTATTTAATTTTTGTTTTTCCTATTAACTTGATTCTAATACTTTTGTATCAATTCATCTGTGTTTTAGAAGTAGCTGCAATTACGCTCTCTAAATACTATGAAGTTCTTTTTTGGTTTTAGTTTAAATAGGTTATAAATTTTAGTTGCGATTTCGAAACTGTTTTTGTTTCGTTTTCATTTTAGTTTCGTTTTCAAACTTTTTCTTTCTTAAGATTGGTTATATATATATATATATATATATATATATATATATATATAGATTTTTCTTTGAATATTATTTACTTTCGCTAGCCAATACCTGCACTATCCAATGAGCAATTTTAAATCAAAGAAATTTATAAGAAATTTAAGGATCTAGGTTTTGGAACCATAGTTACGAATTGAAGAACAAATTTGCCCATGATTCGCCATGTACACTGATTGTACTATCATCAAAACCATTGTGAGTAAAACATTCTCAAGCATGTATAAGATGGTTGTTATCCTTGCTATCTAATTATAATTGTAAATTACAAAATCCAGCCAAATCAACATTTATGAATCTTGAAAACGATATATATTATCTAATTTGTATTCAAGTTTCGTAAATATATTTACATAATGTAATTACGTATGTAACTCGAAATTTAATTAAACAATGAAAAAACAACTTTTAAAAAAATTCTACAGTAGGCAAAATGATTATTTATGCACCACTTTTTTTTAAAATTTTAGAAACATATAGGCAGCTATTTTATTCATTGCGACGTGTGAGCGTGAGTTTGCTGTTTACTTCTAAGTAAACGAAAAAAATTTTTTTGAAATAATTGAAAATAAAATCTAAATCTAACAAACTTGGATTTGTTGTTTATTTCTAAGTAAACGAAAAAAATATTTTGAAATAATTGAAAATAAAATCTAAATCTAACAAACTTGGAAAATTTCTTGCAAAAAGTATATTTGTACACCGATATCTCATGCAAGTATTACTATCATTTCATGTAATTTTTCCCATTATAGTTAATTGTTTGGATAGTTTGTATTTTTTAAACATTGAATGTTATCTTTTTTAACAGTGAAGGTCACTCCCAGACATAAGTTGAGAAATGGCCACGAAATCAAAAGGAGTCTCTTTAGACATGAGAACTCATATTGTTAACCTTAATAAAAGAGGAAAATCTTATCGCGAAATTCAAAAGATGGTTAAGTTACCCTTTGCAACTATTGGTTATATCGTAAGAAAATATAAAAATACTGGACGCGTTGAAAATAATAAACGAAGCAGTATTAGGAAACCATAAATTTCTGCTCAGAAAATTTCAGATGACTTTCTCGCATCTTCTAACATTAGAGTGACCGCTCAAACAATAAGAAATGTGTTACATAGTGCTGGTTTAAAAGGCTGAACTCCGAGAAAAAAACCAATGATTTCTGAAGTAAATAGAAAGAAGCGTCTAGAATTTGCTATGAAATACAAAGACAAACCGATGAATTTCTGGAAAAAGGTCATTTTTTCAGATGAAAGTAAGTTTGAAATTTTTTCATCCCCTAGTATCCGAAAAATCTGGCGAAAAAATGAAACAGCCCTTGATAGTAAAAATATACTTCAGACCCTGAAACATGATGGTGGAAATGTGATGGTTTGGGGCTGTATAGCTCATGGCGGTGTTAGAAAATTACACTTTATTGACCCAAAAATGACAGCTTTAGGTTACATTGATGTGTTGCGGCATAACTTATTAGACAGTGCTAGAAAATTGGGTATCGGTGACACTTTCTTATTCCACAAGATAACGATCCAAAACGCACTGCGATAGTTACTAAAACATGGTTGCTTTATAATGCGCCAAGAGCCTTGAAACTCCATCACAATCTCCGGATATAAATCCAATTGAAAATTTGTGGATGCTATTCGATGCTCAAGTCCGAAAAAAAAATATGAAATGTAAAAATAGTTTGAAAGAAGCACTTATGGAAACTTGGGAAGAAATAGATCAAGAAACCACCAAAAAGTTAATAGAATCAATGTCAAGACGTCTTGAAGCAATTTTAAAAGCCAATAGAATGCATACAAAGTATTAAATTTCTATAAAATAATTATGATTCTGTTTAAAATTTGTCACTAAGTAAGTGTACAAATACTCTTTTTGTATAGTTTTTATAAAGTTTTATTCATTAATCAACTAAAGTTTATGTGATTGTTTTTTTTTGTTCATATTTTATTATTATTTTACCTCACTAGAATATATTTCTGCAATTTTAACTTAGTTATCTTATTTTATTTTGCTATAATATTCCAAAATTTAAGTGCACAAATAAACATTTTGTCAACTGTATATAACATGATTTGTTCCGTATTTGTGACGATGCAATTTGCCTTTGATTTTTCAAGCATGTTTTGATATACAAAGTTCTAGTGATGACAATTGAGCATTTTAATGTTTTCAAGGCTTCATTATCATTAAATCGGTTTATTTTAATTAGATTTTCTTGTATGAGTAATTACGGTTAGTATATAGTGAACGAGGGAAAATTTGGTTTTCTTGTATTCATAATAGTATCGCATCGATGCAAAATTGGCTTTTTTCAAAAAAGAAGTTTTTGGAAAAAAACGGATTTTCTCCAAATGGGATTTTAAGATTATTATGTATTCTGATGTAAATACTTATTATGTATTAGTATGAAAATATATAATTTGTAGCTCATTTCTTGATTATTACTTAACCTGAATTTGTCACAACTCTATTTTTCCTCTGCTGTGAAATCCGAACAAACTTTTTGTCTAATGGTGAAACAGCGTCTTATCCACCGAGTCAGTGAAACCTGAAAATAAGAATTTTGGGTATGGCATTTGAGTTTGGCTGGATATAAATATCATGCTCTTCTTCTATGTCAAATTTTGGCATTTTAAAATTCATCATTTTTTTTTTACAGTTTGGATTTAAGAAATGGCATTTAAAGTCAAATAGAAAGCATTTCAACGCCCGCGTAATTGAGATTTGTATAGTAGAATAAATTATGGAAGTTTTATTCAAAAGTAATAATTTTAAATACAAAAAAAGCATTAAAATTTTTATTATTTTTTTTCTGAAGTTATTTACCGTTTTTTATGTTTATGAAAATTTAAATTTTGCTATTAAGAAAAAAATAAAAATAAAGTTATCTGTAAAAGTTGCTTAAGTGAAAAATCTAAAGAGTCGCTCACCAAAGTTCGTAACAGATTGCTGATTGCTTCAGCATAGTAAAAGTTAGATGACGAATTTTTCAGACAAAATATTTTGTATCTACACATAATTAAATTGTTAATTTACTTCTTATAATTTTCTTTATTTATTTTTCATTAAATTTTTTGCATTAATTATTTTTATTTCAAATAAATAAAGGGCAAGCTAGGGCATTTTATTAAAAAAAAATCTCATGTTTTTTAGATCATTGCAAACAATCATAATGAAAATGTCAAGAATGTATTCGGTTTGTTTGATTACTTCATATAAAACTGATAAAAAGGAATAGTAAACTATTACATAAATAATTTACAATAGTATGATCACAATATTGGCAATGCTGATAAATGTAGGATTTGCAATATTATTTTCACAGTATTCATATTTTGATGAAAAAAATTGTTTCAGTTAAATTTTGAAATAAAATCCCCCCCAAAAAAGTTATTTATTAACCTGTAAATAATATTTTTGTGCTAGAATTTTACTATATCAGTTATTTTAAAAATTCTTAATTCTTCTATATCAATTCTTTTGAATATTGTTACATATTGCTTAGTATTGCTTATACAATATTTGGTATTCCTTGGTACTCGCAATATCGTTCAATATTTTCCAAACATTTTGCAGTATTATGTTGCTATGGAGCATTGAGTGAAATCTATAACAACCTTCCATTTAAGCATAAATATTGCTACAAAAATTGCAAATAATATATTTTCTGCCCTAATTTATTATGCTTCTTCTTCTTCAAAAGCACAACAGCCCCTTACAGACCTTGGTTACCTTAACCACGCGCACTTTCCAGCGCTTTCTATCACCCGCAACTCCCTTCCAGTTCTTATCCTCAGGTCCAACACTCAGGTCTCTTTCATTATCACCCAGCCATCTTGTCGGAGGTCTTCCTTTGGCTCGGGATCCCATAGGATTTGTAAAAGTGCATACTTTGATGGCGCTGTTTTCAAGGCTTCTCCAGATATGGCCGCCAAGCCATCGTAACCTTATTACTCCGTATAACCAATATTATCTGTGGTTCCCTATAGAGTTTGTATAATTCAAAATTGAATCGAGTTCGCTAACATCCTTTCTCTAGTACTGGGCAAAGATAGTTCTAAGGATCTTTCTCTCGAATATGTTCATAGAACGTTGAATGTCCAAGTTTCACTTGCATAGAGCAGAACAGGCATAATAAGAGTCTTATAAATTCTTAGTTCAGTTTTTCGACTGATTAAGTTGGATCTTAGTTTTTTTTTTTCAGTCCAAAGAAATATTTATTAGCCATTTTTATTCTATTGTCGATTTCTGCTCTGAGTTTATTATTGTCATTAGTCATTGTGCCAAGGTATTTGAAATGATCGACTTTTTCGAAGGTATGACCATTAATACACAGAAGAGCACTGTTATTTATAGTTGAGGGCAGGAATTCCATAAATTTGGTTTTATCTTCGTTGATAGTAGGGCCCATATTTGTGGCAGAATTTTCCAAAGCTTGAAAGGCCTCTCTCACTGCCCTTTAATTTATTATGCTATTTGATCTATATTTATTATAATTTTTTTCTTATGAAGAAGAATATTTATAAATTGACTGGAATTATTATAAGTTAACTTTACGCCCGGTGTTTACGAAGCAACATTATTATACCTTTATCACGTGACAATTGAAATTGTCTCATTTTGGCACTTATTCAAAATATGACCGTAAAGCAAGCTGGTTGAGTGTCGAACCTGGTTTCTACTGTTCGCAGCGACATCTTGGAAGTTTGTTGTGACGTAAGTATTGCTTTTTGGGATACAACGTGCTTGTACTGTTAATTTGCATTAGCAATAGTAAAATATATTTTTTCAAATAATCATAGAAAAAGTGTATTAAATAAAAAAAAATACATAGTTGGTTTTTGTAGTATCTTGATTAAACTGAGAGAATCTAAATTTCCAAGATGGTTTATGTAATGAAAGGTATATTAGTTGAATGGTATGTAAATATTTACTTATTTCATGGAGATGTTATTCACTTTGACATTTTTTTAAATTTTGCCTTTTAATACATGATTCATATTATTGTGTTTCTTGGGATTGCCATATTTCTCTAAATGTAATATTTAGCAATTCAGTTCATTCTTCTCTGCAGGCAACACAAACGTAATCGTTTGGCCAATTCTCTTTTACGCTTAATAGAATTGCTTTCCAGTTACAACGGTAATATTTTTTCCACTTCATAGTTTTAATGCTTTATATAAATCATCTTTATACACTGTTTATCAGTAATATTCCTTGCAAATTTGCGATTGTTTGTGGAATGTAGAATAGTTTAATCCTAAAGGTAAATAGAATATTTCATATAACATTTGGAATTAGTAAATATAAAAATAATGTAAGATTTGCCGAAGTTCTTTATCTAAAATCAAAAGTACATTTTATGATTCTATTTGTTTTGAATATTTGCTTATGAAATTACAATATTACATGGAGGAAATAACATTTATTTGTGATATTTAAATTATGTTTATTGTAAAAAATTATGAAAACCTTTTTATTGTTTTATTTAAAATGCTTTCAAAACTTTTATTTGAAAAAGAACATAATTGCAGTATGATTAATAGAGGTACACTTTCAGTTTTTTTCTTTTGTACTCATTGAGTGAAAGTTAATGTGTAGGGTCACAAAATTTCTTAGGATACTTGAAAAGAAAATAAATATGATTTTCAAATATTTTTAAAAGAAGTCTTCACTAAGACTTGAATTTGTAGGAGAATTCTAAGATTCTATCTTCCATGTAATCGATAGGTTTATGTAATATCATTTTTTTTAACTAGAATATTGGTTTCCTTAAGGAAAAAAAAAAAAATTGCAGATTTTTTTTTTTTTTTTTTTTTTTTAAACTAAGAAAAATTAATTGCTTAGAACTTGCATGTTGGTTGGAAACAAAGAATAGTTTGGTAGCAAGATTTGTATTTTTTTTTCTGTGAGCCTTTTAAAATTTTATTCCACTCTTAATTTCTTATATATTGTATTCTGGAGTGGAAAAGTTTGATCATTGATTTATACCATAAATTTGAAAAGTATAGTAAATTTTTGTTTTGTTTTTATGTATTTTTTTATTTGTTCAATTAAATAATGCATGTAATACTTATGTGTGCTCTATGCTTTTTATATATCTAGGTAATTTTAAAAAATATAGTGTCATAAGTAAAAATCAGGTAATTGAAGATAAATATGAAATGGGCATTCATTTTGTACCTTTATTTTATAGTAGTTTTTTTTTTTATTTAAAAATTTCTATATTCCTTGTCATTATATGTGTTAATATTATTTCAATTATATTTGATTTCTATAAAAAATCATGAGTTTCAACCAGTTCTATTTTTTTTTTTAATTCTACTAATATTTCAAACAAAAATATCCATATTTTAAAAAATAAACATTAATGAAATGCAACATTTGTAGCATATTTCCCCCCTTGTCCTTAATATTTGAATGATTTGTAAAAATTTATAGTGAAATATAAATATCGGACACTTGGCTTACAGGATCAAAAGCAGGAATTTTTGAAGTTACTCTTATCTGGTGGATAATAGAGGCTAAATGTTTTATGTTTAAGTATGGGTTTTCTTTCAGATTAGTCTGAAAAATATCATTGGGGAAAAAAGGAAAACATTTTTATGTACCTATTGTTTAATATAGATGGATGGAAATCCTTTTGTCTTGATTTATTTCTTAATTGTATTTGAATACTAACTATATTCCTTTGATTTTTTTTTTTGACTAGATTATAAGAAATGGTTCATAATCATTCTAAACTATAACTTTAAACAGGACGAGTAGCATTTCAGTTGAGTTGTATCATTCAAGTTTGATTTTGAATTTGTGCAGATCTTTAGTAAATATTGTTTTTGAAAATCCAATACCTTTTGATTCATTTCTGGTCTGAAATTTGAGGATTGGGTGTCCATCTATTTGAAATTGTCTTTAGGGAATTATGAAGTCATCTTTTGAGTTGCCTAAAGACGATTTCAAATCATCTTAAAGTTTCTATTGAAATTGTTTTATTGTGTCATCTGAAATCTTATTGTGCAGGTAGCAGTTTCATTTACACCTCTCAACTCAACCCAACCCAACAAAAGAACAAAACAAAAGAACCAATTTTTGGAATGCACTATTTTATTTATAATACTATAACTTATCTTTTAATGAAGATACATAGTATGTTGTCATTTTTTGATGCTAACTTGTTTAGTTGCAGGAAAAGAATTTCTTTTGTCACATGATTTAGATGACAAATTTAATAAATAGAAGTATGTTTAATGTTTGTGATTTGTATGTAAATTCTGTGGTAGTGGAAATTGAAACTAATTCTAAAACTGTTTCTTTTTCTTTTATTGTGTTATTTTACTACATATTATTTTTATATTTTCAGTGATCCATCAATGAAACAGTTTCTGTTGCATCTGGATGAAACTAATGCTTTCAAAAAGAAATTTATAATTGAAGATTTGGATGAAACCCATGTTTTCATTGTTGCTGATATGCTTGAAGTCCTTCAATCTAGAATTGATGATTTAATGGATATGATTTCTTTCCCTCTGGCTGAGAAATAAAAATTAGAAAAGCTTATAATTAACTCTTCTCAAAAAAGAAAAAAAAAAGTGACCTATAATCTTTATTCAATCTTGTTAAACTGATATAATATTTATTTTTCATTATGGCGGATAAAAGAGAATCCAGCAGAGTTAAAGATGCAAATCAACGTAAAGTTATGGATGAAGCTACACGCAGACGTCGCATTAAGAAGCAGTTAGAAGTTTTAGAACAAGATAATTTTCATGACGATCCTCATGCAAATTTGGTCATGCATAAAAATGCACCTAAATTTGAGGAAACTTTAGATAATAAAAGACGCAGAAAACTAAAAAACGAGCCATTTAAACAGAGGCTTCGTAAAAATTTTGCTGCATTGTTGGAAGATGAGGCCCAGTTTTTTACTAAAGATAAAATTAACTACGTAACAGCACAAGTTCCACCATCTAAATATCCTGATAGGCATTATTGTGCTGTATGTGGTTTTAAAGCACCTTATACTTGTGTTCAGTGTGGAACACGTTTCTGTAGTGTAAAATGCCAAGGTATTCATCAAGATACCCGTTGTATGAAATGGACATCTTAAGTAATTCCTTGGTTAAAATACTGGCTTACATTTTCTTACATGTTTATAAAATAGGTTGATCTTATGATGTAAATGTTAAAATGTGTAAAATGTTAAGATTGTGTAACTAACTTTACTGTATCTCATTTTTTTTCTTGATTTGGCCTTCATTTGTGTTTTTGTTTTCTTATAGCCTTTAAAAATATTTCCATATGTGTCTGAAACAAATGTTCTTTTATTACTTAAATGATGTTGTGATTTATATATCTAAGTTTTCTTTTTTTCATTTATAACATTCATATTCCATTGTTAAGAAATATTTGTGTATGTATATATAAATGTATACCATGAAACAAATGTGTATATTTGCTGTAGTTATAATAAAACAATTGTAACCCAATTTGTTTCCAAGTTTTAGTTAAGTTCCCTAAGTGTAAATTATGTACAATGAAAGAGCTCCAGAATATAGAACATAAATTGATCTTTGAAGTTTGGGGCAGTCTTTAGAATTAAGCAACAAGCATTAATGATCTACTTTAAATATGAAAACTCCTAATATAACAGATTGACAAATCAAGTATTTGTGCAATTAAAATCTACTATCCAATTTAAATAAAATGTTTTGAAATGGATATAGAAATTCTACATATCCATATTTAATTATGAATTTTAAGTTAGTGCTTGTGAAAGAAATGAACAAATGCTGTTTTAAAACCTTCTATAAGATAAAGAGTAAATAAATTTTCAGATGAAATGTTTAAAAGCTAAAATTAATCTCAAGAGGATCGCTAATAAATCATTGGGGGGAAAAAATGTAGAGAAACGAAATATTTTAATTTTATTGATTAGCTTTTAAAAAAACGAAATCTACGATCATAAATTTCAAGTTATGTGAGAACATTATTATGTTTTAAGTCATTATTTGTCTTAATTATGTCATTAACCAGTTTAAACTGGTTTACGAGCTCCAAAACTTTTTTGCCAGCCAAGAAAAAATGAAAATTGCCATTTCTATGATTTATTCATCGCCTATATGATTTCGAGCTTCAAAAACCTCCTAACCAAAACAACATGTTCTCACATGATAAAAGTTCATAAAAATTAACAGATTCAAATGGTTACATCTTTTATCTAGTTTTAAACAAAATTTAACACTGATTGCAAATCCACCAATTTAAATTAATATGGAATACTACAATAAAATAAAAATAAGGTGTCCTATAACTGCACAAGATCATTTTACTGTAAATTGTATTGATCCAAATGTATATAATCAACTATTCCCTATTCAATTAAAAAATATCCCCTGACAAAAAATGTTTCTTATACATAATTTAAAATATTTTAGACAACTTAAAGCTGTAATGAGTATATAATTTTTACAACTTATATTCTTTTTTTTTTTCTTCTTTATTATGAAAGAGCAACAATTTTAGTTTGCTCTTAAATATCAGGAGATGTATTTGTTTTCTTAGTCACATCTTCATATTTAAAATGTTAACTTTAACTAGAGCAGTAGTACATGCATTATTTTTGCTGTAATCTGAAGTAAATTTATACATATGGAGTTAAAAAAAAAAAATTAGAAACGTGATTTTCACAATACGTCATGGTAGAATATTTATTTGGAACAAGATAATTATTAATAGGATTAGAAATTAAATCTTTTCTGGTAAATCTGTAAATATGAAACACAATTCTTTTTATTATTATTCTTAACAACAAGTATTAGAAGATTAAATACTTTATAATGTTTGAATTACAATTTTAACAACTTACGAGTTATTATTTTTCATTTTATTTGTGTACCAAAATGTCAATCTTTTACTAATAATTTTTACTGCTATAATATGTTTAAAAGCCTTATTTTATCAATTTTAAAAGTTAAAAACAAATATTTATATAATTAAATCCTTCTAAAAAATTCATGTTATATATTGTTCCTACCATTTAATAAGCCACATGTAGTTAGTTGGCTGGTCATTTATAAATTGTTCCAAATAATTTTTTTTTTCCTAAAAATTTCCAAAATCAAAATATTCTCATGAATACCTTTCTACTTCACTAATAATATGACCAGGGAAATCAAAATTAAATTGTGATGTTCTATAATATTATTTTTGGGCTTAGTTCTTGTTTTTCCTTCGATACTACTAAAATAGGAGATGTGTGTGTGTAGACAATTTGATGTGGAAAAAAAAAAAAATTCTGTGGGGGAATTATGAATATTAAATTATACTTTTAGAGATTTAATTAAAAGTAAACACAGTCAATATTCCTGGTGAACCAATTGGCTGCCAAAGGTAGCTAATTAATAATATAAACTTCTGTATGTTTTCTTTTGAATTGTTAGCTGTTACAGTGCTTTCAATCAGCAAGAGTCAAAACGGAATCTGGAAAAGTAGAGTAAAACTTCTGAAATATAACAGAGAAATTGTTAGTTTTAAATATTCACAAGAAAAAAAAAATGCAACATTACTAATAGCTTTATAAGTATTTTAAAATGTCACTTTGATTGTTAAATATTTTTCTAATAATTTATTTTATGAAAAATAATTGATTTTTTTCCCTGTAGAAAAATAATTATTTTGTCTGCAGGAGTTGGATCAACCTAAGAAATTTTTATTAGTTGATAATGTTAAAGTGATAATTATTTGAAGGCAAAAGCAAAAATATTAACATTTAATGTATGAATTTTATAATACAAACATATCTGTAACATTCCGCAAAGAAGAAAGAAATGTTGGATCAGAATCTATTTAATTTGAGAAAAAAAAAAAAAAAACAGTCCTCAATACAGATAGCAAAGCTGCTACATGAAAACACTTTATCTAAAGCAAAACAATAAAGGAAAACATCAATAAAACTATTAGATAATAACATATTTAAATACTAAAAGATAATAATTAAAAATGTTTAAGTTAAAAAATAAGTTTATTATATCTAGTATAATCTTTTTATGGTATAATTAGTGCAAATAAAAGATTATAATAATTAAAATTTGCTATCAAAGTATTTAGGGAAAATATGACAATCAATACTAGCTTTCCATTAAAATTCTTTAGACATTTTTTTTCCCTTCTTTTTGCTAGTTTATATTACAATGTTATGAAAGTGATATTTAAAAAAAATTTAATCCACTTTTCATTTAAAAATACAGATGGCTGCTGTAGTAAACCAATTCTAGTAAAAATATAATTACAAACTTTATAATTTCCCATCCTCCTCCCTCAGGTACAAAAAAAAAAAAGATTTTTTTTTTTAACAAGGTATACAAAAAGTAATTTGGGCTGTATTTTTTCATTGGAAGTAAAACATGTCTTCTTTGGGAAACAATATTTAATGTTTGAAATACACACTAGACATGATACAAAAAATAATCATAAAATAAAAATAAAAAAATTGGAAAATAAACAATGACAATATAGTTTTATATGAATAAATTTGAAGAATTTTTCATAATAAAAAAGAATTTGTCACATTTCAACCAAAATGTCTATAATTAGTAATTAAGCCAGTTGCTAAAAAAAGAACAAATCCAAAAATCAATTTTTGAGAAAAATTAAAAAAAAAAAAAAAAAAAAAAAGTTTATATTTTCCAACCATATTTTTGTTTCAAATTCTTTACAGTAATCCATTATTCCAGTTACCTTGGAAAAAGTCAGTGAAACTACTTTTACAGGAATACCAAAAACAATAGAATTATTTTTCCTTCTTCAAGCTGATTATAATTTAGGCATAATAATCAATAATTCAAAATTCAAACATCTCTATTTGTTCAAAACATTGCAAGATAACATATACAATAAATTTCTTTACCACTTGCATTTTTTAAGAGCAATACATTCCCCCAAATTCTATTTTTCTCTTTAATTGCCATCTGCAGATTGTTAATTCAACCAAACTTCTTTACAAAATGGTTTGCACTCCCATTGAATATATATAAACATTTTGACTTTATTTTGGATTTTCTTATTATTTTTTATTATTATTGTAAGTTCTTTCTGTTAGAATTTGGGATAATTCTGTGTTTAACTTTCAGAATAAAAATTTGTTTCATAGAACCAGCTATGAATTTGAAAGAGTTCTGATAATGTTGGTATGAAGTGTTCAAAAAAGGATTAAAGAATCCGGATTTTTCCTAAATTTAAGTTTTTTTTTTTTTAAAGCTTAAGCCTATTAATTCATAAACATAAAGATATTTTATGGAAAAATTTGAGAATATTAAATCCCGAATTCTTAAAAGATCAATGTATTTTTACGGCATATAAATTATTTATTCATCTTATTTTTCTTTAAGTAACCTGAAAATTACAGTCATTATAAAAATGAGTTTCTGAGTTTGGGGAGTATTAATAAAGTTTTTTACAATGATCCATTAGCGACTGAAGTGACAAAAAAGCATATTTTAGTATTATTGAAGATTTTGTAAGCACACCCATCAATGAAAATGGAATTTTTTTAATCTCAGGATACACATTTTTAAACATAATTTGATGCAAACTTTACTAGGCTTATTAGTTTCTGTATCTGGAGAAACACATGTGGTTAATTTCCTCAAATATAACTTCCTTGAAAGGTAAATTTGATAATACGAGGTTTTACATGAAAGTGGATACATATGCTTCAACCTCTAGACCGTTAGAACAGAGATTTTATTTCTTAGCCTCATAAGCATTAATAATCTTTTCCTACAGCAGTCATTTTATATTATCATGCATGATACCTGGAATTTTAATCTTTCTTTATAGATAACTCTTTGCAAGTACTGTATATATTTATTTGAGGATGTCCAAATATATAATCATGATTTTTATAAAAGTACTTTTTATAAAAGTCATATTTTACCTTATTGGCAAGATTAGGATATTTTTCACAAAAGAGTTCATGCATAGTTTTAATTTTAAATTCAGTACTTAAATAATTTATATTTTTATTAATATAAAGTAATATTTTAAATTTTTCATCAATCAAAGCAAGAATGTTGGCAGGTATTTTATCATCGCGATATCCGTGTTTGCTCCGATTATCTGCTTGAGCTTATCAATGAAGTTAATCGAATGATTGCTTTATTCTTTATGATGCATAAAATACTAATTGCCTCCTTGCATACAGCGAAATGCACTGCCTTTCTTTACATGATAAATAAAAATGCTATCTCCTTTGCGTGGTGTTTCATTTTTAGATCATCTTCGGTATAATTTTCGGACTATCAACCCCATTCAAAAATTGTCTTGTTCATTTTTAGAAAGAACATCAAGCAAAGTTTTCAAACAAAGTTTTTTCTCTTTCACACTTATCTGTTCAGTATATTTATACTTACAAGAGCATAAACCTGTATTATTTGTTTTACCAGGTACTATCACACTCATCCTAATAGTTATATATTCTTCGCCACGAAGTTCTTTTGTGTTTTCGTACTTCATAACTGCATGTTTCTGTACGGCGAATCACTTTCTTCTTTTTTTTCTAAGTGTAATTTCAATATTATTTTGAGACGAAGACATTTTAATATTAACCTAGCATTTATAATACATTAAAGCAAAAATAAAAAAAGGAAACCACATTAAAAAAATCGAACTACACGTCTTTTAATCCTCTACAGAAGGCTAACAAATTATTTCAAACTATTCATAAACCGAAACCTCTGGTCAACAGAAAACCATACTCAAAGATACGGTTATAAAAAATAAATGGAATTAAAAATGTGTTATAATGTGACTACATCAAACGATAGTGAACGTGAAAAGTCAATATCGATATGAATACCTTTGACGAAAACGAAAACCATCGAATATTAAATTATAATTTGAATTTAGGCTCATTCTTTCATTAATTTTTAGCCGTTTCGACATTCATTCCAATAGCGAAATCAACAAGAATCATAAATATTCTTATTTGCAAAATTTCATTTATTAACTGTAACTGGGTTAAAGTTGTGATCTCTGATCAGTTTTGGTTTTATCAGTTTGCATTTGCTATCAGGTCCTGTAGTGATAGTTTGGCATTTTTTTCATCTCTCAATTTTCTTCTCTTTTAAACATATTTTGGATAGTTATTAATTAATCATAATGGCATTTGCAGCTCTGAATATAGTTAGATCTTTTTCTTCATCTTCTGTAATGAATTTGGCTTTGAAGAATGTTACTGTCATCGGCAGTGGTTTAATGGGATCCGGAATTGCCCAAGTATGTAAACATTAATGCTTTAAAAATAATATTTCATGAATTTTGTACCATTTTTTTTATCTGAAAAGCAATGCATAAAGACTCAGCAATGCTTGACAGTGGCGTAACCATAAATTGATGCACCTGCAAGATAATTTTTAGAGAAAGTCGGAACAGGAAGTAAAACGACATTTTACACCTTTCTTGTAAGTGGTGCAACCTTAGGAACCACTTGTCTTACTTTTCACTATGTTGAAACAAATTCTTTTGTGGGAGAACGAAATTTCCTTCAGATTTTAAAACTTGTAGACATAAAACTAGAAATTTTAGTATTAAGATTTCTGTTGTTTAAGTAGATAATAAATTTTATCTCGAATTTGTTTTCTTTTTTGCAATTCATTGAGTCTGATGTAACCTAATTCAATATATATTTTCCTTATAACTTGTAATAGGAAGTACTTCAACACATAATTCTTTCTTTCTCTATGAGCATCTTTAGAGAACATTGACACTTTTTGGCATTCCTGTTAGAGGTAAACATAATATTTGAAACAAATTACTTCAGATTCAGTTATTTAAAGTAAACGAAATTTATTATTTTGTGAAACTACCATACAATTTTTGACTTTTTTCCCACGCTAAATTAGATTTAGACAATGACATATATATATAATGTGTGTGCTTAAAAAATTTTTTTTAGCCTGATTGAAAAAATCAGTGTTTATCATGCTATCATTTATATTTAATTAAAGCACAATAAACAGATTTTATTTTTCTGAGAATTTTAAATTAAAAAATTAGATTATGTTGATTATATTTGATAATATTGATATTTTATTTTCTAAGCAATGTACATCCTGTAGCAGAAGATTATTTTCAGTTGTGTAAAGATTGGATACAACTTTTGTGTCAGTATCTAGTTAAGTTTACTCCCCTCATCCTAGCAGTAATCATTAATCTTAAGCTGATCACTAGCTGATACACCCAGCATTGGTTGGGATGAGGGCGACTTTGATTTATAAAAAGTATATTTTTTACTGTCTGAAACCTTTTATAAACATTATGCTTTAAAATTTTCGAACAAATATTTATTAAACGCTTTAGCTATCTGATCAAATTTATTGCAGATTACATTAATAATAATATGCATATATGTTTAATGATAATGCTTAATAAAATATCAATAATTCTTAGTAAAATATCAATTCAAAGTGACATGAATACATTTTTATGAATTATGATACATTATTTAAAATACTTTTTATATAAAAATTATCTGATCACTGGCAGCAACTAAGAATATCATTTATGCCTAACAATTTACTTTCTGAAAGATTGCAAACAATTTTTGAAACTGCTGAAAATTAAATTTTTGCTCAAGTTAATAATTTTTAAAGAACAGTGCAAAATCCGATTAAAGATTTTCATTAGTAATTCCTAAGCAAATAAAATTATTTGAAATATTTAATATTCTCATTTAAAGAAATTGCAGCAATTATAATTTTTAATGCAGTGCATCTATTCTTCAGCCCAATTACTAATTCCAAAATTAATAGATCTAGGCATAAATTGCAATAGGAAAAATAATGCAACAAATTGTATTTTTTGTCCGCCTTAATAAATTACATTGTTACAAAAATTCTTAAATTCACACTTTCATAAAGTCCTTTAATCTTAGTAATCATTTTTTAAAAATTTAAAACATATATATTATAAGATATGTGATTATTCCATGGATCTACAATTTTCCTCTGTTTTTGAGTTTTTTTATATTTTTCTGCAGTTTAAGAAATTTCCAGCTCAGTTGCATAAAATCGTCTGCCTGGACAGAAAACTCTGTAAAACATAAATTCAGCAGCAAGAAACTACTGAGCAGAAGCCCTTAGCAAAATAAATTATTGTGATAAACAATCAGATCTAGGGAAACTAATGGCAAAAGAAGCTGCCAAATGGCAAAGTGATATTCATCTCAAAAATTGAGGTCCCAGATCTTAAGAATTTTTTCCACGTCTGAATCTTGTACATAAAATGAAGCTGCTTGCTGCACCCTTGCAACTGATACTCAAAAGCAAACAATGAAATGCCCATTGAGTCATGTTAATGAAATACCTCTCTCTCTCTCTCTCTCTCTTTATATATATATATATATATATATATATATATAGAAAGAGTGTATATATTTTGTTATATATAATATAAAAAAAGAAGTAATGTGTATGAGATCTGCCACAAAGGTTCAGTGAGCATTACAGAAATGTTACTAAAATATACTATCAAGTATGTTACAATAAATACTGACTTTTTGGCCATATTTATTATCTTTTATGCATTTGTCCTGAACAAGACACTTTTTAAAGATCTGGGAAAAATCATATGCTATTGATTTCTTAATTTTATAAAATTTTGAAGTGAACAAAAAAAATATCAATTAGCCTGTTGTTGTGATAGATTTTTCAGTACATTGACTACTATTTAATTCATACTTTTTCCATGTTTTTTCCTTGCATGTTTCATGTCACTTTTTTTTACTTCTTCTTACCAATCATATTCCTGATATACGTAATCTGTGGCCAAAACTGCTTAAGTTTGGAAACTAATTATTGCTATTTCAGATGATTTTAAATCATTTCAAGAGATGATTCGAAAGATCTGCAAATTAATGCACTGTTCTTACTCAAGGCAGTCATTGACCATCTTGAATTGAAATTAAAAGCTTTATCAATTTGTCTTTTATAGTTTGGAACTTTGTTGCTTAAAATGGAAAGGATGTCTTTTATATTATCTAAAGCATTTTTTTTCCCCAACTGGATGCATGTGCTTATCTCTAGCTTGAGCAGACACTTTGTATATTGAAACTCAATGTCAATTAATAAAAATCTAATGAATTAATTGCCATACAACCTTCACTAAAATCTTCCTTATGCTTTATGATATTTGTGAACAAAATTTGAAGAAAATCTATACAGCAGTTCTGCAGCTTACAGACTATTTGAGTTATATTGTGATGTATATTAGTTTACTCTATACTATTATCTTGGCAAATTATTCTTTGTATTAATTCTCTGTTCGTATCATTTTTTAAAATCACTATTTAGATGCAATGTTTGCAAATAAGTTCAAATATTTTTCTAATGAAGTGAACTTACTCTATATGTTACACAATAGTAATATATAATAAAAATCTGTAATCGTAAAAATAAATTGTGAAAGATGCGGGATGCAATAGAAAATGGACTGATTGCCAAGACGCTTGATAGTTTTCAAGTAATTGAAGGAACTACTAGTCTCATTTTCTAATGAACTGAAAAAGGAAAAAAAGACATTTTTCTGTTTTTAGTTTAAATGTGGTATATTTGCTGTTTTTTTCCACCCTCATTCTGAAGGTTAAGTTTTATATAGAAGCTATTGAATGCAATCTTCTAAAAACTGTTGAAACATTCAATTTTTTAAAATTAAAACTCAACATTAGCCATATAACCTTTAAAACTTGTATTATAGTTTTGCACTCGTAAATAAAAAAAATTGTAAAAAGTTTCACTATGTAATTCTCACCCAACCACCTTT
Source organism: Argiope bruennichi (assembly GCF_947563725.1). NCBI lineage: Eukaryota > Metazoa > Arthropoda > Arachnida > Araneae > Araneidae > Argiope > Argiope bruennichi. Next base: position 103,731,451 of record NC_079156.1, read on the forward strand.
TAAAGTAAATAAGCATGTTATACATCAGTTTGATATAAATAGTAGTTAGTATAATGATAGAAACTGATGTAATGAGCATGTACTGAATAGAAACAACAATGGTTATGTTTCTTACATTACATCCATGATCAGCTGAAAAGCCAAACATACTGAAAGAAAGAACATTTTAGTATGTAACTAAAACATTCTGCTACATTCCTCCTTTATCTCCTAATTCTATATTCTTATAATAAAGTGAAGGGACTTGTTTTTAGTACTAAGATGATGAAAAAGTTCAATATATGAAAGGTTTTAAGGAAAAATGTCAAATTCATATGGGACTTTGTTTGAAGAAGTAAAATGTATACTGAAGTACTGTTTCATTTGAATGCATATTACTACTATTTTTTAAAAGCTGTTTTGTATTAGTTTTGGCATAAAATGAACTTTTGATAAAAGTGTTTATATTTATGTTTTTATAGGTAGCTGCTCAAACTGGCCATCATGTTACATTAGTTGATGTCTCAGATCCTATTTTGCAAAAAGCATCATCAAGAATAGAAAAGAGTTTAGAAAGAGTTGCAAAAAAGAAATTTCATGATAAAGAATCAGTATGTTTAACTTCTTTTCCCTTCTTGGTTTCATATTTATTACTGTTTTCAAAATTGATTTAGTTCAAATGTTAACCATGATTGAATCCCTATCATGAAAATACCACATTCTTTGGTTAGTTATTTTAAAAGAAAAATAAGGTTTTAGTGCCAATATTTATACTTTGTAATAATTTCTAATCTGTCAAAAATTTAAAAATATCTTGTTCTTTTCTCCTGTGTTAATTGTATTGCTATGGAAATTATCAGTTATTTTCATTAATCAAGCAAGAAAGAATGTAAAATTTAAAGCTAATGTATTTTCATTTCATTAAACTGAGAATTTGATAGATTGTGTTTTAGACAATTGTATGGTTCTTTTTCAAGCGATAAAAATACAGTTAAACCAATATGACTACTTTAACGAACTGCCATATAAGTTAGTAGAGGAGCCAATCATCAGTTTGATTTGATTGGTGCCTTTCATGATTTTTTTTGTAATAACTATTCTCACACCCAGGGCTGACGACCATGGGAGGGAGAATCTATACATTAATTATTTCTAAAGTCTGCCTAATATTTAGTTCACATGCTTTCATATCTGCATCATCTTTATAATTAAAAAATGAAGATTTCATATTTTTAACATACTAATGGAACTAGTTGTTTCTTGATCCCTTGTCTAGAAAGATTTAATTGTTTTTTTAAGTTAAAAGAATTGTGGAACAATTTTCTATTGTGCGTGGTTTAATTTCATATATATATATATATATATAATATATTCTATTGTGAAACAACAATACAAAAATATTTAGGTTATTGAAATTTGTTTCTGTTCATTCTTTGTAATGTCTCTGAATCTGAGACCTTATACAGTTTTACATTTATATTTTAAATTAAATTTAATATAAAAATGAAGAAATTACATCAATATTGCTTTTTTTTTTTTATCCACAGGAAAGTGAAAAATTTATGAAAGAAACTCTGCAGAGGTTAAAAACCTCAACTAATGCAGCTGATTCAGTAAAAGAAGCTGATATTGTAATTGAAGCAATTGTAGAAAATATGAAAGTAAAGCATGAATTATTTAAGACTCTTGACAAGGCTGCTCCTAAGTAAGTGATTATTTTGGATTTTTTAACAAAATGAATAAAAGGGTTGGGGAGAATAGTAGCTTTTCTCTTTTATTAGTTCATTATGACAGTATAATTTCTCTTATCAGCATTGATAACATAGTTGAATTTGATTGATCTGATCTCAATTATATCAATCTCTAATTATCTGAATTTGTAATCTTAATGCATATCTATTTATTTATCTATCTCTATATATATTTACATAATATGTATGTAGTATAATTTTGGCAAGTGTGTGGCTGAAATGTAGACACATTTTGAATAAACTTTAATTTATTTTACCATGGGAGGGACAAAGTAGGAACACATTCACACCAGAAGGAAGAAAGAGCAAAGTGACAGAAATTTTGCTTTTCATTGAATTTGCTTGAGATTCTGGTAGAAATTTTTTTTGACATATGGTGACTTTAAAACTGAAACCTTAATTTATTTGACCGTGGGAAGAACAAAGTAGGAACACATTCATTACACCAGACGAGAAGAGCAAAGTGACAGAAATTTTTCCTTGCATTAATTTTGCTAAGAGATTCTGATAGGATTTTTTTTGACACATAGTGACTTAAAAAATGAAACCTTAGGTTTCTTTGACAGGAATGCATAGGTATTTGGGATTTCTATCCTTTTGCTTGGAGTGTGAAAAATTGAAATAGTCATCGATTTCTAGAGTGTGAGTTTTAAAATAATTAAATAAAAAAAAGTGGGATTTGGATCAGGAAATATGAGACAATCCTGAAATTAAATGTCATTGGTAATTTAAGATAATAATTAGGAAATGAATTAGGATTTAAGTTATCATTGCATGTATGTATAAAATTTTAATGCATACGCAATTTTTTTTTTTTTTTTTTTTTTTTTGCATGCATGCATTTTAGTATGCAATGATTTATTCAGTTATAGTTTTCCTTACATTTTACTTGTTTCTATTATGGATAAATTTATGTTTGACATTTTTTTTAACTTAATTTCTGAGCTTTATCCAATCACCCTTATTCATTCAGTCCTTTTAAATTTGGTATTTGGAGTTTTATTGTATCAAGATTTTTAAATTGTTGCTGTAATAAGTAGATGAAAAATCAATGGATAACATTTTAAAACTTGATTATGAGTTACAAAATTAAACAGTATAGTGAAAATTATGCAGGAAATCAATGAACCTAATTAGAGCCTTGAATATAACATATAACCCTTTCACATTTATGACCCCTTGAATATAACCCTTTTACATTTATATTCATATTTCAACAGCATATTTTAAATACAAGTAATTGATATTCTGTGCATTAAAGGTCTATATTTAAAATGAACATTACTTAACTTTATAGAGTTGCCTGCATAATGCAGTAGTATTATGCGTATTATACATATGAAATATTGTTAAAAATCTATAATATTGCTTCCTTATGTAGTTAGTCTCATAGTAAAGAAGATAGCTTTGCAGGTGTCTTTTATGCATGCTAGACCAATGACCACCATCCTTAATGACGAATTTGGCTACTAAAATAGTTTTCAAAAACACTGGAATTTTGCCGATATCTCTGTTAGGACTCAAGAATCTTTCAATACATCAGAGATCTTTCAATACCCATTTGAAAAATTTATTCGCTTTGCCTCTGATTCTATAAGACAGTCAAGTAACTGCTTCCTTTGGAGAATGGTTGAGGAATGAGTTTTCTAGCTATATGCTGTGTACTGTTGTTCTGCAAATGCTGTTTCATGCACTCTTTGACTGTGTTTTACAGTGTGTGTGTGTGTGGAATAAAGCATTGCTATCCTTTATCAAGTATGTTAGACTTATCATATACTTACCAGATGGATTTTACATTATAGTATATATAATATAGATTTCTAGATTATACCACTAGTGATTGAATATGTCTTAGTTATCTGCATAATGTTGTCTTTAATTGTCATTGACTGTAGATTCTCCTGGAGAGATTTCTTTAGCCAAACATTAGATAAATAATGGAAGGCAAAATATGTGATCACAGTTTTCTTGGAGGCTTTGGATTCTTATTCACTACCTCCAAATCTGTTATCTACCATATTACCTACTATTATCATATTATATATTTAACAACAATTTACACAGCTTACAGAATTATTTCTGATATATTTTAAATTTAGTAAAAATTTATTAATTTTTAGGTAATGGATAAAGTAAAAATAAATAAATAAAAAATATAAGCTGAAACTGAGGATGATAAACTAATTCAATTATATTTTGCATTAACTGAATTATATTAATACTCGCTGATATATCCAATATTGCAAGAAATGAAAAATATTTTCAAGTCTTAAGTACCTAATAAAATGTTAAACTTAATGTAGGTTTTCAGTATATATTCTCTCTCCCATGTCATTGATTACTTATCAATAACTGAACCCTTATCTCCTTGTTTCAGTTCCATTGTTGCAAATCAGTTGATAGGAGTCTAGCAGTATGGGAATTTTTTTCTTCTCTTTATTTTTATGGCAACAGTTGAATTCTGGCATATTCTATTGTGAAATGTAGAGACTATCATAATCTATACTTTTACATATTCTTTTTATGTATGTGCCTAACTAAAAGTCAATAATGTGTGTTCTTTTTCATCTTAAGTTCTCTCCTTTTAGGAGGAATGTGATTCAATTAGTTTGAATTGTCTTGCATACCGATTAACTTTTTATTGACAAGATAATTTAAGATGGTAAATAATGAATGTTTTATATTTGATTGGAGAGCATTTCTTTTAAATATTATTTTTTGGAAAAAGAATTCCACAGTGTATATTTATCAAATTAGTAACCTATGGTTTGCTAATAGTATTTTAAAATTCAAAAGTTTTCTACTTAAAAAATAATTCTCATATTCTTAATATTAACTCTTTATATATATATGGTATATTTGGATCTAAGATGGCTTTATTTAATTGAATTATATGTGATGTTTATTTACATGTTATAAAAAAAACTGAAAATGCATTTTTTATAGATCTACATTATTTGCAAGCAACACTTCATCACTATCCATTACTGAAATTGCAAGTGTAACAGATAGGAAAGATCGCTTTGGAGGGCTTCACTTTTTCAATCCAGTACCTGTTATGAAACTTCTCGAAGTAAGAAATTAGATTTTTACTTAACTATGGTTTTTAAATTATAGAACAATATAATAATTTATTCATTCTGTGGTAGGTAATGAATAGAAAAACTTGATTACTTTTAAATCAATATTGGATTTTGTCTGTTGATAGTTACAATAAATGAAATTCAAAATTCATAATTTGAAAAAAAAATGACATTTTAAAATTCCTATACATTTGGTATTCCAAATGGCATATTTTGCCTATTAGAGGCTAAGAAGTTGAGATTTCTTTTGATATCTTTTGTTTATTAAAATGGTTAATTTAAGTGCCACTTGGTAGCCTTTTCCAAAATTAGATTTTTATAAAATTGCCGCTATAGTCCTCAACTAGTTCTGTTTAGAATTAAATGACATGATTGGGCATGTCTGTATTAAAATAAAAAATGATATTCAACCTCCCTTAAGTTTAAAGTAAAAACCTTAAGCTGAATTTCACTTTTTATTAAACTGAATTTAATTAGTTTATTTTTAGATTTCATTCACTCAACCACAGATTGTAATTTAGATCTGAATCAGAGAACTATCACTCCTGATCCAGTACCCCCAGTGGTATTACTCTTGACATGGAGGACTATGTGACCACGACAGATTTAACGCGCGTCAGCCACCAAGCACACGGGGAATCTTCGGCCGGCGAGGTTTGAACTCGCAACCTAAGGGACGCGAATCCGACGCTCTACCAACCAGGCTATCCCGGCCCTAGGACTAATAATAACCAAATTAAACAAACAATTGATTTATTAAGATTTAATAGAACTAAACCTTTCTATATTTATAGTTTTGGATTATTTACAGAAAGGGGATAAGACAGTTTAAATAAAGTGGAGGGTTCACCTGTGAGATGGGGACCCCAAAGATTGTCAAGACCTAAAGAGTGTGTTTTTCCTTTTAAAATGGAGCATGCAAAGAGTGTTAGAACTCACCTGCCCATTCCCAATGAAAGAATCGAGTGCTTGTTTTAGAAGCCTCTTTGGCGCTCTGATGCCATATGTACATGAACTTCTCTCATTGGATGTTAACCCTCTCGCTGCTTGATTCCTTTATCAGAATAGGTTCAAAAATTGCAAAACATTTCCTACCAGACATCTTTGAGCTTTGAAAAGAGCCGGCAAAATACTCCAAAACATGCTTGTATATTTAGCTAACTAACAACTAACGCTATCTGTTAACCCAGATCTGAATAAAACCAGAAAAGCTGCAATGAAACCATGAATGGTAAAGGAGCGGGTTGCACAGCTAATTATATGGAAAAATTCATCCCTTCAGAAATTGCGGGTTGTGCAAATTCTGTTACTTCTACTTGGGCTGTGTAGCGAGACAGTTAAAATTCAGCTTGGTCTGATTTGACATGATTAGCATTGCCATCTCTTACAATCAAAGTTAACTAAACATTTTAATTAATTATTAGCCTTGAAACAAGTTTACAGTTCTTAATATCACTTCCTACATATATATAGTATCAAATACAATCGTTTAATGTCTTAAATTATATTGAAAATTATTTGAATTGCTGAACTGTTTAGTATGTGTTTAGAAATTATATTTGTATCAATATTAAAGTTTTAAAATTGTATGTGGTAGAATATGAATTTTATATCTAATAATATCTTGGTTTAATATTTATTTACTAGGTTATTAGGACTCAGGAAACTAGTGATGACACTTACAACAAAATGATGACATTTGGAAAAGAACTTGGGAAAACAACTATTACATGCAAGGTATAAAAATCTTTCTTATTTTGTTGTTGTATATTATTCAGAATCGCAGTATTCCTCTGTGTATTAATGGTCATACCTTTGAAAAAGTCAATCATTACAAATACCTTGTCACATTGAGTAATGACAATAAACTCTGAACAGAAATTGACCACAGAATAAAAATAGCTAATAAATATTTCTTTGTACCGAAAAAACAATTAAGATCCAACTTAATCGATCGGAAAAACTAAACTAAGAATTTATAAGATTGTTTCTGCTCTATACAAGTGAAACTTGGACTCTTAACTTGGGCACTCAGCATTCTCTGAACATGTTTGAGAGAAAGATCTTTAGAACTGTCTTTGGCCCAATACTAGAGATAGGATATTAGTGAACTGGATTCAGTTTTTAATTATACAAACTCTATAGACAACCACATATAACACTGGCTATCCAGAGCATTATGGCTCAAACATATCTGAAGAAGCCCTGAAAGCAGCACCCTCAAAACAGCCACTTTAAAATACGATGGGATCCCGGGGAGGAAGACCTCCAACCAGATGGCTTGATGATATGGAAAGAGACCTGGTTGTTCTGACGATAAAGAACTGGAGGGGAGTTGCAGAGGATAGACAGCACTGGAAAGTATACATGGTTGAGGCAGCCAAGGTCTGCAAGGGGCTGTTTTGCTCATGAAAAGAAGATATTGAGATGTATGAATAAAATAGATTTACATAAATTTGTGAAGGATGATTTTAAGGGATTGATGAAGTTTCTAAAAAAATGCTTTGCTGGATTTTAAATTAGAGTCTGTTAGTGATGTAATTGTTATCAATGACTATAAATCTGTTTTAGAAATTATTATCTTTTGAAATTATTATCAATGACTTTTATTATATAATTATATAATTTCTTAATAGTGTGTTAAGTTATCATCCTCAAAGAATAATTCTGCAATATTTCACAGCTGGAAATATCTGAGTATGATTCTAAAGGACTTTTTTTTAAAAAGAAGGGAATATATATATATTTTATTCTTTTAGGTAACATTGAAGGAAACACATAAAATTGTTATTTAATTTCCTAATTATCTTAACCCTGTAAATATTTAATATAAAATCATGCTATAAACATTTTTATTGAATATTTATGACAACATTAAAAAAATTATTTTAATGTTCTTTTTATAAGCATTTCAGGTTTATTCTAAAATTCTACAGCTTAATTCATTAAAAATATTAATGTTTTGAAAATTTAAAAAATGTTTGAAATCTATTTGATAAGTTGAAAGTTGTTTATGAACAAAGCACAATTATACACATTAGGTGAATGATGATACACATGTTCTACGTATTTCTCAAGACTACAGAAAGATTTTATTAATTTAAGAAATAATAATAAATAAAGTTAATAAAACTTTAATAAAGTTAATTTAAAAATAGTTTCATTACATAAAAAAGGAATACTGGTATTTAAAACTAAATTTTATTCAAATATATTAGTATCTCTTAGATACATTCAAAGTATAATTTATAAATATATTCTTTACTTTATCATCAACTTGAATAAGAATTGGTTGAAATTGATATTTATTTTATTGAAACTGACTTTTATTATACTTTATTTATTTGGATAAATAATTTGTTAGCAAATGATATAAATTAGTCAAATAAAAATCATATTGGATGAAATTTTATTAATGCAATATTCATTTTTGAATTAAAATATATATTGTATATTTTCTCTTCATTAGGATACTCCTGGATTTGTAGTTAATAGATTATTAGTGCCATATATGGGAGAAGCAGTTAGAATGTTGGAAAGAGGTATATTTTTTTTTATTTCTTGTCTGCTATTTTGAATATACATATATGTATTGATAAACTAAAAATTCAGCATTGGGTGCTTTGATTTTTTTTTAATGTAAATGGAAATCATTCTATAAATTATTACTATCAGAGAAAAAATTTATTCTAAAATTTTCTGTATTATGCTTTAACAGTTTCGCTCTCGGTATCTGATAAAATATTTGAAATATTGGCTAAATCCACATAATTTTTTTATACTGAATTTTAAAATATGATTTATATTTAACTCATTATGAAATCTTAAGAATAAGTTTGAAAATATGATAATCGATTCATAAACAAATAATTATAGTTAAGGAATTGATCAATAAAAAGGCTTTTCCCATCAACAGAAGATAAAATTAGCATGGTACTGTTAAAGGGGGGGGGGAGGAAGGGAAATTTCTGCATATGTTTGTAAGGTAAGATTTTAAACTGTAGAATAAAATAGAACTATTATAAAATCATTAAAATAATTAGTTTCATCTCTAAATATAATTGTGATTGTATAGTATTGTAAAAGTATCTTTAAAAGAAAAATCCAAAACATTAGTTTCATAGTTTTATTTTGAATTGTGGCAGAATTTTGATCTTGATACTGATCAAAATCTGTATCTGAATCTGAATTCTGTGTCTAAATCTCTTATTGGCTTTTAAAAAAATGTTCAGCATTCTATGATATTTAGATAGATTTAAGTGAATATGATTTTTTAAAAATTATTTTCTACTATAAAGGAGAAAAAAATTCTGGAATTTTAGTTCAAAGAATCGGATAGTTTTGGTGTAGATTTATGATTGTAAATTGTTTTGCATATAATAGGAAATTAAATAAGGAAAATTTTTAAAAAATCAGTTATTTATATTAACAAAATGCTATTGCCAGTATATAGAGTAGAATTCTCATTTTATCTACACTGTTATGAAGCAAAAAACTTCCACCAAAACAATGAAAAATATTTTGCATCTTAATTCTATTGTGAAGTTCTTGTAAGTACTGAAATAAGAAATTGATATCTATTCTTTTTAATTCCAATCCTGATTACTCATTAAAAGTATCTTCCTGTCTTTTGTTTGTTGGTGCCTCATAAAGAGCAATGAACAGTTGAAAACCAAATATTGTTAATGGACTCTAAAAATATGAAAGCAAATGGAGAAGAAAATTACTTGTAATAATTTTACAAAAAGTGTCCGTATATTAAAAATTAAAATGCAGAATTAAATAAATTATTATTATTTTATTTGTATTTTTTTATTTATTATTTATTTATTTATTTTATTTATTGCAGAAATATAATCTTGTATGTCATTAAAATAAAATGTACAAACAGTATATCTAACTTTGATGATGAAGCTGCTCATGTATAAAATTGGCTCTATTGACTATTAAAATGGGATGCATAATCATTTAGAAATTATAACATACAATTGGTTATTTTGAAATTAATTAATGCAAAAGTGGTTTTATAAGTGTTTTTAAAAATAGAACAAATTTAAGAAAAAAAGGACATATTACTTACAAATGTATATTTATTAAGAGAAAGTTAGTTAACTATGGAATTACCATCTAAAAAAATCTTTTCTTAACCTTAATGTATTCTTTCTTTTATTATCACTTGAAATTTAAATGTGTCTGATAAAATATTTTCTTAGATCTTGGAATTTAATTGTTTTATTTATAAATTGAAATTTAATGCCTTTCATTTCTTGTAGTGAGATTTTTTAAATTAATTTTCTAATAAGGAACTATTTGTAATTATACATTCTTAATATATTTAATAAGCAAGATAGACAGAAGTATTTGAAGCAATAATTAAATTTTAAATTTCCAGGTGATGCAACTGCCAGAGATATCGACACAGCAATGAAATTAGGAGCAGGTTATCCAATGGGTCCTTTTGAATTGTTAGATTATGTTGGTCTTGATACTACTCTGTTTATCCTTGAAGGTTTGTATTACTTTTGGTTTCATTTTGTTGTAAAAAAAAATAACATCCTATATTATTTTTTAAAGTTGTCATTTTATACTATTAGCAACTTCCTGTATTCTAGAATAGTCGAATTATAATCCTTGCTTGTCAAATTATAAAAGATTATTTATTAAAGATTATAAATTTCAATATTTTATTTTTTATTATTATAAAATATTATATTATTTTTATTTTATTATTCAACAATTCCTTCTAATGTTAGTCATACTTTTAAATCTAATACAAAAAACATGTTTAGATTAATATTTGATTTTTTTCTTTGATTTTTACTTTCTCATATAGATAGTATATTGAAAGTATAATAATTGTCAAAAAATTTGAACTCAAAATTGTGACAAATATCCTTGTTTTAGACCTCTCCGACTTCGAAAAGCACACTTTTGAAAAATATCCATCTGTCTGTGATAAAATAACTCGAAAATGTCTTGAGCTAGATGGTTGAAAATTGGTATATGCAAACCAAATGCGTAGATTTCTATTACATTTTAAGTAAAATTTGTACAGAGAAATCCCATCTGTTTTGTTTGAATATATGTTAACTCAATAATTACAAAATGAAGAGAGCTTGATAGATGAGATTTGCAGATTTAATATCTATAGTGTAGATGCCTGTCAAATTTTGAGCCAAACTGGGTTAATTGTCTGTAACATGAATACAATAATTCAAAAAAATAATGACATAAATATATAAATTTCGTATGGGATTTTGTGACTACAAGTACTGTTTTGTGTCACATTTTTGTTTCAGCCGATTGAGAAAAATGTATTTAAAACAAAAATTCGATTTATGGATACAAATGTGCATGCCAGAGATAAATCATGAAGGATTACATGATAAATCAGTAAAAATGCTAAATTCGTACCAAAGGTTAATATTTTATAACTATTGTACGCTAATGACATGCTAGATGTTCTCTGGCGTGAAGAGAGTACACAAGAAAGTTTTGGGAAGATTGATCCCGCTGTTTTTCTCTTTATTTATTTTTCTTTTTGATTATTTTTGATGGCTATTGTGTTAAAATGTGTGTTTTGAAATATTTTAAAAATTGATGTGAAAAGGTATGCATGAATTTTGATTTTGTTAAATTTAAAAATTGCATCCTGTATTATTAGGCATATCATAATGTTTGCTGGACATTTATTGACTAAATGGCTGAATCTTGACTTTAAAGTATAAGGACACATGTTTGAGATTCAATTCCATCTGATTCATATCGAATCCATCCCAATCAAATTGTCTCCCTCAGTATGGTGCAGAAATTCGGTGACGTGGGACCTTCTTGGGTGTCCTCATTATCTGACTATGATTCAAAATTACAAATCTGTCTTGACATTGTGCATCTATAAAATGAGATTTTTATATAACTTACCATAAATTTGTATCCTATATTAGGTTTAAGTATTTTTGATTTTTTTCCGCTTGGTTTAATTCATTTGATAGTCAAAACTTGCAGGCAAATGTATTTTGACTAATGCTTTATTAAATCTGCAATAATTGATAATGATATAAGTAAAATTGATTTTAATACTGGAATCAAAATTGATAAAGAAAGTTTAATACTGAGATCTATCCATTTTTTTTTCATTTAAAAATGAAAAGTACTTAACTAGGTACATGCTCTCCCTATAAAATAAATAAATAAATAATATTAACATTAATTTTTATTTCAAAATGTTATTCGAAGAATGCTTTACCCTGTGAGAAATTTGAAAATGGCCTGGTCATGTTTTTTAGTCGTCTATGGGATTTGAAAGAGGTTACTGAATCGAATATTCCTGTAGCCATTATAAGGGCCACTGTGACCTGGTGGTAAGGTCCTGCCTTCGGAACCAGGGGGCTTCAGGTTGAGATCTATTTCACTAAAGAACTGTCGTGTAAGCCGGTCTGGTGCAAGTTAAGTCCGTCCAAACCAAACGTCCACCCACTGGTGTGGTGTGGAAGTTGAGAGAGGAGGTGCCAGCTCAGGAGTCATCTGATGGTGATTCAAAATGACGACATCCGTCCTGAAAAAGCCCTAGTGTTGCTTTAAGAACAGGACTCTAATATAATTAAAAGTAAACTAAAACCTGTAGCCATTATAAATGTTTTTAGATGTTCTACTTTTACACTTATATTTACCACTTTCAATCAGTTTGTATCTAATAGCTTCATGAGTGCATCTAATTTACTTTTGTATGGTTTTTCAGGTTGGCAGGAAAAATATCCTGACAATCCTCTCTTTCAACCATCTGAGATGCTGAAGAAGCTTGTTAGTGAAGGAAAGCTCGGAATGAAAACTGGAGAGGGATTTTATAAGCACCAAAAGTAATCGCTGAGTTCTTATGCAGCTGTGTATAACCTATTATCAAAGTACTGGCCTTCAAAGGGGAATTTCTGCACTATTGAACAGCATGTTATATTCTCGTAATTGATCATGAATAATTGTGTACCTGATTGTTGTGAAATTATTTGTAATGACTTCAAATATATATATAATTGGGAGATTTCAATGTTTTTACAGTGCCTTGATAGCGAATCGAAAGCCAAATAAAATATTTTTTATTCTTTTTCATTACTAAGGTTTAATTGGTTTAAATATATTCAGACTAATGAGAAAAAAAAAATAGTGTTTATTCTTGCTTTGTAAAAGAATAATTCATAATTTTAATTGATATTATTTAAGTAGATAACAGTTTAAATGAGAAACCATATTTATGGTGAAGAATACAATGCATGTTTATTGTATCTCTTTAGAAACAATCATGAAATTACACAAATTTTAATTTAGATATAATTTTAATAATACAGAATATTGATAACCAGGTTTTACCCCTCCAGGTGGCTAATTACTCTGAGTATGGCTTCTTTAAAATTTATCTCAATTTGACAAAAGATTACTTCAAAAAAATATCAACATTATGCAAGAGAGAGTTCAAAATAGAAACTATGTTTTTCAATCCCCTTCCTTCCCAGCTTTGGAGGGGAGGGGCATTTAGCACAGTGGGGAGAATGGGTTTCTTATCAATCTGGTTTTCTTATTGACTGACTGCATAACTGCATATTAGCAATATGCAGTTCCAGACTAAACTTTAATCCGAATTCGTTTTTCGAAAAACTGCCCCATCTTGGAAAGGGGAAAAATATTTTCTATTAGAGTTTTTAATTTTTCAAACTAAAGGTTTTAAGATTTTTTATAATTAAATTGATTATAAAAGATTTTTCTTTATTTCAACATTTTTTCAAAAGACACCTTATATTATAAGTTGTCTTTTAATTAATAATATTACGTAAAAACAAAGAAAAACATTTAGAAATATAAATGCGTTAAAATTTACAGATGCGTAGATTTACACTTTTTCTGCAAAATTTAAAAGTAGTATTTAATGCAAATAAATTTTTTTCAAATGCATTATTAATTTTCAAAATCTGTGTCTCCTATATTTTATTTTTCTTTTCTGGAGAATTAATTTAAAATATCTTTTCCACTAAAAAGTTAAAATTTTATATCTTAATGATAAAACCTCACCAATTTGTGCCTTTATCATTTTATAAAGAAGGATATGCCTCGATCATTATTTTTCAAACATTAAATTATATATATATATATATATATATATTCAAGCCTTCGAATGCAGACATTTGTATATAAGCTTGAGAATATCATTTAAGGGTAGGAATTTTTTACTAAATTTATAGAAAATTTCAAACTGATAGAATCAATTTTTAGTGAGATATGTCGCGATATTTCAGTTGCAGCTGTTTTCTTTATTTATTTTATACTAGCCGCCTTTGGCGACCAGCCGGTTCGCCAATCTTAATGTTCGTTTAAATTTTAATAATTAAATATTTTACGCAACTCCTACTTTAATAGATTCTTCATCAAAATATTTTAAAACTTCAAATTTTGATAGTCATATAATTCCCTCATAATATTATAAAGGCCTTCAATTATAACGTAATATGTATCTCTCTAATTTTCTGTTAGCTCCTGTAGAATTTATGCTTTAAATTAAAGTGAAAAGAATTAATCTGCAATTGATATGATAATATTTTTTACTGAAACAAAGAATTTTTTTATAATATGATTACTGATAACAGAGTCACTGAGCGTTTAAACTTTATGGGCACTAAAGAATATCTTTCTTAATTTATGTAATATCTCAAGAATTTGTCAACAAAATTTTCTCAGATTCGTCATGAACAGATCGATTAATTAACAACGTTTAGTTTCAAATGCATCAAACACTAAGAAAATAAAATGAATCGTTTAAAATAATCGGTCGAAAACAGGTTTAAAAAAACTACTTAAAAAACGATGTACTTAAAACTATAAGCATATACAAAAAATATATAACTAACATAAGTACAATTTAATTACAAAAGCATGCAACTAACCTAAAAATAATTTAAATCAAGAATCATCCGTTGATTATATTGTCAACAATCAGAACACAATGCGCATGCGTGAATTTTCACCGCCAGTTACGGTAACGCAAATGCGTGAATTTTTCTACGTCGGTTGGGGTAACGCTATGCAGATTAGAAATTTTTAATTTCCTTTATTCTGTTTTATTTTAATTCAAAAGTACTTCAGAATGAATCTGAAAGATCGATTCATTAACGATGTTTAATTTTAAATGCATCAAACATTAAGAAAATAAACAGAATCGTTTGAAATAATCGGCCAAAAAATCTTAAGCCTAGCCTCATTAGTGTGGGGGAAAAAAACTGAAGCTTTACTCATTTGGCGGTGGTGAAAATAAAGATTTTTTTTGGCGGGAAAGTTAGTTTCTAATTAATAATTAAAATTCCAATTAAAAATTCAAAAAAGAGACCCCAGGTGCACATCCCCTACCTCTAAGGTATACATGTAAAATTTGGTAACTGTAGGTCAAACGGTCTGGCCTGTAGAGCGCACACATTGAGTTTTATATAAGTATAGATTTAAAAAGATAGCCAAAGTCATCTAAATTTTGCCATGAAATAACGCAAAACGCTTTTGTAAACATAATAGTTGATTGATATTTGATTATATTGTTACAAATTTGTAATTTTGCTACTCGGCCATGAATAGTGTCATCGTGAGAAAGACCGTTGTAAGATCTGTGCTGAGCAGCTGCCGCGTAAATGACCTGAGAGCTTGGTGACCATTTGGCGACTTGGCGGCGAGTTTGGCGACTAGATGGATACTACTGGAAAGTTCGAGAACTTTCGCGATCCATCCACTAAGACCCAAGATACAGCCAGGTACGCCCTGATTGTGAGATTCCAGCCCCGCCTCCCGGAACTATAAAAGACGGGAACTCTGAAGCGACGAGGTGGTCGTGTGTATCGGAAGAAGTTGTGTGGATCGTCAAAAGTTGTGTGTGTGAGAGAGGAGTCGGAGTCGCCGACAAATGAGAGAAATTAGAGGATGAGATAGCAAGCAAGCTGCTAAACTTACAATTAAATGCGCTGAGTAATTACAATTGAGTGGCGGTATTTGTTGTAGAAGAAAATATTTTGTAACAATATATATATATAGTTTTGTTTCATTAAAGATTTTGCCTTAACATCTCTGTTTAGAACCATTTTTAGTAAGAAAATGCTTTAGCAGAATCTACGTTTAGAATCCTTTTGATAGAATAGCAAATATCAGAATTAACATATAGATGCATCTTTTTTAAATTATGATTGCCAGAAAGTGTATGAATTGAATGTTGCAAATGAAATGGTTTCATATTTTTCACATTTCTCAATGAAACCAAGGCGAAACAGAATATAAACCGAAATTTATGCTATTGGGAATGATGTCTAGTGCATGATTGTACCAATTAAGAAATTTTCAAATTTGTCTTTTACTAATTTTTATCTAAAATTATTGTGCTGATTCTTTATATAATTTTTTTTAATCGTTTGCTAATTCAAAGAATCTTATCTAAAAGAAGTTAAAGTACCTTTATTAGAATAATTTCCTTATATTTAGATATCATTTGTTTAATTTATATTTTGTTCAAAATCCACAGCATATTTGTGTGCATCATAAATCATGTATAGAATACAATCCAGTATAAATCTGAAATTAAATTTAAAAAAGCGATAAAAGTTTAAATTGCAATTAGAATTTTGTTTCAATTATCTCACTATCTCTAGTTTTTCATGTTTCTTGAAAATCAAACACTAAAATATAAGACTTTTTTTTCTTTTTCAGAATTAATTTTCAAAAAAATTTTGAAACTCTTACTATGACACTACTTGATATTGTAGAAAACAATTTTTAGAATCGATTTTTTCCCCCTTTTTTCGGATTCCTACTGATAAAAAAGTATGTATTGTTACAAACCTGTAAAGTTGCTTCCCAGCACGATTAGTTGAATCACAGGAATGATCGTTTTGCCATCAGTCCTGTGGGTGCTGATCGGGTGTCGCGTCAGTAATCTTAGAGCTTGGCGACCATTTGGTGACTTTAGCGACAAAATAAATATTACTGGAAACTTCGAGAATTTTAGCGATACATCCAATAGGAACCAAGATACTCCTAATGACGATAAAAAGTGGATTTTGTATTAGGGTGTCCCAAAAGTTTCTTTCTCATAGCGCTATGAATGGAATTATTTGCTTTGCTTGTGCAAATATGCAGGCTTATCTATTTGCCGTCTATGTCATCGGTTTCAGTCGTACCAGTGCTCTACTACACCCCAAAAAAGTTCTTTTGTCCATTTGGCGGAATTGGAAAGGCGTAATTATCTACGAGCTCCTTCCTCAAGGTGAAGCAATAAATTCTACGAAATACTGTCATTCAACTGGATCAATTGAGTTGTTTTTCATCATGATAACGTGAGACCACATATTGCGTTAGCCGTAAGAGAGAAGCTCTTACAGTTTGATTGGGACGTTTTACCGTATACAATTCCAGATCTCGCTCCATCTTTTTATTAATTCTTTCTGCCCTTAAAAAATTCTCTTCGTGCTAAGCGATTTAAATCCATCAGGATTATTTCTTGCCCAAAACAACGGAAAGAAGGCATAATAAGGCTTCCTGAGAGATGGAAGAAGGTAATATAGCAAACGTATTCTTATATAACAAAATAAATAAATCTTAAACTGTAAATATTGTAATTCATTTCATATTATAAATAAGAAGGAATGTTATGGGACACCCTACTATGATAATCGAAAACGATTAAGCAATTAAGTAGATAAGAATACACCCCCAAAACACACCCCATAAGCCGAAATTTCATTAAAAAAAATTTTAAAAGAAAAAGATTATGGTTACCATATGGTGGAATGCCGAAGGAGTGATCAATTATTCTTTCCCACAACCAGGCGAAACCATAACAGCAGAGTCCTATTACCATGAAATTGGTGTCAAGCATGAAAAACTTATGAAAAAACCAGCATTGTTCAATCCAAAAGACGCAATATTACTGCAACGCACGCCCACATAAAGTTTCAATCACTGTTGACAAATTAACTTCTCTACAATATGAAATTTTACCACATCCACCATATTCACAGACCGATTATTATCTTTTACGTAATTATGAATTATTTTTAGGAGAAAGAAATACAATAACCAAAATGATATTATAAAAGACTTGAAATTGTTTATTTACTCTAAAAATGAAAAAAAAAAATGAAAAAGGCATATATATGCTTTTTTGAAAATAAACCAATACCACTTCCTACATATATGTAGGAAGTGATATTGGCTGTAAACTTCTTTCAAAGATGGTGATTAGTTAAAGTGTTTAATTGGTTTCGATTATAAGATATGGCGATGCCAATCATGTCAAGTCGGATCTGGCTTGGTTATCGCATCCAATAGGAGTTCGCGCGCGTACGAAGTCAGACGCCTAAGAGGCTTCTAAATAGAGATGCATAATCCATGATTTTTTGAATAAGAAATAATTTTGCTACTGTTGTTTTTAAATATTTGTTCCAAATATCTGTTATTTCAATCATATTATTAATTAAAAATTATTACTTAGTATTAAATATAAAATTTATTAATTGTAATTAATACTTAATTTATTAATTTAAGTAACGTGTAATTGAATTAATTTATCTATTTTAATTCACTTCTTAATTTTTTTTCAAAACTATTTATTTAATTTCTTTATTGGAATAAACCATTTTCTGAAAAATGTGAATTAAATATATGAGCCGTTTATTTTGAAAGAGGGGCAAGTTCATTTTTGAAAAAAATGGAGATAATGGTAGTATAGATAAAACTTTTATAACTAAATAATTTAAAGTAAAAAAAAAAAAAAAAAAAAAAACAAAACAGATTCTAGTATTTTGGAGAAGGAGGTTTTAGCCCTTAACAGTATTGAAAATCTGTTTATTTTGAAAGTGGTGCAAGTCCATCTTAGATTGAAATTATTTTTGGCGGAATATATTACGGCAAAATTAATCTCCGGTTGCTGCATGGTGAAGCAAATGTGGCCGTTTGATAGCATGTCTGAAATCTACGGTGTTTCTATTGTAAAGTCTCGATCCAATAACAGGTAGCGTTATGATCAAATTCTTTATTTACAGCTTTATTACATAAAAACAACTCTTTCTCATCTAGGTTAAATGAATGATGCTATTTATAGCACGAAATTTAAACAAGAATAGTTCCTCGCACAAATTTGGAGAAAACGCCTTCACAAGAACAGCTAACAGGCGGTTGGCGTCTCAGGCTACTGCAGGGTTAGCTCTAGGAATCCACCGAATTTCCTTCGGGTTGAATTTTTCTCAGAAGTCCACTTCATACCAAGCTCCTCTCTCTCTCTTCTTCCGAAAAATCTCACCTTTTATCTTTCTCTCAGACTCCACCTTTCCTGCCCACTCCCTGTTACCCAATCACCGTTCAGAACAACCTGAATCGTCTCTGGTCGCCCGTGAGAAATGTCCATTGATGATCCACCCTCCACAATGGGAAAAATGAAGGACATCTGGACATCTGGAGTGTTTGACACTCTCGCCTTTCGAAGACACGATTTATTTCCCTGAGAAACGCACGTGTGGTTCCTTATCTGGATTAGCACTAATTGGCCAGACGACCGTACTTAAAAGGAGGGTCTTCCATTTGGCAATCTGGAGGCACTTAACACTGTGGGAGTTTCGTTGATGAAGAATGGCCCGGAATGTAAATTATCGAGTGTGGGAAAAAGGAATGTCACAGTGGTCACCCAGGGAAGAAGCTGAATCATTACAACTCTCCCCCTCCCCTTTGAAAGGGGACTTTTGTCCAGTCTTGGACGAAAGTCACTACCGGGTCGTGGAACCAACTATCCCTTCTTAGAGGCAATTATACAATACAAATACATTTAAAAAACAATTTACATTAAAACACTATTTACACATTAAAATACCGCTTACACATTAAAATGTATCACTAGATTTTCCTTTTTTTAAAGGTCACAGCGGCTCAAACCATCAGCATTCTGGTGCTTACTGCCCGGTTTATGTGGGACAGTATAGTTGTATGGTTGTAAAGCCAATGACCATCTCATCAATCTAGGGTTGTTACTCGCATTGGTTTTTAGCCAAACTAACGGATTGTGGTAACGGAAAAACGGAGTGAAGTGCTGGCCATCCAAGTAAAATTTAAGCTTCTTTATGGCGTATACTATACTAGCACACTCTTTTCCAGTAGTGCTATATTTCTTTTCCGCGTCTGAAAATTTCTTACTTAGATATAAAATAGGATGTTCCTTGCCTTCGGAATCTAATTGAGACATTACAACTCCCATCCGACGCATCAGTTTGGACTATAAATTTTTTTGTATAATCAGGGGCATGCAAAACTGGTTTTTTTTTGTCAAACTCATTTTTAATTCTTGGAATGCTTGTTCGCATTCGGGCGTCCATCTAATCTGCTCTTTCGTCATCCTACCTTTCAATGCGTTGGTTAAAGGTGCGGCTATGACAGAAAATTTTTCCACATAGTGTGCGTAATAACCCGTTAGCCCAAGGAAAGCTCGTATCTGAATTTTTGTTTTGGGGGTAGGAAAATCTATCACTGCTTTGATTTTTGCTTCGGCTGGTGTTCGAACGCCATCTCCTACCATATCTCCTAAATATTTCGTCCGGCTCTGTGCTAGCTGACATTTTGATGGTTTCACGGTTAGATTTGCCGCTCCTATTCTTTTAAGAACCTCGTCAACATGTTTCAAGTGTTCTTCCCATGTTTCGGAATAGATCGCAATATCGTCTAAGTAAGGTACTGCATACCTCTCACAATTCCCTAATATCTCAGCCATCATCTTACTAAAAAAATATGGCGCATTCACCAATCCAAATGGCATTCTTAGAGGGAGATACGTCCCGAAATTAGTTACGAACGCTTCTAACCGACTTGCGTTCTTCGTCATTGGAATTTGCCAGTAGCCCTTCGCTAGATCTAGTACCGTAATAAATTTTGCGGCGGAGACTCTTTCTACTCGCTTTTCTAAATTTGGCAAGGGGAAGTACTCAGTTTTAATTACACTATTTAATTTGCGGTAATCAATACAAAGTCTTGGGGCTTTTCCCGGTGCCTCTACTAACAGCATTGGTGATGTATAGTCTGATTGTCCCATTTCAATTACTTTCAGATCTAACATCTGCTTTATTTCCGATTTCAAAATTTCGGCTTGGCGTTGCGATGTGCGATATGGCTTCGACCGAACAGGCTGATTACTGATCAGTTCTATATCGTGCTCAACTAGATGTGTTTTTCCCGGCTTATTTGAAAAAACTGTTTTATGTTTATGTAACAACTCTTTGAGTTCCCCAATCTGCTCCGTCGTTAACCTCTCTTCTAAGTTGCTACTTCGAGATATTTCCTCGAAATCGTACACGTTTACGTCTCCCGTCGGGTATGCGATCTCTAAATCATTTTCCGTCTCCACATTCACTTTTTCCTCGTGGAACACTAGATTCACCTCCGCCAATCTTTTATGGTAAGGTTTCAACAGATTAACATGAAAAATTTGGGGCTTGGCCTCCTTTCCTGTCATTTTCACTATATAGTTCGTTTCCGACAATTGAGATTAAATTTCGCCTGGCCCTATCCACTGTACTGATAGTTTATTCGGCATAGATGCTGCGAGCACCAACACTTGATCACCGGATTTATATTGGCGATGGCCAGCATTTTTGTCATACCATAATTTTCTCTTATCTCGCGTCTCCAACATCCTGGTTACTGCTATATCCTGACAACGTCTCATGCGGTTTATTAAGTCGTACATGTATTTGGGTACCGCCGTTTCGTTTTCTTTCGGTGCTACCCAGTGCTCGTATAACAGCATTTCTGGAGTCCTTAGGTTTTTTCCGTGAACCAACTCAGCGGGGCTAAATCCTGTGCTCTCGTGAGTAACCGTTCTCAAAGCTAACAGAGTTGCTGGAAGATTTTTCTCCCAATCCTTTCCTGACTCTAAACATAGTACCTTTAGAAGTCGCTTAATGGTTTTGTGGAAACGCTCTACCGGGTTTGTCTGGGGATGCCGCACAGATGAATGAGTGACTTTTATTCCGAACTGATCAAAAAATTCTGTGGTTAAATAGCTAGTGAACGACGTACCCCAATCACACTGTATCTCACGGGGAAACCCCATTCTACTAAAAACGTTTAACATAGCATTCATCACTGTGATTGACGTAAGGTCTTCTATAGGGATTGCATCCGGATATTTTGAAGACATACACATCGCCGTTAACAAATATCGATTGTTTTTCTCACTAATGGGTAATGATCCTATGCAATCAATATTTAATTTGCTAAAAATTTCCGATATAACGGGAACTAATTTGAGAGGGGCCTTTGTCTTCTCCCTCGGTTTACCGATTCGTTGACAAGGATCACACGAGCGAACGTAATTCTCGATATCCTTTACACAATTTGGCCAAAAATAATATTTTAGGGCCCTATCTTTCGTTTTAGTTACCCCCAGACGTGCCGACGTCGACTCGTGGCACATCTCTAATATTGCCGGTCTGAATTTTTTCGGCACAATTAATTGAGATCTCGGGTTCCCTAAATGATCTTTTGTTACCCTAAAAAACAATCCCTTTTCCTTTTTAAATCCATCATGTCCTTTGTTAACGCGTTCCCTACATTCTTCCAAGGTTCCGCAGTCCATTTGAGCCTTTGAAAATTCTTCTTGAGTTATCTTGAACGGAGTGAATAAATCTTCAGCTCCTTCCCCTATCTCAATGGGTGGTAACGATTCTTCTCTCAGTTGCATTTCAGGTTCTATCTCATTCTTCCCTCCTGTCCCGCTTTCTATTCTCCTTGCTTTTCCATCCCCTTTCGCGTTTTCCCCCTTCTTTTGTGAACGAGTAGTGACAGCATTCACAGTGGCAATACTGATACGTTTGTTAAGTAACTCGGCCGTTGCGTTACTAAGAAGGTAAATTCCTTGATCGAGAGATGAATCGACAATAGCGGCCTTTGTGACGACCTCCCCGAACTCTGGGCTAGTGAGCTTTACACGTGCCAGAGGCAAACACCTCAAATCTAAGTCCAATGGTTGTTTGACCTAAATTACCTCACCGGTAAAATCTGCATTACTGACGTAATTTCGTGTAACGATATCTACGCTGGCGCCTGAATCCCGGAGAATTTTAATTTCCGATCCATTAACGGATCCTTCACTTATATAGGGAGCAAATAATTCATTTTCGTGCGCGCTTCCTACGTGATTTATCTGCTCTGTCGGTTGATTCCTTTTTAATTGAGGGTAGTTTGGCCTTAAATGCGTCGTAGACAGGCATTCATAACATTGTAATTGTTTCCGCTGATCAAAATTGTCTCCCCTCCAATTCCTTTGTGGGGCTAAATTCCTCCACGATTTATTCTCATTGGGTTTAGCGTTTGCCATTCTTTCCGTAGCTTTATACTTCTCTTCTTTTTTAGGCGAAAACGGTCTGTTTCTCTCAACCATTTTTCTTTCGGGGAATTTCACAAAGTTGGATTTCGTCCGCACCGATTCGTAGTGGTCCAGTTTCTCGGCTAGAACAAAAGGATCCACGAACTCCGACCATACGTCTAGAAAATGGTCTCTTATCTGGCTCGGGACGCGTTTTTTTATCTGGTCGGTGATTAGCAATTTCTTTAGCCCGGTAAAATCCGTTACACCCGATCCCGAAAGCCAGCCATCTAAGAAATGTTCCAGATCAAAAATTAATTCCTTCCACAATGCGTTCGGTTTTTTCTGATGGCTCACGAAACGCTGCCTATATGTCTCGGTTTTTATCTTAAATCGTTCCAGCAAAACTTGTTTAATATGCTCGTAATCCTGAGCCTTGTCTTCCGGTTCTTTCGCTATGATGTGAGCCAAATTTAACGGTAATAATGACAGTAGTTGATAGACCCATTCAGCCTCGTCAATCTCGGCGGTTTTGAATTGCCTCTCTAGTAACGTAAGATAAATTGACATATCAGTTTGGTTACTATCAAACTTAGGCATTAAATGCTTAATATCTCTCCGCGGTCTAGAATTTTCATTTCGGCTTGAATGTGAGCTATTAATTTCCGAGGAATTAGATATTCTTAAACGCTCCAACTCAAATTCCCGTTCGCGCTGCCTTTCAGCTTGTAATTCTGCCTCTACGCGCTCTTTCTCTGTTTTTCGTTCTTCCACTATAACTTCATATCTATCTTTTACGAAGTCTAAGTCAATATCTGGGAACTCTTTAATTTTCCTGATCAGATCTACTACTTTATTTGAGGGGTCAGTCTCGATCCCTAATTCTTCCGCCAGGGAGAATAAATCTATTTTTAACGCTCTGTTTAAGAAAGCCATTTCTTAATTTAATTCTACTTACAAACTGATTAGCTATCTTACTCTCAAAAAAATATTTTAAGCTACACAAAAACTCAACTGATTTTAAACACAAGGAACTCCTTTATGTATCAACAATACACATAAAACACAGTTGATTTATACAATACACAAAATAAATTCTATTAAATATTTCACCAGTTTTGAATAATTTACTGAAATCAGCAGATTTCTATTCAACTAATTACTGCAAAACTGTCACACAATTTTTCATCTAATACACATTCGATAAAAGTCAAAGTTATCATTCATCGAATGCATTTGGTTCAGCCACTGAAACCTGTGGTTACATTTAGCATTTACAAGTTAATTAGCATCTACAATTTAACATTACTTCTATATTATTAACAGAACTTGTACACCAAAATTTTAATCTTTACAATTAGTCCCAACTAATTAAAAATTTCTTTACTGAATTGCTTTAATAGCCAATTCTAAAATGCTACACTGAAATTTCAAATTTTACTTCAGTAATTGACAGTTACTTTTATAATAAATTTACTGCCTCTAAAAAAAGGAAAGTTAGGAAGCACTCACCGGTGTGCAGGAGACTCGGAACACTTCGTCGGTTGGTTGATACCAGGTTGGAGGTAGAGGGAATTCCAATCGAAGTTGAGTCCACTCGTCGAACTTGTAGCTGGAGAATTCCTTTCTAACTTGGGTCAGTACGCTCTTGCAGCTGAGCGATTTTTCCTCGCTTTGAGTTCCACTCGTCGATCTTGTAGTTGGCAATTACCAAGCAACTTTTTAAAAGTAATTTTAACCTAGATATTGTAAGTTTTCTCAGACTAGAAATCTCTGAGTCTGAAACGCAAGTCCAGTTAGCTAATGATAGCTTACTGCGCAAAGTTCTATCAACACCGCTGCCACCAAATATTAAAGCTGTAAAGTCTCGATCCAATAACAGGTAACGTTATGATCAAATTCTTTATTTACAGCTTTATTACATAAAAACAACTCTTTCTCATCTAGGCTAAATGAATGATGCTATTTATAGCACGAAATTTAAACAAGAATAGTTCCTCGCACAAATTTGGAGAAAACACCTTCACAAGAACAGCTAACAGGCGGTTGGCGTCTCAGGCTACTACAGGGTTAGCTCTAGGAATCCACCGAATTTCCATCGGGTTGAATTTTTCTCAGAAGTCCACTTCATACCAAACTCCTCTCTCCTTCTTCTTCCGAAAAATCTCACCTTTTATCTTTCTCTCAGACTCCACCTTTCCTGTCCACTCCCTGTTACCCAATCACCGTTCAGAACAACCTGAATCGTCTCTGGTCGCCCGTGAGAAATGTCCATTGATGATCCACCCTCCACAATGGGAAAAATGAAGGACATCTGGACATCTGGAGTGTTTGACACTCTCGCCTTTCGAAGACACGATTTATTTCCCTGAGAAACGCACGTGTGGTTCCTTATCTGGATTAGCACTAATTGGCCAGACGACCGTACTTAAAAGGAGGGTCTTCCATTTGGCAATCTAGAGGCACTTAACACTGTGGGAGTTTCGTTGATGAAGAATGGCCCGGAATGTAAATTATCGAGTGTGGGAAAAAGGAATGTCACAGTGGTCACCCAGGGAAGAAGCTGAATCATTACACTATCTATCCATCTTTGATAATGAAAATGTGTGGTTGTATAGTGTGTCATAAATAATAAAAAGTATATCTTAATTTGGTGTTTCAATAATAATATTTTTACTATCGATAATATTATATTCGTTAATAGTAATATTAATAATAATATTTATAATTTTATAACTATATTATAGTTAAACAATTCACGGTTTCTCCATCGTTATTTTTATTTCTTTTTAAAACGGCTTTCTCCAGATGTTGGGTTGAAAACAACCACCGATTTTCATTATAAAAGACAGATAGATAGAAACACCCTGGATTTCAGACATGATATCAAACGGCCACATTTGCTTCACCATACAGCAACCGGAGCTCAATTTTGCCGTAATATATTCGGCCAAAAAAATATCAATCTAAGATGAATTTGCACCACTTAAAAAAAAAAAAAAAAAAAACAGATTTTCAATACTGGTCTCCAAAATACTAGAATCTGAATTTTTTTTTTTTTTTACTTTAAATTGTTTACGCATTAATAGATCATAACAAGTTTTATCTATAACTATCAATATCTAAATTTTGACTTGCCCTATTTTCAAAATAAACAGCTCATATGGATCTAAATAGATGCAGATCTGATGCAGGCCTAATTAGATACAGACTTGATGCAGGCCTCATTAGATGCTGTTCTATTTAGATGCGGATCTAATTAGATTTATATTTGATGTGGGCTGTATTAGATGCAGAAATGAATATATCTAGTTATTTACAGCTCTAAATAGATGCAGATGTAATAAGATGCAAACCTGATTCAGATATAATCAGATGCAGATCTATTGAGATGCGGGCCTAATAAGATGCAGTTACATTTAGATGCGGATCTAATTGGATGCAGATCAGATGTGGGCCTTATTAGATGCAGATATGATTATATCTAGTTATTTACAGCTCTAAATAGATGCAGATGTAATAAGATGCAATTCTGATGCGGGCTTAATAAGACGCAGACCTGATTCAGATATAATTAAATGCAGATCTATTTAGATGCGGGCCTAATAAGATGCAGTTTTGTTTCGATGCGGATCTAATAGTAGCAGATTTGATGTGGGCCTTATTAGATGCAGATTTGAATATATCTAGTTATTTGCAGCTCTAAATACATGCAGATGTAATAAGATGCAATTCCGATGCGGGCCTAATAAAATGAAGATCTGATTCAGATCTAATTAGATGCAGATCTATTTAGATGCGAGCCTAATACGATACAGTTCCGTTTCGATGCGGATCTATAGTAGCAGATTTGATGAGGGCCTTATTAGATGCACATTTGAATATATCTAGTTCTTTTCAGTCCTAAATAGATGCAGATGTAATAAGATACAGTTCCGATGCACACCTAATTAGATGCGGAGCTGATGTGGGCCTTATTAGATGCAGATATGGATATATATCTAGTTATTTACAGCTCTAAATAGATGCAGATGTAATAAGATGCAGTTCCGATGCGGGCCAATAAGATGCAGACTTGATTCAGATATAATTGGATGCAGGCCAAATAAGATGCAGTTCCATTTCGATGCAGATCTAATTGGATGCGAATCTAATCACATGTGGGCCTTATTAGATGCAAATATGAATATATCTAGTTATTTACAGCTCTAAATAGATGCAGATGTAATAAGATGCAGACCTGATTCAGATATAATTAGATGCCGATCTATTTAGATGCGGGACAAATTAGATGCAGTTGTATTTAGATGCGGATCTAATTAGTAGCAGATTTGATGTGGGCCTTATTAGATGCAGATATGAATATAACTACTTATTTACAGCTCTAAATAGATGCAGATGTAATAAGATTCAATTCCGATGCGGGCCTAATAAAATGAAGACCTGATTCAGATATAATTAGATGCAGATATATTTAGATGCGGGCCTAATAATATGCAATTTAATTTAGGGATATCGTGCGCGCTTAATTAGGTGCAGAACTGATCCCGGCCTAATTAGATGCAGACCTGATTTCGATCTAATTAGATACACTGCTGCATATTTAGATATGGATCTAATTAGATGCAGTTCCAGTTAGATGCGGATCTAATTAGATGATTGATCTGATGCTGGCCTAATTTGATGCATATCAAATTAGATCAAGTTATATGCAGTTCTACTTAGATGCAGGCCTAATTAGATGCTGATCTATATAGATCTAGTTACATGCAGATCTAATCAGATGCAGACCTGATTTAGATCTAATCAGATGCAGACCTGATTTAGATCTAAATAGATGCAGTTCTATTTAGACGCGGATCTAATTAGATACAGATCGGGTTCAGATCTTATTAGGTTCGTGCCGAATTAGATGCAGGTCTGATGCGGGTCTAATTAATTGCAGACCTGATTCAGATCTATTTAGATAGGATCTAATTAAGTACAGATCTGTTGAATATCTATTTAAATATGTATCTAATTAGATGCAGTTCTAGAGCAGGCGTAATTAGATGTAGACGTGATGCAGGCCTAATTAAATGCAGTTCTATTTAGAAGCGGATCTAATTTGATGCAGATCTGACGCGGGCCTTATTAGATGCAGATTTAAATATATCTAGTCACTTGCAGGTCTAAATAGATGCAGATGTAATTAGATGCCGGTCTGATGCGGGCTTAATTAAATGCTGACCTGTTTGAGATATAATTAGATGCAGATCTATTTAGATGCGGGACTAACTGGATGCAGTTCTATTTTGATGCATGTCTGATGCGGGCCTAATTAGATGCAGATTTGATCAGAGGTGCAGAGAGATTATTATTATCGAAACACAAAATTAAGATATACTTTTTATTATTTATGACACATTGTACAACCACCGATTTTCATTATGAAAGACAGATAGATAGAAACACCCTAGATTTCAGACATGATATCAAACGGCCACATTTGCTTCACCATTAGGGATTGCAATACCGGACCAAAAGTTCAATACCGGTATTCGGTATTTTTTAAATCTTAATACCGGGATACCGGTTTTAATACCGGTATTAGAAATTTTAGAAAAAGAAAGAAAATACAGGTGTTTCTTTGTTTTATTTGCCAGCTTTGTTAGAGAGTGCAAATATCACAAAAAATAACTTATAAATTATAAATTATATCAGTATATAATCACAAAAAAGTAAAGAAACATCTTATTTATTTAAATCACAAAAAAAGTGTAAATATCACTATTCAGTCTGGGGTGCTATTACAACTTTTTGAAATGTGATCTTAAAAAACATAATGCATCCATTGTACTGTCATTAAGCCTGAAAAGTAATTTTGTGTAAAAATTACCAGTTGTCCAAAACGCTCTTTCGGCATCTACGCTAGTTGGTGGTACCGTTAGCAATGCGCAATATACTTTTTCCAAGTATTTACCTCTAAATCCCTCATCTTCAAATAAATCGATTTCTCGTCGGATGGTTTTGGATATAGCTGATTTCTGTATTGTATTTTGGTTCGTTGAAATTTTATTTATTTATTGCTAATTCAAATTTTTGTTCAAGAGACAATTCCTTGTCACTATCGACAGTAGTGACGTCATAATCTTCGATAATTGAACCGAATTCTTCTGAATGTGGATAGGGCTGTGGGTAAAAACTTTTAAGAAACTTTGCTCTAAACTTAATCAGATTTGAATTGGTTATTTTCTTTTCTTCTTTTTCATTTTCATTTTTAAAATCATTATAATTATGTAAATACCGTAAGACATTTTCTATTTCGGTATGCCTTTCTTCTGTGCGATTTTTCAATGTAATATATAATTCTTCGTATAGTGATGTGTGCTGTTCTTTCAGTGACTGCAACATGAAATTTATTGTTGCATTAGCTGTTAATAAATTAGAATCTCTCCGACACAATGCCTCAATAGTCAGTTTTATTGGAAGTAGAGCTGATATAGTTCTGGATATTAAGTCGAATTCACTATCTGAAAAATTAATTTACAGGTTTAAGTCGATTATTGCTTTTTGGATTGGACTTCTCAGTTTCAAAAATCGTTCCATCATTAGGAATAAACTATTCCAACGTGTTTTAGAATCTAATATTAACATATATTCTGCTTTATTTTCAGTTAGTATATATTTTAGTAAAATATCCTTTTTAAAGGGGAACGTTTAAATATCTTAACAATTTTTCGAACTTTATAAATTATAGGAAGCAATTCTTGATAGGTTAATATTTCATCCTCATTAGCAATATCTTCTTCAACAATTACATTGTCATTATCTTCATTGTCAATATCACTCTCACTCTTACTCTTTTCAAACTTGGAATCCGAAATTTCTATATCCACAGTATTTGGATTCTTCTGTTCTTTATTTTTTTAGTATAATACATCTATTACTCCTAATTGAATTCCATGTGCATAGCACAACTGCTGATTTGCACCAATCAACTTTCCAACTTTTTTCATAATTGTTACTCCATAAGTCGTTAAGGATACAATATTTTCTTTCATGGATAATCCATGTTTTACTCATTTAGATTTATCAATTAATTAAGCCGTTAATTAGCTAATTAATTTCGCCCGTTATGGAGGCATAAAAACAATAACGCATAATATTTTGCTATGCTCGCGATACCTGAACATATAGTGAAGAAATTTTAAAAATTTCTAGTAAATACCGAAAAACCGGTATTTAAACTTGTGAATACCGGTATTACAAAATTGTACAAATGGCTCAAAATACCGGTATTCGGTATCCCGGTATTGCAATCCCTATTCACCATACAACAACCGGAGCTAAATTTTGCCGTAATATATTCGGCCAAAAATAATTCCCATCTTTAAGATGGACTTCACCACTTTCAAAATAAACAGATTTTCAATATTGTTAAGAGCTAAAACTTCCATATTCCAAACACTGGAATGTGATTTTTTTTTATTTAAAATTGTTTACGCATAAAAAAGATCGTAATAAGTTTTATCTACACTACCATTATCTCCATTTTTTTCAAAAATGGACTTGCTACACTTTCAAAATAAGCGGCTCATATGCTGAATCAGATCTACAAGGGATGCACCATACAAAATGTTCTTCAAAATCTTCGATAGAACGAGATGCTGAATTTAAAATTATCGATGTGCCAGCACAACGAGGAAGACCAAGTGATTTCAGAAATATAAAATTATATTTTATGTATGAAAAAAAGGAGATTTATTACATCTGAAAAATACAAGGAAATGATGGATTTATTACATATATAACTCCTGTTCGTCGTGGACATTTTAAAATGTTAAATCCTGAATGAAATTCAATTTAATTATACCTACGTATAAACTGAAAATGTATAATTTCGTTGAAATTCTTAATAAAACTGAATTTTTTTTTTGTTATATTATATTTTCTACAAGAATACTCTTTGTTTTCTTTCACTTTTTATGAAATGAATAAATATTTGTAAATTTTTGAATAGTATTTTTTTTATTATTACAAAAGCAGACAGATGAAACTGAAATATTTCCCAATTAAATGAACGTTTACAATAATTCATTAATTTTGAAAGTGAGGCAAATCCATTTAGTTATAATAAACTATTATTTTTTTAGTCAGCACTGTAAACATTATTGGATTACATTAACTAACTTACATTATCTGGTACCACAAAATACAAAATAATATATCTATTAATACTTGCCAATATTTTTAAATTTATCGAAATACAAACCTTTAAATATCTGGCAATAACAAAAAATTGACTTGCCCCATTTTCAAAATAAACGGCTCATATATGTCATTTCTTTAAAATGCTTACTTTAGTTCTCTATTCTACCAATGAATGGCGCCAGCAGTAAACAGAATATATGCAAAGTTATGTCACAAGTAATTAAAAATTATTTGTATGGAATAGTGCATTATCAAATGCGAATATCGGAAAGTCAAGGTCACTCTCATGGAGTGGAGCGGTGACTTCACACTTTCCAGTGAAGTCACCGCTCCGATAAATTTCAGTGATATGCAATTCAATGATACGATAATTCCAAGAATAACCTGTCCGTTCATTTTTCAACCCAATCATAGATTTCTCCTTTTCTGTTTTGTTCGAGAGCTTCCATTGGACAGATCCTATCGATTGTTACTTTCTATCGTGATCCAAGATCTGTAATCGGAATATCACCAGTAAGATCGTATCAAGGATTTGAATCACACCCCTCTTTGCAAAGTATTGATCACTGGTATTTGTGACTTTATGATATTGGTTACGTAATAACCGCTCGTAAAATATTCGTCATCCCTACTTCTAAAAGAGAAACATTCGATTCTTCCAGTGGCGGAGACGGATGAGTAAATTCGGATGCTGTTTACGTGCTCCTTTTTCGTAGTCTTTTAGGCTTGGCCATGTTTGGCGTCCCCATCTTAGTTGAACCCTGCTCCTAATTAAATCTTATCCATAACTGTAAATATTGAAATGTTTTATTATATGTGGTCTTAATAAATTAATTGTTTGTTAATTCGGATATCATTATTCCTTTTTTCAAATAATTCACTTTACACCTAGACACTCTCCTCCCTATATGATCTGTCCAATCGTTGGCAGAAAGTCGTAGATGCCAATGGAAGTTATTTCGATTGAATATAAACATTGTGCTTTTTTTTTGTTATTATTCAACGTCCGTTTCATAGTTTCCAATCTAATATGTAGTATTCAGAAACAATATTATTCTAATTTTTAACAGTAAATATATGTAGCAACAATGGTTAAATCTCCTAACAGACAACTAATGGATGCTTTACTAAATCTACATTGTTTACCTTTTATAATTAAAGCATTGTTACAATTACAGTCATTGTAACTATTGCAAGAATCGGAATGGAACAATTGTTTTTCTTCATTCTTACGTCTACTGTCAAGTGCTTCGCAAAGAAAAGACATTACCCATGAAATGTTTTAAAGCTGGTTTATTTTTGTTTATGAAAATTTGATTACTATTTTTGTTTATTTGTATGGAAACTACAACTTCTTAATATTATGCACTCAGATCCGTAAGTTGATGTTTCAGAAAGCATTTGTAAGTTGTTTTTACTAATTTTTATTGTTAAAATTGATGAGTTTTTTTAAAAATAGTGTATTTACTACATCCTTTTTATAAATGAATTCTGTCATAAATAAAGTGGACTCATCTGAGAAATTTTCATTATGTAATGACGATTCAAATAATCAAATGTCGTACTTCCACAGATAATGCCAGCGTTTATACAGGGTACGGCAGAAAAAATAAATTAACAAAATATAACAAATAATTATAAGAGTAGACATTTACTGATAAATAAATTTAATTGGTTTCAAAGTGATCTCCTTTTGCAGCGATGCAGAGGCGCAAACGCTTATTGAAATTTTAGCAATGGACTGCAAGTCTACTTTTAATCTATCCCATTCCTGTCGAAGTGATTTATTAAAAAGTTCAAACTTCTATGTGGTTTAGTACAAGCCCTAGACTCCAAAATGGACCATACATTGTTGTCCATGGGATTGAGATTCGACGAGCTTTGTGCTCACTCTCCAGATGATATCATCTCCGGAAAATGCGTCTTATACCACTTTTATCTTTTTGGGCTTATGAGTTAGTGCGGAGTCTTGTTGAAACGTAAACTTTACATTGCCGAAGTTCTGACTTACTGCCCGTTTCAAAAGTTTTCGGCATCTTTGGAACGAGTTTTTTTTTTTTTTTTTTTTTTTTTTGTGAGAAGCTGAACTTTTTGGAACTTGTAAGGCTTTTTGTCCAAGCTTTGTTTTTGCAATTCGTCGCATTGATTGGTCACTTATTCCCATTTCACAAGCGATCTTTCACATGGAAACCCTCGGATTTCACTGAACTCGCTTTTTGATGGTCTTATGGCTTGTTCACTTCCTGGAAGCCAACCCTTATTGCCAAACCCTTTGATACGATAGATTTCACCAGACACTCTTTGCCGGAACACATTAAGCAAACGAACGATTTCATACAGACGTTTTCCTTGCTTAAACTCCTTTAAAATAGCAGATCTTTTGCTCGACATTGTAAAGAAGCCCCCCTCCCCTCCCTACAACTAAACGATATATTATAAAAAATCTTATAATTGAAGTGGTAGACAAAAAAAAAATGAACACAATTTAAAAAGAAATTAGTAATCTTCTATTCTATGATGCAATAACTTTGTTCGAGTTTTTTTTTTTTTTTGCCGCACCCTGTAAATGTTAGAATGATATGTATTCTAAATGAGGAAATGAAAAAATAATGAAATTATTATGTTTGGCTATAATCGTGATCTGCATATTTCATAAAAGAAGTTGCTACTTTTGGCACATTTGTTCACAATCTAGCTTGTTGAAATCTACTTTAAGATCCCCTTTCATTTTGTCGCAAAATGACGACGCAAACGACCAAGCTTGAGCAGTCTCGGTAGCAAATTTTTGGTGAATACTCCACTGCATTTTTAGTAAGTTTTTTAGATATGGCTGATTTGGCTTCATTAACAAAATTTTCACATACGGATGTCATTTACTGATTTTATTTCCTTGAAGAGGAGGGTAAAAATCTTTGTGGTTAAGATTTAGAGATTTACAAAATGCTTAATTTAATTTTTTTAACAATCCAAGAGTTCGAAAATCTTTTCATTTGTTATTATGTTTATCCATGAGTCTGTCAGTCTCATTTTGGAAGAATACAGAGAAATAAATGCATCTGTGAAGGAATCGGTACCATTCACCATTATTTAAACGAATGTATAGAAGTCTCAGAACTAAGAAAGAATCTAAAAATATAAAATAATGACTTGAGCTCAGTACCAATGGTGCCAGAAAATCTTAAAATACTGAAAGGCATAATGTTGAAAATTGAGAGTTTTTGCCAAAAATTTTGTTTAAAAATGTTTGCCTTTTTTTTTTGTGTGTGTGTGTGTTGTTGTTGTTGTGGAACGCACATTTGGAGAAATACAGAGAATTTTGAGATGGTTTTCTCAAAGTGTTGACCTGCTGCTCGTAAAGCAGGATGTCAAATGTAGGGGAAGATGAGGAGGAAGGTCAGTGATTGACCACCTGTGGCTTAGGGCCAACCGCCTCGAAGAGGATACCAGTTCAGAGAATTTGTCAATAATATGGATGGATTATGTTAAAAACAACAGTCAGCAAAACAAACCCTGTTAATATTGCCTCTTGCAGTAGTGGCGGTGTGGTCGGCTGTACAAAAAAAGAAGTCTGGCAGTCTTTGAACTCGATAATGGAAAAATGCTTAAAGTTAGTTGCCACAGTTAGTTAGATGTATGGAATGCCGACAAAATTTCAAGATTCTCTTCAAATTTTGAAAGAAATCCATTCCTCGGAAGTCTGTCTTTTTAGCTATTAGAGTAAAATGGAACTCGATAAATACAAAACTCATAAAGCTAGTTAAATACAATTTGGTGCAATTGTATTTACAATTCGAGTCATCAAAAATAATATCAGATTTTGAACTAAATCTGTCAAATGGTTGCCCATTTGTCGGTCTTTTCTTTCGCATGCACGTGAACGCAATGATTTAATGGTATTCCGGGTACTTTTAGATTTCGGTTTCCGAAGGCCGTTGGCGACAGTTAAATCATTTTCGCCAAATCGCCAAAATTTCAACAAATTCGCCAAGGTTTTTTTTTCTACACAACCTTGCGCCATAAGTGTAGTAACGAATCGTGCTAGGTTTACAACAATTAATTACACATCACGCCAACGGTTTGTCAATTTTTTTACAGTCCTCGGAAGCGGAAAAGTACCTTATTCAGATATTATCTTGTGACTATGTTTCATGTAACCATATCGAATTTTCGAAATCTTATGGAGAGAAAATGGTTATTATTAATAGTTACGAACTTTATTGGGGAATTAAATATTGAAACTAAATAATTATGAAAAACTCTATAATTTGGAGTTGCTTGTTCAGCACATATTTTTGTTGCTTGATGTGAATTTAAACAACTTTATCTTTCACTTAACTTACAATATGATGCTCAATTCAGTTTAGTTATATTAACGTCCTATCTCTAAGGCAATTTTGGGACGAACCTCGTAATTTTGAACAGTCATCAGATGACGAGGATGGCACTTGGGCTGCCCCCCTCTCCAACCACACCCTCTTCCACACCACACCAACGGTGGGGGGGGGGTTGACCCCGACGGATTTGGCATGCACCAGGACCGCTTACCTGATGGTTTTTATGTGAAATCGTGTCTCGAACTTGAAGCCCTCCGGTTCTGAAGCCGGGATCTTACCACCAGGCCATCGCGATTCCTTTAGGATGTGATGCATTTTTTCCAATGTGGAAGTTTCTAATAACAGAATGTAATGATAATAATAGATTGTAATAAAGTTTCTAATAATTGGTGGTATATTAACCCGTTAAGTGCGTTCGTCGTGTATATACGTGAATCCAAATTTTCATTTTGGCTCGGTCGATGCGTAACTTTTTATCTAATAAATATTAAATATAATTCGTTTTATTTTGATTTTTTGCAAAATTTACTATACAACCATTTGTCTTGCGTGCGACATGTATATGAGACATGGTTAAGTTTTTACTAAAAATGCAGTTATTACTTTTAAAATCATGAAGAATTTCAGAGTTCGTTTAATATGAGGCATATAATACATTTTTAAACATTTATTGTAAATATTTTGATAACATATAATCTAAGAATTATTTATTATAATTTTAATGCATCACTGAGAAAATACAGTATACAGTAACACTATTTTTAATCAGTGAATGTATCTAGCAACAATAGTTCCAACAGACAAGTAATATATAATTTACTGAAACCACTTTGTTTCAGTGTAATAATTAAAATTTTTACAATTCGAATCATTGTAACAAACAAACAGAGTAGAATGATTGTTTTATTCTTTAATTGTCTTTATTCTAAATTGTTATTATAATAATGGCCTTTATTCTTACTTTTGTTGCCGACTATTCCGCAGGGCAAACGGATTTCGCCTGAAATATATCAAAATGATCAGTTTTATTAAATAAAATTTTATTTCTATCGAATCACACATCTTAATAACAAAGTGAAATTGGATCCGTGATTTGATAAATTATAAATCAACTGTAAGTTTATTTTGCTGTTTTTAATGCACTTCCGTTAAGCTTAATAATTTTCGCAATATTTTATTTCGCAAAACATTTTTATAATTAAATTTTATATTTTGCTAAAATGGGCCCAGTTTTGGAAAATTTCTTTATTCAATAACGATTCAGATAATCGTATGTCGTATTTCCTAAGAAAATCGATCTATTTTTAAAAATTAGAATTCTCTTTCCTAAACGCAGAATTGAAATGTTATGAATTTGCTATTTTTGGCATCAATCCTGATTGGAATATTTCATGGCAGAAGTTGCGGAACCTGGCACATATTTTTATAATTTTATTGAAATCAATTTTCCCTGCCAATATCGCAGTCCAAGCAATTAAAAGAAGTAATACTGCTACAAACTTTTGGTGACTATATCACTGTGATTTTTGTCTGTATTTTTTAACACGAAAACTGTTTATCATCTTTAACTAAATAATAATAATAATAAAAAAAGCTGAATCAGATTTTTAATCTCTTGCAAAAGACCAAGTGGCGATAAATTATTTTTGTTTCAACAAAAATATATTGTAAATTATTTTTAAGAAATTTTTTCTCTTCTAGCTTGAACTTTATGCAATATATCTAAGCCTTCAAAAAATTGTAACCTTATCCCCCTCTAAATTTATTATATATACTGACTCTAAAAGTAATATTATAGTTTTTAAGAATGTATCATCGGAAAGTCATCCCTTAGTTCTAAATAGTTTGCACATATATAATTCGCTAAAAAATAATTTTGCAATTAAATTCTGTTGGATTCCTGCGCATGTTGGAATTTGGGGAAATAAAAAAGCTGACAAGGCAGCAAAAAGCTCAACCCTGCTGAAGGAAAATTTTGTTCCATTATCCGATGCATTACAAGCAATAAAAATAATTCAAAGCAAATTCTGGCAAGCTACGTGGGAAAAGCTATCTACAAATAAACTTTTTCAAATACAGCCATCTGTCAAGGGTTTCAAAAGTAAAATTCTAACTAGAAAGAAAGATGTCATTATCACGAGACTTCGAATAGGCCACACCTATTTGACCCAAAAACATGTTTTGCACTCTGATTATGCACCACTTTGTGATAAATGCAATTGTGTTTTAACGGTTAAGCATATTCTGTGTGAATGCCAAGTTTTTAGTACACAACGACAAGTCCATTTTAGAGCAAATGTTTTCAACTTAAATGACATTTTAGGAGATAACCCTCATCCAAATATTTTTACTTTTTTAAAAGATATTCAAATTTTACATCAGATTTAATTGTATCTTTTTCTTAAAATGCTTTAATTTTTAACTCGAAAGCCATGGTTAACAAATGTTTGGCGCAGAATGATCAAATCTGGTCCTTGCGCCATAAAACCCAACTAACTAACTAACTCTTCTAGCTTGATAGCTCGTTTGGAGCGTCGTATTTTCGAGCAAAAGTTGAATGATAAATTTATTCATCCATTGCTTGAGTCCATGATTTGCCCCGAAATCCCCAAATGGTTTTTTTATGACAATGATCAATAATCGCAATATTATATAATATCGTGCATCATTTATTAATTTCCTATAATTTCACACAATATTGTACAATATTGAGTAGTAGGCTGTGTTACCTGGGTATTGTGTCTATATTCTTTAAATCAAGTCTTCGGAAATGCACCAGCGTCTTTCTTCATTTTGCACATTTGTTTTTGCCATCTTTAATCAGTTTCGCATATTTTCTACTCATTCCTCTGCTCGTAATGTTTGTTCTACAGAATTCATCGATCTGCCGACGGATTTCAAAAATTTCCACATTCAGAAAGCGAAAGGCAGCATGTGTTTTAAACTGATTTCAGCATTTTAGATAGTTACAAACACATGTGAAACGCGGTCACTTTCTTTCGTAATGGCATCTATGGCCCAGCATCAAATTCTTGTACTAATGAAGCAGTGGTTGCATTTTCTACTCATTCTTCTGCTCGTAATGTTTGTTCTACAGAATTCATTGATCTGCCGACGGAATTTAAACACTTTCACATTCAGAAAACGAATGGTAGCATGTGTTTGAATTTATTGAAGCATTTTAGATACTCACAAACACGTGTAAAAACGCGGTCACTTTCTTTCGTAATGATATCTGTGGCCCAGCATCAAATTCTTGTACTCAAGAAGCAGTGGTTGCAGCACTGCAGCGGCCAAATTTCAAAATGGTATTTATTTGAAAAACACGAATCATATCATTAAATATATTCTTTTTTGTGTACTTCGTATATTAGAAAGGAATGAAGGATACGGAATGTCGTGAAAATGATTTTAAAATGAATAGACAGAAATGATATTCTAAACAAATTAAAGTGAAATACTTTTCTCGCATAAATATATTTTCATATGGCATGCAAGAAACTATCCAGAAGATAAGCAAACACAAGATTTCCAGTCTGTAAAAATTTATATTTTCAATTTTGAAAGAAGAGATATTTATTTTTGATTGAGATATTTTTTTCTTACAATTTGGTTATCCGTAAGAAAAAATCGTTAACAGTTTCGTCAAAGAATCTATCATTATTACTCATAAATTCGCAATAAGAATTATAATAATCTCTTTGTCATTGCATTTTATTCTCTCTATTGAGTAAATGTGTTTGTTCTTTATCCATCTTCAGAATATTCAACATCGCCAGTAAGGCATCATACTATATGTGCAAAGGCGATACATTTCTAATAAGAGACATTATATATACCTATCACTTGAATAAAGCACAAAGCAATCTATTAAAAGAAAACCTGAGTTATTTGCATTTAAATAATTCAAATACTGATGTTTTCTCTAGTTGGTGTTATGAGTTACTTAATTATATCTCAAAGGCAAAATTTATTATATTCTTTTGGATTTAGTCTTTTTCATTCTAATATATTGATTTGTCAGTTTCCAGAAATATTGGACCACTATGACCCTCACAAGTAAAGGCTATGATTCTGTTCATGTTGATAATAAAACAATTTCACCATTTGGCTTCTATTTTATCATACAAATATTATTTTATTTAAAAAAAGTTTCAATCATTTTAAGAATTAAGCTATTACCATAATTTCACATATGTGTTGCTTATACAATCTTGTCTGATTGTCAATATGCGGAGAAATTCCAGCAGGATATAAATGATAATCAATATCACAGGATAGATACCCTTGTAAAATTTTAATAAGAACCCTTTGTATGATTAAAAATCCGTAACCCAGAAATGACGGTCTGGAATGTAAACCTGCATTTGAATTTCTTGTGGACAATGAGGATTGTATGTTAGTCCCTGGTGGGGAATAAAATTCGGTAAAACAAGAATGGTGATCATTAGCATAGGGGAGAATCCTGTAAACCTGGATAAGTATATATTTTGTACAATAAAGAATGCTTGATACATCACTGGCGTGGGATAAAATCTTGAAGACGGTCGCAGGCACGGCGTAAAACGCTGTAAACCATGAATGATGGCCACAAGCATGGAGTAAAATCATGTAAACCTTTATTTCTAAATTTTGTGAGCAAAGATGAGTGAGTGTTTGATGGTCACTGGCGTGGGGTAAAACCCCGTAAACCTTGAATGATTGTCACTAGCGTGGGATAAAACCCCGGAAACCTTGAATGATGGTCACTGGCGCGGGATAAAACCTCGTAAATATTGAATGATGGTCACTGGCGTGGGGTAAATCCCCGTAAACCAACATTGAATGCCTTGAATGATGGTCACTGGCGTGGGATAAAACCCCGTAAACCTTGAATGATGGTCACTGGCGTGGGGTAAATCCCCGTAAACCTTGAATGATGGTCACTGGCGTGGGGTAAATCCTAGTAAACCGACCTTGAATGCCTTGAATGATGGTCAATGGCGTGGGATAAAACCCCGTAAACCTTGAATGATGGTCACTGGCGTGAGGTAAATCCCCGTAAACCGACCTTAAATGCCTTGAATGATGGTCACTGGCGTGGGATAAAACCCCGTAAACCTTGAATGATGGTCACTGGCGTGGGATAAAACCCCGTAAACCTTGAATGATGGTCACTGGCGTGGGGTATATCCCCGTAAACCGACCTTGAATGCCTTGAATGATAGTCCCTAGCGTGGGATAAAACCCCGCAAACCTTGAAGGATGGTCAGTAGCATGGCTATAAACCCTGTAAACCATGAGTGATGGTTACTGACAGAACGTAAAATCCTGAAAACC
This sequence comes from Argiope bruennichi, assembly GCF_947563725.1. Lineage (NCBI taxonomy): Eukaryota > Metazoa > Arthropoda > Arachnida > Araneae > Araneidae > Argiope > Argiope bruennichi. Next base: position 103,772,468 of record NC_079156.1, read on the forward strand.
TTTTTTCTAAATTTTGTGAGTAAAGATGAATGAGTGTTTGATGGTCACTGGCGTGGGATAAAACCCCGTAAACCTTGAATGATGGTCACTGGCGTGGGATAAAACCCCGTAAACCTTGTATGATGGTCACTGGCGTGGGATAAAACCCCGTAAACCTTGAATGATGGTCACTGGCGTGGGGTAAATCCCCGTAAACCGACCTTAAATGCCTTTAATGATGGTCACTGGCGTGGAATAAAACCCCGTAAACCTTGAATGATGGTCACTGGCGTGGGATAAAACCCCGTAAACCTTGAATGATGGTCACTGGCGTGGGGTAAATCCCCGTAAACCGACCTTAAATGCCTTTAATGATGGTCACTGGCGTGGAATAAAACCCCGTAAACCTTGAATGATGGTCACTGGCGTGGGATAAAACCCCGTAAACCTTGAATGATGGTCACTGGCGTGGGGTAAATCCCCGTAAACCTTGAATGATGGTCACTGGCGTGGGGTAAATCCCCGTAAACCGACCTTGAATGCGTTGAATGATGGTCACTGGCGTGGGGTAAATCCCCGTAAACCGACCTTGAATGCGTTGAATGATGGTCACTGGCGTGGGATAAAACCCCGTAAACCTTGAATGATGGTCACTGGCGTGGGATAAAACCCCGTAAACCTTGAATGATGGTCACTGGCGTGGGATAAAACCCCGTAAACCTTGAATGATGGTCACTGGCGTGGGATAAAACCCCGTAAACCTTGTATGATGGTCACTGGCATGGGATAAAACCCCGTAAACCTTGAATGATGGTCACTGGCGTGGGGTAAATCCCCGTAAACCGACCTTAAATGCCTTTAATGATGGTCACTGGCGTGGAATAAAACCCCGTAAACCTTGAATGATGGTCACTGGCGTGGGATAAAACCCCGTAAACCTTGTGTGATGGTCACTGGCGTGGGATAAAACCACGTAAACCTTGAATGATGGTCACTGGCGTGGGGTAAATCCCCGTAAACCGACCTTGAATGCGTTGAATGATGGTCACTGGCGTGGGATAAAAGCCCGTAAACCTTGAATGATTGTCACTGGCGTGGGATAAAACCCCGTAAACCTTGAATGATGGTCACTGGCGTGGGATAAAACCCCGTAAACCTTGTATGATGGTCACTGGCGTGGGATAAAACCCCGTAAACCTTGAATGATGGTCACTGGCGTGGGGTAAATCCCCGTAAACCGACCTTAAATGCCTTGAATGATGGTCACTGGCGTGGGATAAAACCCCGTAAACCTTGAATGATGGTCACTGGCGTGGGATAAAACCCCGTAAACCTTGAATGATGGTCACTGGCGTGGGGTATATCCCCGTAAACCGACCTTGAATGCCTTGAATGATAGTCCCTAGCGTGGGATAAAACCCCGCAAACCTTGAAGGATGGTCAGTAGCATGGCTATAAACCCTGTAAACCATGAGTGATGGTTACTGACAGAACGTAAAATCCTGAAAACCTTTTTTCTAAATTTTGTGAGTAAAGATGAATGAGTGTTTGATGGTCACTGGTGTGGGATAAAACCCCGTAAACCTTGAATGATGGTCACTGGCGTGGGATAAAACCCCGTAAACCTTGAATGATGGTCACTGGCGTGCGGTAGAATCCCGTAAACCTTGAATGATTATCACTTGCCTGGTATAAGACCCCGTAAACTTTGAATGATGGTGAATGGCGTAAAATAAAATCTCGTAAACCTTGAATGATGCATGGTCACTGTCACGGAGTAGAATCCTTTAATCCATGAGAGATATTTACAGGGTTTAAAGTGTGATAGTTATGATTAGTGATGTGTGTGTCATGTTCACTGGTGTGGGATAATGTTCCGTAAATCTTGAATGACTATCTCTTAAAGTAAAAAGATTTGCGTCAAAGGGGACGGTCAGTATGATGTGATACGCATTGCAGTGTTGGTAACTAGCACTTTAGTAATCCATCCATGCTGACTAAAAATTTTCTCAACACTCTGTGCCTTACTACATATAAATATTGACTACATGGCAAAATATGATTATTCTTCAAGCTGAATGTACAGAATCGGTGAATTGGGAATTATAAGGGTGTACGAAAATTATAATTGCATGAATGTATTGATCTGATTTTTAAAAATGATATCAATGAATGCTCTTGCATATAATTCTGACCTGCTGGTTTGGTAAGAAACAGAAATTGTCGTTTAATAGCGCTGTTAAATTAAGTTTATTGCTCCTAAATAGTTAATGGAAGGAGAAATCTCTAGATTTGGTGTATGAATTTTTACGATACCAAATTACGTTCCTCGTGTCTCTCTTACTACACTTGTGTATAGTGCATAGTGTTATTAGTTATGATTTAATATCGTTTTTTAATTTATTTCCTTTTATAGGTTTAATAAACTGAAAACTGGAAATGGAAAAGATAGATAAAAGATGTATTTTTAAATTTTGAATCATATTGATCATTAACTCTAGTAGCATATATATATATATATTGTACAATATTGTATGATGTTAAACAATATTCGCAATATTATATATATTGTTAAATGTTAAAATATATAATATAATATTGTGCAACAGGAACTTGGGAAGTATTTTAATCTGGAAATTATTTAAAAACTGAGGATACAAAAAGTAATGAAATATCATATTTGTACATGTTACCATTGCCATAAATATTTTGATGAATGACTCGAAACAATATATAACCTAATGTGATGCACCTATTTAATGCCATCAGTTATAAACTGCATTCGAAATGAAAATTCCTGAATCCTCTTGAGTGCATATTCGAACACTTCTATTTACAGTACCTGAAGATTATATGTATGTTTTCTTAAGTAGATTGGTAGAGAAAATAAAATAAAAATATGGAAAGTGAAGCAAGTACCACTAATTTTGAAATCGTAGTAAAAGTCAGGTTGGTCTAAATTTAGATTTCGCTCTACTTAAAGTTTAGATTTTATTGTTTTCTTTTTCCATTTCCAGTTTTCAGTTTATATGGGAGATATACCTACTGGGGAACCTGCCCTGCACATTTTGCAAAAATGGTAATGCATTCCAAGCGCCGTACCTCTTGGGTGATGTGGAAAGCGGTTGCATTTCGAATAATAATTGCCAATGTAGATTCTTTTCAGATATTTCAACCAGTTGTGTATTTCAACGAACTTTTTCATTTATCAGGTCCATGGGACCTCGATTACGAACAAACCTATTAAAACTACTTTATATCTAGAATGTAAGCAACAAATGCATAGATACTTTCATAAAATATTAATTTTTTATTTTTAAAATTTTGCTGATATCATTATGAAATTAATTTATTCTCTACTTTCAATTTTATCTTGCTTCAAACGAAAACCAACTCCAAAGAAATCGATATTCTTTAGAAGCAGAATAAATTTACCAGTACATAATTCTTATTTTGAATGCACATTTTAATTTAAACAAAAAATATTTTTATCAATTTAATTATATAATTTTAATGAAATGGCTATAATCTCTATATTGTTATGTTTCCATGTTCTTATGTTCAGAAATAAAGTTAATCCGTTGAAAATTTTTTTATTTTATATTATTTATGTTTTGTTAACATGGAAAAAATATTACGAAATCTCTTTTTTCAATTCCTACTATTAGTTCACACTCTCTATATATATATCTTGTTTAAATTTTCAATCGTTAATAAAATACTTTTTATTCATCCACTCAAGTTCAAATACATTTTTTTAAACTTGTAGTGGATGACACGTGATGTTAATACAGATTTTTTCAAATATTAATTAATTAATTAAATTTGTCCAGTGATTTCTATTTGGTCGCGAAGTTTGGCGACACGGTTGGCATGGTTGGCAACAAAATTGGCCATGCCAAACTTGGCGACAAAACAATATTTCGCCACTTAATATTGTAATTCTGTCATATGTATATACATATTTATATTAATTGTAATTATTTAATAAAAAATAACTAAAATAAAAAAAAAATGTTGCCCTAAGTAGGAATTGACTTAAATTTTTTTTTTATATATTACTTGTTATTTCTTTTTTTACTTCCATGGAATTTGTGCTGGAGAAATATTGTGGAACTCTCAGTTGTTTTGTAGGTTAAGTTAATAGATTTTTTTAGAGTACCTATAGAAGATCTAATTAATAATGCATTGTTTACAGATACAGTTTAAAACTGAATTTCAAATATTAAAACTATATTCAAAACTATTTAAACTGAAGGTGGAGAAACATCATGTTGCTTTATTATATTAATATCAATTTTAATTGCCACAATACTGTTACAAATAAAAAGATGTAGCTTCATTAGATTTCAAATCAAATTCGCATTCATATTTCAATTAACAAACAGACCATTAAAAAAGCTCTTACCTGTCAGAAAGGAATTGGAGGCAAGGAGCGTATTTTCCACATTTTATTTCTGCAGCAGATAGCACATTTACACAGGAACAAAGAGCACAAAGACGAAAGCAACACAACTAGACATCATACTATAAAGGTAGAGACTGACTCAATATAAACAAAATCGATGAGAGGCGCTCAGCACCATCGGGCGGAAACACCTTGGACTTTTAGGGTGCAAATAAAATTTTAACATTAACATTAAACTTTAACATTTTAACATATCATCAGTGAACTTGAGCTTTGTGGTCTGTTCTCCGCTTTGGAATTAAAGGGTTCTAGGTTCAAAGCAAGATAACATCAACCAATTTGCCATGAATGTGGGTCTAAGAATAGTAATGTACTTAGTCACTAAATACTTTAAGTTGGAGGGTGAATGTTAAATAACCTCCCACTTGAATGGTGTGGAATGAATGGATAATTAGCAGATCTGCCGTTTTTATCATGTGTTTGTGGGTCAAACTTAAGAGGGCCATTCACAAATAGTTCTCTTGGTGTTTCGTGCTGGGAAATGTATATAACTAACTTAAAATATTGGCTTCATTTTTAACCCTATACACTTCTCTATAAAATACTATTCATAATAATTAGTAATAAAAATTAACAAAATAGAGTTAATTTTCAATTCTCTTTTCTGATAAATATGTCTGAAGTGTTAGTGTCATCTGATTAGTGATTTTAATTTTTTATTCCTTTTCTTTTAAATTTAATCCAAATTAATTTAACCATTACACATAGTTTTAATAGTTATTCTGTTTTAATAGTTTACAATAGTTGCTTCCCAACACAGTTAATTCCATCGTAAGAAAGATATCTTTGCGGACAGCTTTATTGGATAATGATAAGATACCGCATCAATGATCCTCCGGGCTTAGTGACAAAATGGAAGATATTGGAAACTTCAGGAATTTTGACAATAAGACCAACAGGAGGCGATTCTACGAGAAACTTCTGTGTCCTGCTCTGGAAGCTATAAAAGGTCGACAGATCAAGCCGGACTCACAAGGGGAAGGCACGAGGTTGAAAATTTAGTTCGGGATGAGATTTAGTATAAAGGTAGTATACATTTAGAATGTTCACTCACGAAAATATTAAAGCGCAATGGCCAATCAATTTAGAGAAAATGGCCCTTAAAAACTATATGCATAATTTATATACTAATAATGTGCGCTGTTGCCTAGGCGCGAATAGTATAGTGGTTAAGACACCGGCTAGCAAACAGGAGACCAGATTTCAATCCTGGGCTGGCAATTTTTTTTTTTTTTTTTTTTTTTTGCTTTTTAAAATTGTTTTTTTAAAAATTTATTTCAAAGTAATTTAACAATTTATAAACAATTTTAATTAATACGTTTTTCGTTTTTTATGCAAAAATAAATATTTATTCTCTTAATATGTGGATTACAATTTAATTTTTAGAAGAAAAATAATTATATGAATGCATTTTTTAAAATATTCTGAATCACTTAAATTAAATTAACATTTTCAAGATAATTTCAATTAATATGATACTAATTTTTATATGGAAAAAATGCATTTTCTCTTAATACCTGAATTATAATTTTTTTTAAAAATTATAATTCAGGTATTAAGAGAATAATTTTTTATTTTAAAAAATTATTTAAATAAAATTAGACAGTTTCAATCAATATGTAACTCTTTTTATCAATCAAAAATGAATATTTTAAAAATAAATCTCCCTCCAAATTAAATGCTGAATTACAATTTTATTTTTAAGAGGTAAAGGAATATGTTAATCAAACTACTGACATCATAAAAATATTTCATTAATTTTTTTTTTCACATACAAGAGACAGGATGGTAATTAGCGTAAAAACATTTCAAACAAGATAGATATATTTTAGATATATTGCAAAATTTATAAATAATGATAGATATATTTGCAAAATTTATAAATAATGATAATTCACAAGAGAAACCTTAAAAGAATCGATAAAAAAACACATTTCATTTACCTTCAAAAAATATTTGTTTTTCTTCAGAAAATCGGGCAGGGCACAAAGCATATCGTATGTTACTAAAAATTTTGAACCGTCTGCCTATGCATTCCATAACTTAACACCTGCTTTCTACTTTTTCTTTTCTATTATTAACATTTTGAATGTTTGCGGATATAATTTTATTTATTTTAGCTGCTCTCTTTAATTCCCGACGTAAATACAGCTTTGGAGAGTTATTATAAATAATTTATCTTTATTGAAATCCAAAAATTTAAAACTTTTTAATGATTTTAAGATAAAAACTGTTATTTTGAAATATTTTTATAGTTAAAATTATATTTATAATTATTTTAACACTTAAAAATTAAATTATAGTTATAATTAAAAAACAATATGCATGAACATAATTATTTTTCTTTAAAAAAAATAAGTTATATCTTATGTATTAAGAGAAAATACATTTATTTTTTCCATATAAAAATGAGTATCACATTAATTGAAACCATCTTTAAGTAGTTAATTTAATTTAAATGATTCTGAATATTTAAACAAAAATGCATTTATAATTATAATTATTTTTCTTATGAAAATTAAATTGTAATCCGCGTATTAGGAGAAAAATATTTATTTTTGCATTAAAAAAAAACGCATTCATTAAAACTGTTTGTAAATTGTTGAATTAATTTGAAATCAATTTTAAAAAGCAAAAAATGCTACCTCAGGATCGAACTCCTGTCTCCTAAGTTAGTGTCTTAAGAATTATATACTATACATATGTATAAACCACTATCCCTCGGGGGGCACCTTGAAATGAGGATGAGATGCTTCCGGCATGGTGGTTGGATCTCGCCACCCTGGAGGGTACACAAATAGATGGGAGATCTGACTCCTTCCATTCATGACGGGACGTATTACGGAACGTCGGGTAGGGTTGTACTGTGGCCGGTGATGGCCCTTAGGACTCAACCACAGTTCCCGCCAGTGTTGCTATTGCGGCGGTTCGGTCATTTAGCATTATGGTTTAAATCCGCATGCCTTCGTGGCGGGTCGGAAAGTCAGTTGGTTGACTAACCACTATACTATTAGCTCTTCGGCAACGACGACACATTATTAGTATATAAGTTATGCATAAAGTTTGAAGGTCATTTTCTCGACATTGACTGGCCATTGCGCTTTAATATTTTCGGGAGTGAACATTTTAAATGTATACTACCTTTATGCTAAATCTCATCCCGAGCTAAATTTTCAACCTCGTACCCTCCCCTTGTCAGTCATATAGTGAGTCAACAACGAACTAATTGGGTCATTTCAGCGGAGAGCAAACATTGAGTGGAGCTCAAGCGACAGTGGATTGAGAATTATTGAAGCAGTATCGAGTCGTGTGGGGAGCAGCCAGTCGTATAGTAGAGAGTCGGCAATTGAGTACAGCTAAAGGAAGAGACTGTGAAGAATAGCAGGCGTTTGGAGAGACCGTAGAGAATAGCTACGAAGATTCCCTTCTCCTGCTGCTGTCTGGCCGCTTTGTGTGCTGTGGTTGCAAACGATTACTACTTTTGGGCTGCTGTTTGTTCTCAGTGTATTCGTGTTAATAAATGGCGTTACCATATACCCACTACAGGAAAACCCGTAGATAGCGAGAATATCCGTAACAATATGTATTCAAATTTTTTATACAAAAATTAATGCCTACTAATTCTTGAATTATAATTTAATTTTTAGAAGAAAAGTAATTATATATTTACATGCGTTTTTTTTTAAATATTCGAAATTACATAAATAATTTAAAAATGGCTTTCATTAATATTCATTTTTTAATGCAAAAATAAATGCTTTATCTTTTAATATATAAGTTCTAACTTAATTTTTAAAAGAAAAATAATTATGTTTGTTCATTTTGTACTTGAATTATAATTTAAATAACTATTTTAATCTTAAAATTATTAAATTTTTCGACTTTAGTAATGACAAACAATTTTTTGTAGCTCGACGAAGCTGTATTTATAAAGGAAATTAAAAATAACAGCTGATATTAATAAAATTATATTAACAAACGCTCTTAATATTAATAATCTTAAAAAAAAAAAAAAAAAAAAAAGTGGAAAGGAGGTGTTAAGTTATGAAATGTGTAGGTAAAATTTTTCATAATCTTCGAACCTTGCCCACTTTTCTGAAGGAAGATAAAAATTTTTTTAGTTAAATTAAATTTTTTTTTCCTCCAATCAATCCCTATAAGATTTCTCTCGTAGTTAATCATTATTTATCAATTATGCAAGATGTCAAAACATATCTGTCTTGTTCCCAATGTTTTTACACAAATTATCATTCTGATTTTTATATGTAATATAAAATTTATGAAATATTTTATGTCAGTAATTAATATTTATCATCATTTCATTATGATTCAAGTATTAAAAGAATGAATATATATACATTTTTTTTTGCATTATAAAAGATTTACATATTAATTAAAATAGCAAGTTTTTAATTCTATTTAAATAATTTTTTAAAGACAGACGCTTTTACATCTTTAATTATTTATCTTTTAAAAATTAAATTATAATTTAGGTATTAAAAGAAAATATATTTTCCACACGAAAATGAGTATTAATTGAAACCATCTTCAAATTGTTAATTTAAATAATTTTGAATTCTTAAAAAAATGCATTGATATATTTAATTACTTTTCTTCTAAACCTTAAATTACAATCCAAGAATTAAGAGAATAAACATTTATTTTTTGCATAAAAATCAAAATTTTTCATGCATGCAATCAAAAATTTTTGTGAACCGTTTAAGTTATGAATTAATATAATTAAAAGAGAGAGAGAAAAAAAAAAAAAAAACCCGCACTAACCTAGGACCGAATTCGGGTCTAGCGAATGCTAAGCCAGCGCCATAACCACTATGCTGTTTGGGAGCTCAGCGACACTTTATTAATATATAACATATAGTGAAAGTTTCCTGGCCATTTTCTTTAAATTAGCTAGTTATTGCTGTTTAATATTTTAATGAATGAACATCCTAATAAAGGCATACTACCATTATACTAAATCTCATTTCGAATTCAATTTTCCAAGCCATTTTTAAGAGCACTGTTTGTCTTTCCTGTTGTATAACTGGATTTATTATATTATATTGATACCATTTTTGCTTGAAATTTTTCTTTCATGTTGTACTATGTTGAACAGTAGATTGAATAATTCTCCGTAACATTACAAAAATCGTAATATAAATTTTGTAGAACTCACAAATTTTCAATGTAGAATAATTCTATTTTTTTAAATTTGTCGGACATGCCAATTCAGCAACATGTTATTGGATTAGTTGAAACTTAATAAGGTCTTGTTCAAAATTAAAGCACACATTTTAGGTGAAATGGCAGTAAATTAGAGTGGTGCTTATTTTTTAAAAAATAGTACAAATTCCTTGTCTATCAAAATGTGAAGTTTAAAAATACTTTTATGAGAAAAACATTAACATGCAATGAGCATTTTGCAATCTTTAATCCAAGAAAATCCGCAATGGCAATTAGTTAATATCTATTTCAAATGTAATTTTTTTAATAATTTGATTAATGTACCTCTTATTAACTACACAAAGCTAATTTGCAATGTTAAAATAAGATTAAATTACTAGAAAACCAATAACACTGGAAAAATTTCAAACAACATTAAGAAACAGATAGCAGATTTTGTGGTTTATGTTTCTAGACACATAAATGAAAGATCTTCAGCGAGATTGGATCTTGAGCATTTCCCAAATTCCAGCTCTTATATTAAGCATAAAACAATATATGCTAAATAACAAATTTGGTCAGTCAAATTAAAAGACAATTTTCTATTAGCATGGTGCCAGCCAAGCTAAAATACTGGCAATAACATAATACAAATAGTAATAAAATATTGGCATCGGATTTAGGCAAGTTCCAGCTGGTACCAAGCTAACAGAAAAGTACCAAATAAAATAAACTTACATAATTCAGCTATTTTAATCATATGAAAAACTAAAAATTAAATGTATGCAAGAGTACAAACAAGTGCAAGAATATTTCTTTATTTCTTTCGAGTCTTGTGACGTCCATCTACAGCCCCTATATCATATTTATATATATAATATATACAAGACAATCACATTTTTTGACATCTAGGCCTATATGTTTTGTCTACATAATATGTAGGCCTATGACTGGTAACAAGGTTAAAAAAAAAAAAAAAAAAAAAAAAAAAAAAAAAAAAAAACACGAGAGAGTTTGTAGTAATATATAATACTTTTACACATTTTTTTTTATATAAGCTATAAATCAAAAGTAATAAATTTATTTTTAGAATTACATACTCTACAAAATGCAAAAATTCTTTCACAAATAACAATTTAATAACATATGAATAATAATTAATTGATTTTAGCTATTCTGAAGGAATTGGATGTTCGCTTTATGCTAGTCTTGTCACGCAGAAAGGACTGCGTGTATTGTGATTCATCATCACTTACAATATCTTCAAAACTCATATTTGAGAAAGCATTGGTACTGCTGACTTTCTCCTTGGCTTCTTTCTTTTTGGTGTGTTTTGACTTTTTCACTGGTTTTAGCTGCGTGTAGTGGCGAGAGGAAAGCACATTGACATTTTCATCATGCAATTCATCATCCATCAACTCTTTGTATTTTGATTTGTCTACAGAAGAAGTTAGTTTGGCTTCTTCGCATGATTCGGAGCTAAAAGAACCAGAGGAATCTCTAGAAATATTACCATTGTCAATCACTGGTTTAGGCATGGATGAAGCACTTGCGACTGCTTCTACAGGAGGCTTCTGAGTTGCTACTCTGGCAGCAATCTTCGGCTTGGGTGCGACAGGTGGAAGCCTTTTCGGATTTGCTAAAGCAGGTGCCACTGTGTTAAAAGGAACTGCGCCAAAAAGGTCCTGATTGGACTTGCGACGAATTATGCTGCTGCTTGAGGATGGAGGAGGAATAGGAGCTGGAGCTGCAGGTGCTGAAACTGTTGGCGCTGCAACTTGTTTTTGATATGTTATAACAATATTACTGACTTGAGGTGTTACTGACTGTGACACTATGGGTGCTGGAGGCACAAGATTAGGCTGGAAGCTTAAATCTGATATTTCAGAGAAAGGTGCAGACCCAAATAGATCAGTAGAACTGACAGGAGATGTGGATGTTGCAACTGTAGGTGAACTTCTATCACTTGGTGTGTACTTAACACTTGGTAAGCTTTTGCGAGCAGTGATTGCTTCGGCACTTGGTACAATATCAGGAAGAAAAACTGCCTGGGAGCTTCCAAAACTCTCTGAGCTACGAAGCATGCCACCAGTTGATCCTTCAATCAGAGCGTCCTTGTCCTTCTTTTTCTTCAAGGAATTTTTAAAGCTTTCTTTGGAGCCCCTGAAAGGATTCTTGAACGGTGCCTGAGCAAACACATCAACATCCTTATTTTCTTCAGACAGTAAGGGGGCTTTGGAAAGATTAGAATATCCAGCCAGACGTTTAAAAGAAGCAGCACCAAAAACGTCAAGACTTCGGGTTTTTTCTGCAGGTGAGGCAGGAGGAGTGATTGCTGTCATGGGTGAAACAACCTGAGAGGAGGAATTGCTACCTTTTCTACTTCCTGTCAGAAGAGCTTCATGCTGATCATCTTCAGATGACTCTTCATCCAAAAGTGGCCTACCACCTTCAGTATGCCCAAGAAAGACATCAGGAATGCTTTCTAAGATTGCTGGAGATTTTTTAGCTTTTTCAGTACTAAACTCAGCAGTGCTTGAGCTCGGATCAATTGGAACACTCTTTTTGGTATCTTCTGTTTTCTCATCATCCGAAGCAGCAGTCGACGACGATGATGACGCATCTTCACCACTGGAATCCACCCTTTCTCGCAAGTCACTGGCAGAACCAATTGAATCACTATCTTCCTGCACAACAGGACATTCTAAAGTACTATTTACACCCGAAGGATTACCATAAGGAACTTTCTCTGCAGAGTTATTTACATCAGCCATCTCTAAAGCAGATTTCATTTCAAAGTCGTCATTCAAAAGCTTCTCATATTTCGATCGGTCTTCAGCAGGTGTTCTGGTGAACGTAGCTGAAAACAGGTCCTTCCCTGATCGACTGCTGTGTACACTTTGGCTGCCTTCATGGGAAGCGCTGGAATTCTCACTACTATGTCTATGCCTCACTTGCAGCTCTATGTTAGTATCCTCTGAATATAAAGGTGCATAGCTGGTTATATCATGATCAGGCATACCTAAAAAATACCACATGAGTTATATTTAAAGAGAATCAAGCAAATTTTCCGTGAAGACAAAAAGGTTATCTTCATCAACTGAGCGCACACTGGAATCATCCTTTTCTACAAGTATTTACAAGGATTGAAGACAAATAGTAATTAAAAGGCCAAATTATTTAGTTCCCAATTTATACCGTTTTATAAAAAACAGATTTGTTTAATGAAGACATTAATGAGCACTATCACTGAAAGTAATGAAAATTTTTTCTTTCCTCATTGCAATTCAAAATTCTGATTCCATAAATTATCCAACCATAATCTTATTAGATTAAATAAGGCAATCAAATATCGATAATAATTTTAGTAGTTAAATACAAAAATAAATACATAAATTATATATATAGTTTAATTAAATAGCATTTCCCATAAAAAACAAAACAAAATGTGAAATACTCCATTAACGAGTGATGTTTCGCAGAATGAATGATAAGCAGACGTGATGTCACATTAAGATTGGCCTGTATTTCAGACATCAGTCTGTATTGCATTTGTTTGAAGAGAATTCTTACTTGTACATGGAAGAAGCTTTGGCTGGATAAAGTTACTGTAAGCAACTCCAAGGGATAGAGCTAATGTCCATGAAGCCTTAATTTACAAGATTAAGGAACTAGAGATGGGATAGCAACAGCATTGAAGAGCTTATGAATTTGCATTTTGTGTCAGCAAAAAGTTGCGATGAGATTTGATCAGAAGGGGAGGAGATAACAGAACAACAACCTTCCAGTGAAATGAGAGAGATACTAACAGAACAATAATACTTTGTCTCATTTTTGTCAAATTTTGAAACACAGCCAAAAATATATGAAGCATAGAAATAATAAATTCCATAATTATTCATTGGTGTATTTTTTCGAACAGGAGCATATTATTCTATTCAAAAGGAAATAATTCTTTTGTTTAATGAGTGTTTTGTGTTATGAATAAGATTCGAGAACCAATTACACTCGTTAAGAGAAGTTTTACTATACATAGTTATTTTATAATCAAACTTTTTTACAGCTTCAAAATCATAGAATACAATTAAAAATCTTGTAAGGATAACTACAGAGAATAGGAGTAAAAAATATCTTCCCCTATATGAACCTCTATAGCAATTAAATTTTTAGGGAAGGAGGGACAAAATTATTACTTTTGGGATAAAAGCAATAACATAAAATTTCAGAAATTTAAAAATTACAGAACTATTTCACCAGATAAATAATTTTGCTAAAGAATTTTTCATGACATATGAAATTTATTACCTTGAGAGTATAAAAAGAAAATTATCTTTAAAGCTAATAGAGGTTTGCAAATAGGGAAGTTAGTTTTTAACGGCCTTTGTGTGTACTACTATAGGGATTATTACTAATGGGATAGTGCAACAGGAATATTTGAGGTTAACTAAGAAAAAGCATTCCATAAGACCTCTACTGGTGTTAATTAGCCTTGAGTTTTTAGTAATGGATGCAAATTATTTTTGAAGTAAGGGCAGAATTCCACATTTTGGGGTTTACTGCAAAGGCCTTGTGTATTGATGCATTTTAAAGCATTTTATTATGTTATTATTTTGATACTATTTATTTAGCTATACATTTGTTGTTGATTATAGTATTTTATTTTGTCATACATGATAAACTGATATATAATAAACTATTAAATATTCTTTTATATTCATATAAATTTTTTCAACCATCAATTAAATAATTTCAAGATGCACATTTAGAAATGATCAAATTATTTTGAAATGCTTTATTTAAAATACATCAAAAATATTTTATTTTGTATATAAAATATCAATTTAACAAACAGATAAACATTTATAAAAAAGCACAAAACAAAACACAAATTTGGCCAAAAGTAAACATAACAAAACACAAGGAAAAGTTTAAATGTTAAGGTTATACACAAAAATTCCATTAAACACAATGGGCTACATAAAAATGCATGCATTACACACAAAAGAAATACACATAGAAAAGTAAAAAGATAAATTGCCTACACAATATTCACAAACGGGTAGGGAGGTGTTTTTTTCCAGTTTAGGTAAGTATATAAAAATTAGAAATATCTTCCTTTAGTGTTAAGGAAGTGTTAACAGAAACATTTGATGCAGAGAGCAAGACAGAAAATTAGTCGTAAAATGTTAATTCCATGAAATGGACACACCTAGAGGTGCAGTGACAGCAACACAGTAACAGAGAGGCCTTATGAATAGCGTGTGGCAGAGTCTTTTTTATCATTCTTACCAGAAGATGCTAAAGGCAGTTGATTGGGTCGAAGTGGACAAGCTCCTTTATTTGCCTTAGGAGGGCCTAAAAGAAGTGCAAATTTATTATACAATGGAATATTACACATATTATTCAGTCAAAAATTTCTCTGTATTGAACTTTTTTTTTGATACACAGAAATTTGACTAAATTCAATATTATATATATCACATTTGGAAATTTAACTTAATTTATTTGATATTGTGTACAGAGAAAAAGTGATAAGAGACGCTTCAGTCTACATCGTGATATCGCAAAGTGACAAATTTTTCTCTGCCATATGCCTATTTAAGCAATTTTTTAAAAATATATTATATATAAAAAAATTTCTATATATTGGAAAATGTTTGCTCAAAATCTTTCTTTCTCTCTCTCTCTATATATATGTAATATCTCTTAATTTAAATTCTGATTAATTTCTTAATTTTTATCTTATGTAGCTTACCCATTCTAATTTCATCCCAAAATGTTCATTCATTTCAATCTCGTTTTCTGATCCAATTCCCATTTTTTTAAATTTAATTAATTCTATAGAAGCTTTAGAAAACTGAAGACTTCTGTATTTCCCACACTCAGAGTGAAAAGATAAAAATCCCTAATGTTAACAACAATCTTTTAAAGATACCTAAGATTCCTTTACCAAAATCAATATGTGGCAAACAAAACCCAATCAGAACACCAAGATCACCAAAGGGAAAAATTTCTGTCACTTTGCTCTTATATCGCAATGTAGACTGACACATCTCTTATCGCTTTTTCTCCCTACATACATGACTCTGGCAGTCAAATAAATCAAAGTTAAAATATTTTACATGCACACACGAACATATTCAATTACAATAATAAACAACTCAAGATTTCATTCGTATGAAGGAATATAAATTCAACCATTTGGGGGGGGGGGCTGCTTCAGAGATTCTTATTGTGATAGAAATTCCTAAACAATGTTTATGAAAATACTCTATTGCCAATGCATTACACTCTATTTTTAGTTCCCATTTTATGAACCTTTGATTTTAACTTTAATTTTTTATAGTGATTATGAGATAGTAAAGAGAAGTTCACCATAACAAAAGATGTAGAAAGTGGGATAAAGAACAGAACTAAAAAAAAAAAAAAAATTCTTTTTTTTTTTTAAATTAATATTTACAATTTAAAAAAAATGTTATTTGCACATTTTCAAAAATAAATACATTTGCTAGTTTGACTTTTAAAAATCTTTTTTTTTTTTAAACCCAAAAATATAAACTAAACATGATTGTTTTTAGTAAGAAAATGATGATAAATTTAAAATACAAATTTCTGTATACTGAATTTTCATTTTGCAGGAATCTACAAATTTTAGATAGCATAGAGATTTAACTGTACATCAACTTAAATATGAATGTACAATTGTTAAAAATGAAAGCGTATAATGTGATGGACTTAAATTTATTTTACGTGACATGATGAAAAAATAACAATACAATGCATAGAGTAAAAGTTTAGGAGTACTTGCTATAATGCTTATTTTGACCTTAATTCATTTGCCTTTCTTTTTGCTGTTTCCCTATCATTTCTTTGCTAAATATAGTTCCAACAAAATGGCTACATTAAGTCACAGGACAAGTACTTCCATTGTTCATTAAAATAAATATTTAGAGAATGCCCACAAAGTAATTACGGTATTAAATAACAAAATGGAATTAAAAGTCTTATATTTTTAGGAAGTAAGACTGATGTTAATGATGAACACACAAGAGTGATGGATAATCTGTATTCTATAATGAGCTAAGAATCAATTTGAATAAATTAATATTCCATATTCAGATAATTGGATTAAATAATAGTGTAACCTTCCTATATTGACCACTCTATATCCGAGTTGAGTTTCTTCCCAGATTAAAATAATTCTTTTTCAATAAAAATTCTGAGTACCTTGGTGCATATAATAAGCTACAGAATACATTTCAAATTTGTATTCTTAACATCTTTTTCAAATGATTAATAATTAAATTTAACACTAAAAATAGCTTGAAGGTACTAAACATTATCATAAACTGAAAACTTACCACTTAAGTTGAATGGAGCAGCACCAAATGGATCAGGTTCAGTTAAATCTGATGCACTCATGACTAGACTTTCTCGACTTTTTACATTAGAAATACCTAAGAATTAATAAATTCAAACATTAAAAGAAATAATTTATTGCATATAATGTATTATAAAACTAATATTTCTTGTTTTCTTTAAAAACAATTAAGAGATGATGAATGGCAAAAAATAATTTGCATAACACACAGATACTATTAAAAAATATAAACTATAGATTTAAAAAAGAACCCACCGACTCCAAAAAATAGTGAGAATTACTATCAAAAAGTTATACATTTTGAGAATAGAATAAATGAAAAGAAATTTTAATAAATTGCATTATTTATTTATTGGTACATCTTAATTTCCATGATGACTGCTATTAAAAGGACACCATGCTAGAATTACTTGCATTTAGTTTGTGGCTTTCATATCCTTTCCAAAGTGAAAGTATGTATGGTTGCTTTTAGTCTGGCTACTTTTGGCTCTTTTCTTTACACGATTTGGTGTTTTATTGCAGTAGCCATAGAAAATAGGTTGTATCTATTTATTTAATATGATGAAGAACGGTTAATATTGAATTTTTTCAGATCTGGCATTTAAAATTTAAGATTTGAAAGACCAAGTAAAAAAAAAAAAAAAAAAAAAAAAAAAAGAGGAATGCAACAGAAGCATGAATTGGATTTTTTTTTTTTTAAACGTAAGAGCAATTTCACTTGAGATTATAAGCTTTTATATCATATAACTGTATTTTTAAACAGAAATTCTTGCTGAATTCAATAATATTCCTGAACACAATAAAATATAATAAAGTCACATGTATTCTAATGAACATATTTTGTATGTTAATTTTGAGAAATTACTGATTCTAATAATATAAGCAATTGATAAAAATTATATCGAAAGCAAAAAATTCAACTCACTACTTTGGGACCCTCGACGAATTTTATCAAACTCTTGGCCAAATGCTTGATCTTCAGCCAGATCTGGCGCAGTATTTGGGTTGATAAAAGGATTCCACTGGGACAAATCACTTAAATGCTTTTGTTGAGAGGCTGCAGTAGATGGTGCTTCATTAGCCATTACTGCATGATTTTGAGAAGTCTCATAAGGAGTCAAAAACTGAGTTATCTCTTTAGCAACATTTCTGGAGAAAAAAGAAAGTGGGGAGGGGGGAAAAACACTATTTATTAGAACATTAATAAAAAAATTTGAAAAATTGTAAATAACAGTAAATTGATTTGTACCCTTCTTCAGTTATAGGTAGTTATCTCTTTTTAATATATTTAATATATTCAGCATAAATATATATTAAGGTCACAAAAATTTACACAACTTCTTTAAAATTTGTAAGTAAATTCAATTCAGAAAATAATCAATTGTAAATAGTTTAGAAAATTTTGCTAAATAATTTAAAATGATTTTTTTTTTTCATTTATCATTACTTATTTCTTAGTAAATGCTTATGACTTCAAAGTTATAGGACTTTTTTTCTTCTGATGGATTGCAATTTTAATATATCTTTTTGGAAAATTCCATTAAGGACTTAATTGCTTGAACATTTTTGGAAGCTGCATTTTGTACATCTTACATCTTTGAAACTCAATACAAACCACTCTACTGACACTGACAACCATGTGTTATTTATTGACATCTTCCTCTACAAAGAAAAAATGTCAATGATGCTGCTGTTAACAATTATTCTACAATATTTACCTTGATAGCCAATGAGTTCAACTCTTTTTTTCATTTGTTAACATGTTAAATGCCTTGTCATTGACTGAGATTCTTGTTTGGACTGCATCAGTCATTTGTAATTGACAGTATATATATATATATATATTCCATCCAATATATAGATATTGATATATTTTTGTTTCTATCTTCATTCAAAATTTTAGATTTGGTAGCTTTTATTTAGGCCATATCACTTACTATTGATTGAAAATTAATTACTATTCTGGCTGCATTAATCATTAATAGCAAACATTATATTCTTGTTAATTTTTTTATGAATTAAATTTTAATATGAAGATTACAAAAGAAAGCATCTAAATGCATACAGTCTTATCAATAGACCTCTGACTGTCAGCATTTCAAAGAAATCTGATACTACGGAAGACTGAAAGAGCACAAAAACAGGTTTGGTACTTAACAGGTTAAAAATATATTAGATGAGAAAGCTGAAGTTTTATTATAAATTGAAAACCAACTACAAATATAAAACAATAAACTCACTTATCAAAAGCAGAAGTATCACTAGCATTTCTCCTGTGGTGGCTATGTTGACTGGGTGTAGGAGAAGGAGGCGGAGTCACAGACACCAAATTATGGGGTGAAATCTCCGGAATGGATGCAGCTGCCAGGTAACTCCGTGGCTCCTCGGCCGCTGACTGGGGAGGGGGTGCTACAGCTACAGTTGCTTCTACATCTGTAGTGGAGGATTTACGTTGAGTGACTAGTTGTGAGGATTCCGGGGACGATAGCACCGCTGCTGCAGTAGAGACAGAAGACGGTGAAGGCACAAGGAAAGTTTTTTGGGTAAAGGGGCTGATGAGAGACGGAGCAGACACAGTGGTTTGGGGGGTTGTCGGAGTGAGGCATTGGTTGAGAGGGAGAAAGGTTTGGGACGATGAGCCGAGAGGAGTTACTGGAGTAGATATGTTAGATTGACAAGCAGAAGGGGGTAGAAGTAATGCTGGAGAGTTAGCCAAATCTGGAAAAACATTGATATGAGGTTATGCAAAGGTTTAGAGGAGAAATGGAGATATTTGAAAAAATGTTTGAATACAGGCTTTTGGTTTAGTAAGAAAATGGATAAATAAATATAAAAAGATCATTCTTCAGAGTAAAGATTCAAAGTCACCACATGCAATATCAAAGTTAGTTTAAGGTAAAAGGATAAATAGAACATTTTTAATGTTATTAGTAAGAATTAAAATGATTTTATATGAAATATTTGCATGGAATTATTTAACCCTTTTGGGACAGGAGGTATTTATCCTAGACATACACACGGAACAAAGCGTACACGAGAGGAGTCATCCCAGAGAACAAGGGTTTTGTGTCACTAAGCCTAACTTTAAAAAAAAAAAAAAAAAAAAAAAAAAAAAAAAGTTTCAACGTTGTTATTTTTGCTATATTTTTTAGATTATTAGTTCATTTATAATACAAGCACATTCTTTCTCTCAGAAATAGCATTTTCTTGCCATAATAAACTGAAACCAAGGCTTTCAGTAACAAAACGAGAAGCACACAAAATATATCTATACAGAGGAAAACATTGATACCAGGTTATGCAAAGGTAAAGAGAAAAAATGGAGAAATTTTGAAAAAAATGTTTGATACAGGCTTTTAGTTTAGTAAGAAGATGGATGAATAAATATAAAAAAAATCTTTCTTTAGAGTAAAGATTCAAAGTCGCCACATGCAATACCAATGTTTAGGGTAAATGGCTAAAAAATATTTTCTATAACCCATTCAGGACCACAATCATATATATGAGATCATGCGAGTCTCCTTTCAGAACCCATGGTTCGTATATGTGACGAGCCTTTCCCACTCCAGGAGCCAATAATCACATATAAGATTTCAATTTGGAATGTCTTATTTAAATGGCACTAGCTGGCGGTTGAATTCTGTTATAGCTTTGAAATATATCTCACAGACTTTGAAGTATATCTTCAATATAAGCTTTTGGTAGCTTTTCATTTTTTTTATTTGATCTGGGGTATTTAAACACATAAGTAATTGCATGCATTCGTCTCTTTCAAGAGGACTGGAAATTTAAAGGGCCATGATTTATTTTGCTCTGCCTTTCTGTTTATATTTTGACTGACTGGGGAAACAATGGAATGTTTATTGGTTTATGTAGCAGGAATCGATTTGTCGTTTGCAGTTTCGGGATCGCTACATAGTATTTTGTATGTTTTGATCAGTTCTATTTTGTCTCTCATTTTGAAAAAAGTGAAACTTTTAGCAGTCCAATTGTGTGGCGTTTGACCTTCATTTACAGGAAGGCATTGGTTTCTGTTATGGGTTTCTAGATTTGATAGATTTTTTGGCATAAACATTTTTTTTTTTTTTTTTTTTTTGTAAAACAAAAACAGTACGGAATGATTTAAAGCGAATGCAGCATTCTTGTTGATTCCTTTGGACTTTTTTTTTTTTTTACTAGAACATGGGAAAATGCATTCAGAAGACTGTTGCTGTAGGTGAGAATGAAATAGAATTGTTAAATTTATAACTTTGTTTTCATGTTTATAATATTTGTTTTCATGGGTGTAGTTAAAAGTTGAGTGTTTTGCTTATTTCATTCATTTCTATTAATATGATTTTTTTTTTTTTTTTTTTTTGGTAAAATTAGGCTTAACTGCAAAAGCTGTGTAGGCCTGTAAAGACGCTCCACTTCAAAGCATTCAGTCCTCTGAGAGCGCTTTGTTCTCTACGGGCTGGTCTTGAAGGGTTAACCCTTTCATGATGGGTGTGTCATATATGCATAAACTACGAATGTCTCTCGTAGCCGGGCATATCACCGGTGCATTTCTGGAAATCGAACTCATAAGATGATGATACATATATGCATTTTAAACTGGAATAATTTTTAATTGCCACTAGATAGCTCCATGTGTCCATTACTTTTAAAATATAGTTTTAGTATCCTGACTTTCACTTTGCTCATATTCAACCTGACTTTGGTATTTTACACATCAGCTGTTGCAACGGAGGGGAGTAATAGCAATATAAATAAACAGAGTTAGGTTGTATAACTTTCCACTTGATAGAATCATTTGAGTTTCTTCTTTTTTTTTTGTTATTACTTTATAACTATAGTCTTTTCAGGTTTTACCCTCAGTTCTGTTTTATTTCTCATAACTTTAGGATATATTTCGCATACTTCTCTTTTTATTACGGAAAGTCTTGATTTCCTCTTATTATGGCAAGAAAATGTGATTTGACAGTGGAAGAATGTCCTCGTATTATGAACGAACTAATAATCTAAAACAATGTCCTCGTATTATGGATGAACTAATAATCTAAAAGAATGTATTTGTATTATGAATGAACTATAATTTAAAAGGTAGTAAAAACGAAGACGTTAAGACTTAAACTTTATTTTTTGCGATTGTTTTTTTCATAGACTTAACAACGCAAAACCCCCATTTTATGGGAGGATTCCTTTTACATATGCTCTGTCCCGTGCTTGCGTCTTGAATAGAGGCCTCCCATCCAGAAAGGGTTAAAGTTATTTGCAAGAATAAAACTTATTTTATATGAAATATTTTAATGAAATTTATTTAATAGGATCAAATGCACATTTGGGTTTAAAAATAACGATTGTACATAAAATAGAATAAAAATTCAACCTAAAAAAAATCTATTAATGCTTTCAAAACAAAGCCTTTACAAATAAATAAATAAAAAAATCTCAAAAATATAGCATAAAATATTATCATTTCACACAAAAATACTTTTTAAAAAGCATTATTCTATTCTTCAATTGAAATACATGCATATGTTTTTTTTCTCAAAATGCTCAAGTGTAGGTAAAGAATAATTCGAAAATACTATCTAAGGTGCAAGGTAAGAATCACAAGCAATAGGACTGGATATGCAAATTAAGCTGAATAAAAAAATATTAATTGCTAAATAAATGAATGATTTTTCTTTTCAGAAAAATATTAGACACAATATATAAAAACATACCAAATTTTCTTCTATAAAATTTTTATATAAAAGTAGATTCATTCATTAGTTTATCAAGCAAAAGAAAATTTTTTTTCTTATTTTCTGATTCCTGAATCCTTGGCTAAAATAATGATTTCAATTCAATTATAAAATATCTTATCAACCATAACAAATAATTTAATTAACAAGAAAGCCAAATAGCTGCTCATTATCAGTCCTTTTCAACCAAAATAAAAGATATGAAAAATATAATCTAGAAAAAAAATTAAAACTTAAATCTAAGAAATAAAAATTTGTTATAGTACTGAAAATATATTCAGATATAATTTGATAATTAAAAAAAAAAGTAAACAGAAAGAACAATTAACTACACCAATATCCATATATAGTATAAAATGAAGTCTCCTGAAGCATCTGTATGTCGAAACCCTAAAAAACTCGAGAAATACTTAACTAATTTTGGAAATATTTGTACCATTTTGTAAGGATTTATTGGGCAAGGTTTTTGTATAATGAAGTTATATCACAATAAAAAAAGGAGCTTCATAATTGCGATTTTAACCATTTTCCTACTATGATTCACGCATGCATAAAGCAGCGGTATATGTGCTTTGAACTTTTCTGCGTGTGAGCAGAAATCTCTAACTTCGCATGTGCAAATAGCAAGAGTTGTGGTATTCATATGCGATACATTTCTTTGTTTACGTCTGATTTTAAACAGCGATTCAAATCTCGTTATCCCCGAAAGAAGGAAATTTAACTTTGGCCGGAGCATATAAAATGTCAAAATGCTCCATTTGTTGCGCAATAATGAAAATATAAAGGAAAGAAATAGATTAGCGAATATCGGAGAAAGAATGTCCACACTTTCTTCAAAGGGGAGTCTTCTGTCTCTCTTTAAATCGCACTGCAATTGAATAACAGAGACAGAATAAATCTCGCCTGTCTGCTGACAGAGAAAGACATTTAAATTTGAGACACAGGAAAAGAAGTGAAAGAACAAATGTTTCTGATATTTGATCCGAAAAGGAGTACTTCGTCCTGAATTTCGATCCATGTATGGATTACAGAAATCATACCTCGGTTTCAATAGGAACAATGTCTATAGTCTGTCCATATTGTTCAGCTTTAGAAACAGCTTTGAAATACAGTTATTTTTGCCAAAAAATAATGCATCGCCAAACAGCGATACTGAAAAATTGCCAACCTTGCAAGGTGCCAAATAACTGTATATCAAGCTTATCTCTAAATATTTCTGAATACGTGCTATAAAAAATTGTTTTGTAATTATTTTTGATGATTTCTAAATAACTTTTTGATCCCGCATGATATTCCCATGTCATATCGAGTGGAGGTTAGACTTAAGTCTAGAGCTAATTTTTCCTCTTAGATGTTATACCACAGGCAATGCTGTATGGGTACTGCTAGTTATAATAAAGAAGGAAGTACAATTTAACAAGATAAAAGTGCTTAAAGTGATACATGTCCAGGGAAGAGCCATATTAATTTTTTTTGGACTTTTTTCTTTTACAGGTCAAAATAACCAAAATTTTCAGCTAAATTCAAGTGGAAAGTAAAAAGCCAGCAAATGCCTACATTTAAAAATGAAGTTATTTGTCCATAAATTCTACATTACCTATTTTCTTAGTACAATAATAATAAATAATTTTATATACAAAGAAAATGGTTAACAGTACTTTCAACTTATTTTTGTTGATAAATTATTCATGAATTAGAGGGTATCACTCTGTATTTATACAATAAATTATATTTTTAAAAAATAAAAGACTTTTAAATTAATATTATTGAAGAAAAAAAGTTTAATAAAAGGTAAAACTATTAAGTCTGCAAAACAAAGTAACAATATGTTATAACATATATAGTAACATTCTTTATGAGATCCAGGGCATAATTTTTTATTCATATTAGGCAACAGATTTTTCCTTTACTTCAGTAAAAATAAAGATATACACAAACAATCTAAAGACTATTTTATAAAAAGATGTAAAATTATAGAACAGTGAATGTATTTTCCTACCATGAGGTGTAGTAGGAGTTATTCTTTTTGTAGAATTAGGAGTGGCTTGGGGTAGGAGAGTCAGACTACCTACACCAGGGGGAGGAGCTTGTGAACCCTTTGGTCTCTGGCGGGGAGCAACTGAGGTGCCTTCCACCACGGGAGTAGATGCTGGCCTAAATAAATCATGTACTTTTTAAATATCAAGCATTTTCTGAAAACAATTCTATTTCTATTAAACAACAAATTGCATTTTTCCAGAAAGTATGTTATTTTGATGTTAAAAATTATACATTACAGATTCATCCCTTTAAAATCAGGTTTTGTACTATTAAAAAATATTTCAATACTTTGTTTTAAAATACAATATCAAATAGATTTTTAATTATTTTAATAAAATTAATAAAAATCAATTTCTAAAATTTAACAGAAAATGAATACAAATTGTTTAAATGGACTAAAAAGTGCAAAGTTTCCCAAAATAAAACTGATAAGAGATTAAAAATCGGTCCAATTTACAATTGACTTCATGCTCTTAATGAAAACTATTGGAAAAAATTATGAAGACATTAAAACTTTATATAATAGTTGATAATTTTCTAGAAAACCATGACAGCTACCATCTTCTTTATTCTTCATTTTACAATATTCGAAAATTTTTTTTGAGAAATATAGAAAATTATGAATCAATAAATTTTCTTTTTAAGTTCACTGCCTCCCAGAGAAAAATTTAAATATATTTCGTAATACATTTTAAAATCAAATTTGAATCACATCCTCAACATTCTGCAATACAACAGCAAAAATTACTCATTTCCCCAACTAAAGAAATTAATAAATATTTTTCTTTATGCATATATATGTTGATAATATTGAATTTAGTAACAGAGAAACTACACTGTAGTATCACAACAACAATAAAATATCTCAAACTATATTCAAATCTGATTAATAATTCTTAAAACATAACTATCAATTCTTATATAATTTACCAAAAATTTAAACTTTATTTAAATTTGGAGAAAATATACCTTTGTTGTTTGGCAATTGCTTTTTTTGCCTCAGTTTCAGTTTGAGGAGATGGTAATTTATCTATTTCTGGAATGGGTGAATTCTGAAAAAGGCCATATCATGAATAATTTGTACAAACATTCACAAAGTTAGAAATTTTATTCATTATCAATTATATACTAAAGAATATTAATACATACTTTTAAATTTGGTACAGGACATTCTTTACCAGCTAATTTGAAAGCTACATAGGAAACTTGAAATATATCTGGTCTTTTATCAGGTTCTATTTCTAACATATACCCTGAGACAAGAAATTAAGCATACATTATTTATGGAAAAAACAATAAACAAATTGAAAATTCAAAATACAAGACATGGTTTACTTACTGATTAAGGAATGAATATGTTTAGAATAACGGGAATTATCTGGAATGCTAAAACTGCCACCCTGAATTGCTAAAGCACTTTCTCCAAAAGGCAAAGTAAAAAAGCACAGCTTATACAACAGACATCCAAGAGCCTGTAATTCAGATTAAAAACCAAATGCAAAATAATTTTTTTTTAAAGAGTACTGAAATTATACAAAGCATAGCAACCTTAAATAACAATTTTAATATATAAAAAGATCTTATTACTGGAAAAAAATAATAAAAGAACTGTAAGAAAGAAGAGAAAAAAATTGCCGCCTCAAAAATAAATAAACGGAAAAGCACATACCCATATATCTACTTTTGTTGTGATAGGTTTACCACAATATAAATCTATCATTTCTGGTGCTCTATATGACAGAGTTGTATACCTAGAAGGAATAAAAGGGATTAATATAGTTATGCAGAATTATACTTTAATAATTAAAAATAGAGCAGCTTATAATTAATTCCAATTTTTCTAACAGATTATATATTTTAAAATACTTATCAAGTCATAAAGTAAAAAAAAAAAAAAAAAAAAACCTTAAGAATTTAGATATTGCTGGTAAAATTCAGAAATTAATTTCCACTTTCCAAAATATAACAGACATATTTATTTATTAAATGAATTCAGAACAATTTTTCATAAATTTGTTTAAAATAACGAGTACACATATATACATTCCCAAATACTAATTTGAAATGGGGGGGGGGGGGATTCATGTATTCAAATTCATTTAAATACTTATATAAATTAAATTAAATGAAGGGCTCCGATTATAACAAAATGTATTTCAGATATATATATATATATATATTTTTAAAAGAAAGCTCTTATTTTGAGGGAAATTCAAAATTAGAATAAATAATACCATAATTCCCTTGTCCTAGGATACCAAATATCTTGGCATCATTTTAGATAAAGGTTTAACTTGAAACTATAAAATGTGTAAAGAAAAAAATTCTGAGATAATTTGTGCAAATTATATCCCGCATTTGCTTGGAATTCCGAAATGTCCCAGGAAAATAAAGTGCTATGTTAAGACATATCCTGAGGATTCCAGATTAGGAATATGAAACTAAAACCAAAATCAATAGAAGTCAAAATATTATCTTTAGACAGATTACAAAAGCAAAGTGATTTGTGAGTATCAGACATACATTATTCTCCTTTAAGAATCTTATTAACTCTTAACCCTTTGAAAAACAAAACAATATGAATCCTTTAATACCCATATCATTATTCCTTTACATTTAAACTTTCTCATGAAGTATTTCAATCAATCCCATTGGATGATGCAAATTACCCTTCACTCCATTCTCTATGCATCTTCTCATAGTAAGCAGAAGAAATCTCTTCACCTATGCAGAATCAAAAATATCCAAAATGCACCATAATGTTTTGACATGACTGCTTCCATCTGATTCGCTTTCGACATCACTCCTCCAATGATCCGATTCCAGTTATGCTAATCAATAATTTCACATTAAGATACCCATGACTCCATATCAAACCAAGTAGATATGCATATTTAGTGTTAGTTGACAATGAGTAATAGCATATTCCATGTTATAGGAAGCACAAACATTTTCCCCAATTAGTTGAAGGACAGTTTCCATAAAAACAAATATGTAGCATTATTAATAAATTTAAACACAACAGTTATAGGTACCAACTTTCAAGCAAAAATCTACTAACTTTTTGATTTCTTCTTCTGCTTGAGTTACACCATATGTCTGTGGATTTATAACTTTAGCAGTAGCACTTCCAAAATCACATAAAACATAATTGCCACTATCACTAAGAAGTATATTTTCAACCTGAAAAGAACAAAAGTATTTTCTTTTAGTCACCTCAGGTCTCTTATTTCTTTGGGATCAACTTAAATCCATTTTTTAGATTCCATTTACCTCAATATTGTTTATTATAATCAATACATTTATAACATAAAAATAGAATCATTATAAAGAAACATTTCATATGACATTTAATTTTACCTTTTCTTAAGAGAGTTAAAGTAAAAAAAATCTTTCTGCAATCTTTTTCTAATCTATTAGTGATATCAATATATAGATCTTTTTTCTAAGTTTTTAATTTTTTTTTCTTTTTCTTTTACATTTGGAGTAACAGGCTATCAATATAAAATTGAGTAACATTAATATTTGAATAATTAACTACAAATAAACTAAATTTCATCAGATGCCATAAAAAGAGGAGAATAGCAATAAATAATTTTACATTGTCATATAAAAAAGTGAAAATTAAATAGAATGAAGATGTTCCAAGATTGGAAATATGCCAAACTAAAATGAAAGTTATGACATTTTGGCATGTAATAATTGGCAACTGCTGTTTTACTTTTACTGTGCATTGTCAGAATACATTTTATCATGCACTATTTTCAATTTAATTTCAGCTTTACTTGCAGGTACCAATTTATATGCAATAATTTTATTTAGGGCATAATAACAGAATTCTCACTATAATTACAATTCCTATTCATAGACTAATTTATCTGGTTTGGAAAAGCAATTTCTAAATACACAGTGAGATTTTGAGTTCTTTCTATGTGAATTTTTTTTCATGCAAACAAACACAATCTTTATTATTATATTGTACCTTTATTATTGCATTAAACTATAATTCCCACAAGGTTGGCCCCTCAGGTAAAATAATACTATGCTATAAAACAAAGAAACTGGAGTTGACTCATGATTCTTAGTCTGCTATGACTGAGTGACACAATATGTGTTTTATACTTCGTAACATAATAAAGTGAACTGAGCATTATTTTGGATGCATTCCTTTCAACTGATTATATCCAAAAATCAGCATAATTTCAGCTAGGCTACACACATACAAAATCACAGTTATATTCATCACACTTTTTGTTAAATATGCTATAAAAATATTTTTATTATTATATATATATGCTGATTTTTATCCATCGCACAAAAGCAGGTAGTATTTGCAGCCTTTCTAGATTTTAAAAATTATAATTAAAAGCATTCCAAAATATTGCAGAAAAACATACTAAAATCAAAATAATTATATTCCTCTAACATACTTTAAGATCTCTATGAATGATAGGCGTTTGACAGTGATGTAGACGTGACACAGCTTCACACACATCACAGAATATTTGGAGAACTTCTGCTTCAGAAAATCCAGACTGTAATCTCTCATTCATAAGTTGCAACACATGACCTAAATTAGAAATTTAGCAATTAAATAATTTCCTTTTTTAATTTTTTGTTTCAGCATTCAGAAGTTGGTAACCTCAAGAATGGAGGAAGTTAATATTCCTCTATACAGAATTTTTCTGGCAAAAAATTACCATAACATATTATTTTTTGTCTACTAATATAATTTTAAACAGTATAATATATAAAATAGCTAATAATATTTTAAAACAAAATTCTTTATTGAGCACTTCAATAGTCAATATTATTGACATAATTTTCAGCATTTAATTCAATTATATTAATGTTCTATTTAGCAAAATTTTTTAAGCAGTTATAACAATTTGACAGTAGCAACAACTGATCCACCAAACTCTGGCGAGGGGGGGGGGTGGTGGAGGTACAAATAAAATGAAATTATGTTCTATTATTAGTTGTGTTAAGTTCAATGAAGTTGTGTTATTTTAACAATCATACACCTGTTCTACTGACCATGGACATGAACCTTCCTAATGACATTAAGTCCTATAATATCATATTGCTATAAAAAATGTAACCATCTAGTTAATTTATTTTATAATTAAAACTTTAAATGTACTGTAACTTTTCTTTCCTTTTCTTTATGGGAACTACTTAAATATTGAGCAAAATCTTTTTTTAAGTGACCAATAGAAGAAAATTATAATATTTGAAGAAATAATGGAAAATGGTTTGAACTGCAAAGCACTAATGAAATTTATAGTTAAAAATATTTTTAATAAACTATCAAAATTCAGGAATTTTTCACATTTAAATTAATATAAAAAATATTCTAAATTTTTCAATGATGTAATAATTAATGCTGTGTAATAATATTTTTGAAAGTTATTGTGGAAGTTAAATACCCTAATAATTTTTAATTAGTTAAAATTCTAATTAAAGAAAAATGTTTTGAGAGACATTTCTACTCTATAAAGTATATCAGTACCAAATTTAATGATTCCACGTTAAATGGTATGTCCTACAAAGCACCAACATGCACACATCTTTATTATTAGTGGAGGTATATATAAACGTTGGTTTAGATTTAAGACAGTTTCTATTTCAAAGTCAGCAACTATACTAAAATTCATATGCTTTGCTATCTGTAATTAAAGGGGGGGGATAAACTAAAAAAAAGTTAAAATATATGAGAATGAAGAACAGTTTTGACTCCTCAGCACCACAACAATAATATAATAAACCTAATTTTTAACATGTACTATATATATATATATATATATATATATATATATATATATATATATATATATATATATATATATATATATATATATATATATATAGTAGTTTCTTATTATATCAATTTGATATTAAAACTAAAATAAAAAAAAATGACTAAATATTACTTGACAATGAAAAAAAAAGTTTTATAAACAGTATAATATTTGGAAAATGCAGTAAAATAATCTCTCAAATAAAAATCAAATATGCAGGCATAATGTTATGACATACCTCTATAGTAATGCATAAGCATAAGAACTTCATAAACACCACCGCCTGCAGGATTAATACTGGAATCTAGAAACCCTATGATGTTCTTATGACCTTTTAAACTACTCTGAAAATAAAAATAAAAGCTTCAAAAGGCTTCTCATAACTATCAGTAAAAGACAATTTCATAAAAAATAAAACATTTTAATACATTAAGCACTTTAAAGGATGGGGGGAAAAATTCTAAAATGTCTAACTCATAAAAAAGAATTTTCACAATAAAATGAAAGATAAAACAAATTTATCTAAAATAATTTAAATCTACATTTTAAAATGCACAGGGAGGGGAACCGAAATAAAAGCACTAATAAATAACCTACTAAAATGCACAAGTATAAATTAAATCATCAATGAAATTAAACCATTATCAACAATATTCCAATGAATGCAATGCATGAATATAACCAAAAAAACATAAATAGGACAGGAAGCAAAATATAGATTAGATATGTAGTATCGATAAAAATATATCTTACAGCAATAGTTATTTCTCTCTTGCAAACATTGAGGTCATGATCATTATTCACGAACATTCTTTTCAAAGCATACCTCACATTATTAGTAGCTTTCACAAGGAACACAATTGCAAAGCCACCTATAAAAAATAAAAGTTCAAAACAAAAGAAATGGTGAAATCTAGAAATAAAAAATTATTCATAAAACAAAATACTTCTTTTTAAATAAAGTAATTCAATTTAAATAACAAAGAGGAATTCAGTTCAATAATGTATTAAATTGAAAAATACAACCTCAAGAATTCAGCAGATTAGTAATCAATCAAATAATAAATAAATAAAAAAAAATCAAAGAAATTTCAAAATAGAACAATAAAAAAGATTATATGTAACTAATTAGGTGATAAATTTAAATATCCCAAAAATGTTTCTGAAAAGACAATTTTTAAAAAATTATTTTGCTATGAAAAAATTAAATCCATATAATCAGAGGGCTCATCAAGAACTTTCCTCTTCAAAGTTTTAAGAATTTAAAAACTTACATTTATTGACCAATCAAGTCAATATATCAATCAATATGTCTGTACAATAATCTTTAATGACTAGGTTATAATAAAAAAGTGCAGTATTAAATTAAAAATTCCTCAGAAAAATAAAATAATACTGCAAAGAATAACATTGATGAAAATGATAAATGGAGTTAGGCAAATTATAAACAGCATTTAAATATTATTCTCTTATGCACCAATTACTCAACTCTATTTGCATATACAGAAAAAAACTTTCTTATTTGATTATGAACAATAATAATTTTTCCTTTTATATTGACTCTGATTAGAAAATATTAATTTATAAAAACATAAAAAATATCATAATTTATATTCTATAAAACAAAAATTATATATTGTAAAATATAACTCATTCAGAAAATTGTAAGTGTCTTTACATTTAACAAATACATGTTTACATATTTTCTTTAACCTAAAAAAATGTCCATAAGTCAGTAGCAAGAGTTAATCTAAACTAGCTATTCTTTGACAGATATATACTGATTGTAATATTATTTCTATAATTTTGTCTGTCATATAAATATCACAATTTTCATGCCTCTCTTCTTGATAGAAAAAGAAAGAAAGTAACAACAATAAATGATGGTTAAAAGATTTAATTCCTTACAAAAATTCAAAGCAATCAAACGGCTGAATAACATATTTCCAGAAATCATAACAAATTGAATGAATGTTGTGACAATTAAAAAAAAAAACACCAACAAAATTTTTAAATGATTTTTACCTTCAGCTATGATATCTTCAACTGTTACACAAAATCTCCCAACTGTAAACACTTTCCCAATAAAGGTGTTGGGTTCCTTGCTTGACTGGTCCCCACGGGCATCAAATCTCGAAAACAATTTCTTCATGTTGATGAGTCAAATGCTCAAACTAAAACTTTTACTTTAATTACATAACCTAGAATAACAAAACTAATCTTAACTTTATTCAAACGGTACAAATGTAAACAAAACGAAATTACCGTGCGTTAAAATTAAGGAATTTTAGATCACAAAACGAAACACATCTTGTATACAGTTGTCAATTCATAAAATTTTAAAATATGTTAACGAATGACAAGAAAGTAAAAATGCGTAGTAAAGAAAATAGTAATAAGTAGATAAAGATAATAATTTTAAGTTATCAAAATTTATCCGTAATAATATATTTTAAAGTCGATTAATAACAAAGAATTAAAGTAAAATATTAATCATGTTGCTTATATAATTAGTAAGAGGAATCTTAATTTTAATATTTACAGAGAAAATGAAAAATGACTTACGTTACGATCACAAAAGTTGACCAGAATAGTTTCCTTTCGATAAACAAATTATTACAGATGTTTTGGGTCGAAAACAACCAAGGCATAATTAACTAAACAAATAATTTGATAGCGTAGTAACAGAATTGGCATACAATCATGAAGAAATATAAAACATAATTTTCATTATTATATATTTAACGTTCACAGTTTCTTTCATTTGCGTACGTCCAGCATAACAGCCCCCGCAAAAGCAAAATCAGATCTTTCAGTTCAATCTCAGGAAGAAGCCCATTACTTACGTTTGGTGTTGGACAGACATTGCGTGGTGCAATGGCCATAAACAGTTGTCGCAAAAGAAGAAAGAAAAAATATAAGCATGACGTAAGATGACGTTATTGGCTGTGAAATAATATTAAAATAAAATGTTCTTTAATAATTCTTCAGAACTTTTTTGTCTACTTATCAAGCAGGAAGTGGATTCGCCTTATCATAATTAGTGATATATTAATTAACTGTTACTGTAACTATAGAGATGTAAACAAATAATGGCTGATACAGAAGCCAAAACAATGGATGACGGGAAAACGTAAGTTTAAATTTTCCCGCACATGATTGACAGATTTTGCTGATTGTTTGTAAACTGAGTTTTAATGTTTTTGACCAAGACTTGTTTGATTTAATTTGAGAATAGTAATATGCTTATCTTTCTTTCGGCAGGTGTTTATAGAACCGGTATTTCCGTTGACTTTAAATTAAAAAGTTATTTATTACACAAAATGGAAGCATTTGAATTATTAATTTTTGAAGCTTTCTAATTAATTTCGACCTAGAGTGCTTTGATTTTTTTCATTAGATGAAAGTAAAATTTGAAAATATCAAATAGCCTTGATTAGAATTGTAAATTAATTTTGTTTATATGAGAAAGAAGTTGTATATAAAACATTGATTTAAAATATATATGCAGTTTTCCTTTTTGAATTTTACAGAATTTTTATATTCCAATCAAAATGGTTCTACTATCAATTAGTGATAAAGTTGCTATTATTTATAATTTAGAATTTAATTAAATTTTTTAAAAATATTGTTGAAATGGATATTTTAATACCAATTTGTATTTTGACTTGTAATTTCAATTCTAGTTCTAATTTCTTTATTTTCTTATTTCATTTTTCACTTGAAGTTTATACAAGGTGATTTTAAATAAAGAATAGCAGCTATTTGAATGATGTATTAATTTTAATTATAGAAATGCATAAACTTTTCTAATATTGCAATGGTTTAATGAAATTTTCAGCTTTCATATGACACTAATAACAAATTGATTAGTATATTGATCTCAATAAATCTCAACTAATTTAATATCTTACTGGATAATAAATAAATTTATTAATGTGCTTTTTAATACTATTTAATTTGTTCTGGAATCTGTTTCCTCCTTTATTGTTCATATGGTTCTGTAAAAAGACTTTTTCCGCCCAAAATGATCAGTAGTTTGATTTTTTTAAAGTAAAAATAAAGATATTTTTTAAAAAAACAGTACAAGTTTGTACTCATTACATTTCATTTTTTAATAAATTGGCTTATTTTAAACTTAACAGAAATATGACTTATTTTACACTTAAAAAAGGTTATGCTTTTTTTTTCAAAGCAAAGATGCCATTTAGATCTTTTTAAAATTAAAATCTTAAAAAGTATGAAATATTTCTTTAATTTTTGAATAGATTAAAAAAAAAACCCAGCCTTTTTTTGAAAAAAATATAATTCTGTGGATTTTGCAAAAAAATTGAACGTTTCATCAAAATTAACATTTTTTAAATTTTTTTTTGAATCTAAGAAATAAAGATTTTTTTTAAGAGGCATTAAAATTAAAACAATTTTTTTAGATATTGTGCCCATAGATTTCTTATCTTTGCTTACAAAGCAATATAAATATGATGCCATTAAAATTTTAATCCTTTTCAGTTACTAATCTAATGAGTTACTTATCATTTCTTCATTGTCTTGTTGAATTATGACTTGTGATGAAAAATTGGTTGAGGTGTAGGAGGAATAATTAACTTTATAGGTATATTGGAGGTATTCTTATCTTTTTGTGATTGAGAAATGGGAAACGACTCCTATTACTTTACTAACATCTTCGTCTAAAAGGAAAGTTTGGATTTGCTAAAACATTGATTTGCAAAGTGAATCAGTGGATTTCTTACTTCTGCTTATATGTCAGTATAAATATGATGTCACCAAGTCATTAAGATTCTTCTTCTTTTGGGTTTCTAATCTAATGATTTACTTGTCATTTTTTCATTGTTGAATTATGACTTGTGCAGATTAAATGGTTGAGATGTAGAATGAATAAAAAAATTTATATGTGGTACTTACAGGTATGTGGAAGGGATTGTTATCTTTCAGTGATTGAGAAATGGGAAAAAACTCTTATTACTTTACTAAAATCATCATCTTAAAAGGAGATTTTAGTTGCTATCTAAGGACTAATTTGTAGTGAAGCAAATCATTATCTTTTATTTTTTTTAATTGTTAAGCTTTATCTTTTTGAGTAACATTTTGAATTTTTTTTTTATTTTGCAGGGAAGTGGATAATGGCCCAAGTAACAGTGAATCAAAGAATGAGAACGCTGAAGTAAATTTTAGATCTGAATCAGAGGAAAAGATGGATTGCACTGAAAGTCTCAACATGGATGGAAATACAAATCTATCTGAAAGCACCAAAGAGTTAAACAATGGTAGATCAACACTGGAAGAAAAAACAGAAATATCTTCTTCTGCAGCGCAAAAAAACATAGATCAGATGGATACTGAGGATAAAACAATTCCTGAAAATTTTCAGATGAATAAACAAATGAATGAACAAAATAACAAAGAAGCAAATAATAATATTCAGGAGGAAGTAAGTAAAAAGAAACCAGATTTTCTTGAATC
The DNA here is from genome assembly GCF_947563725.1 of Argiope bruennichi. Taxonomy (NCBI): domain Eukaryota; kingdom Metazoa; phylum Arthropoda; class Arachnida; order Araneae; family Araneidae; genus Argiope; species Argiope bruennichi. Next base: position 103,808,510 of record NC_079156.1, read on the forward strand.
TAATGGAAATGAAGAAAGCCAGTATTCTGTGGATGACCGGTCACAAGATGTTCAAATTGAGAATTGTTATTGGTAATTATCGGGAAGTTTTATAAATGTAGATATTATTATTAAAATTGCTATGTTAGTTGAGAAATGTGCCTGAAAGTTGATTTATTTTTCCGTTTCAGCGGTAAAGAAAGAAATTTGAACATTGTGGAGCTACAATGTGGTGGCTGTTCCAAATGGTTTCATGAACACTGTTTAAACATACCAATAGGGTATAATATTACATTGATTTACATTTAAAATTTTATAAATTATATACTATATTTTATAATAAAGAGTATTCATTTTTATGATTATAATTATTGATAATTTGAACTTTTTCTTTATGAATGACCTAGAAAATACACCAGTTTTTTTTACTGTTGTTAATATTTAATACATATATTGTTTCATTAAACCATCAACATTTGTTTCAATCCTGATAATATTGTGCTTAGACACCTTTCACCCTATAGACGATGTTATTCTAATGCATCATGATTATGATATAAAGGAATAACATTATCTATAGGGTCACTGTAGACTATATTTGTTGGATTTTGTTAGGATGACAATGCCATCTTTTATAGTCAGCTGTTGCCCTTGTGTAACCAAGATCATATATGGTTTAATTTTCAATTTCATTGTATTATGATATCTATCATAATATATAATAATAAAGTAATTATTAGAGAGATGAAAAGATAAGCTCTTATATCTAAACGAGTTGCAAATAATCTAAACATAAAATTAGTATTAATTTTGAGCTGCTTATGCTTCATTTATTAAATTTATTGAAATGATTAGAAATATGTTAGTTTAGCTCATCTAGTGATTAATATAGACATTTATTTGCCATATTTTAATGTATTGAGATATTATGCAGTAGTGTGTGAAATTATGGTATGGGTTTTGTATTTAATGAAAGATCTATTTACATTTATGAAAGATGTTTCTTTTTTTCATATTTATGTACAGTTTTTCATATGCATGTTTTTTTGTCTTGTGTATTGATTATGAATGGGAGGTAATCTTTTCTTCATTTTATTCAGTGTTGTTTTCATTTTTATGCTTTTAAGCACATTTTAAGGTTCAAGATAATTCATATTAAATTATCACTTTTGTGTATCATAGCAGTAATTTATTGTATTTGGAACTGCTTTAATAACTAATATTATGTATGCACACATATTTTAAAAATAATTTTATCATAAATTGTAGTCATTAATATGAAAAAAGAATACAATGCCTTTTTTATATAAATAAAAATACATGTTGAAATTTTCTCATAATGATTAATATATAGTTGTCTTTCCACATTCAAATTTTTTTTTTAGATAGGTTCTTAAAATTGAGCATAATTTTACTTTTTATGAGTATACTCTTCCAATTCATTTATATTTGATTAGCTGGATAGTATCAGTTCATTATTAAGTTATAGATTTGAATGTTAAATGTTTAAATAAGTAGTTTTTACAGATTGTGATAGTATAGATGGACGAGCAGAACAACATATGGTTGGAAAAGAAGACAGAATTATTGAATATATCAAATTATATCATAAAATAAGTTTATAATTATTTTTATGTTGTGCCATAAATAAGTCAGAAAGTGTTTTTTAAAAATTTATACTTTAAAACAAAATATTGTCAATTGAAAATTTGCATGCAATTTGATTTTAGTATTAAAGAAATACATTAAACTTTTTAAAAATTATTTTGTAAACACCAAACAACACATCAAACAAAGTGACAAAGATTAATACAATTTTTTTCATTAAACTGAAAAATTAAAATGGATTGAAATATTGCTGAAATCGGTGAAGAATTATTAGGCAATTTGACAAATATATAAAATTTTGTAATTTTGTTTAAAGATGTGGAGCACATTTATTTATTTGATAATAAGTGCATTAATTTAATATATAAACACTTTAATAAATAATATAAATTTTTCTATAGAAAATTACTGTCGGTATATTGCTAAATGTAACCGAGTCAAATAATAATAACAGAGTTAATGTATGAAAGTTTTTTTTTTTTTTTTTTTTTTTTAAATATTTGCTCTGTAAGAGAAAAGAAATCATGCATTTTAATGTGTCATTTGTTTAAGCGTTTTAGCATTAAGCATCTAGCATTTTTATTAATATACAGGTTTTTATTAAAGAGGTGACATTTTATAACAATTTGAATGTATTAACACATTTTTCTTATTATTTTATTTGATATATTTCTATTTTTCAGCTCATCATTTTTAGCATCAATTATATGAAATTAAAATTATTGGTTGTTATTTAATGATTTAAAGTAACACCACCTCTAACTGATATGAATTTATTGCATTAAGATATAAGACATAGTTATTGCATCAAAAGTTTATTCATTTATCCAACTGTAGAGCAATTGAATCAATATAAATAATTATCAATTTTTAGTGAGTGTCATTATTGTATGCAATTAAATAAGTATTTCTTTTAAATGGAAAAAAAAATTAAAAAATGATTTTTAAAATGAATAGACATTTTTCAATCTCTACATTTTAAAAATAATTAATATTTATCATAAAAGATTATTTTATATCTGATGAAATATTTTTCGTCTTTTTTTTATGAAATAAATCATTTTATATATTTCATTAACTTGTTTTGTTTTAAATGTCTCGAATAAATCCTGGCAGTTAAATTAACATTGCTCTAAGAATTATGGAAAATATCTGAATAACAATACAAATATATATATATATATATATATATATATATATATATATATATATATATATATATATATATATATATATATATATATATATATATATATATGATTTTTGGAAAATGTGTAAAAAAATATGAAGCAATTTGTTTTCAAATATCATTATGATTAAAAGTAATGTAATATCTTTTGAAATTATTCAGTTTATTAGAGTATGGGTTGAATTGCATGTTCAAAGTTATAAAATATAAAACAAATGTGTCTTAAGTTACTCGCATGACTTTTTATCTTATATTTTTAGAAAATGCCTTCCATTCATGACTTATTATTCATTCTTCTGTAAACATTGTAATTCATCTGGAGTAGAGTCATTTTCCAAGAAACAGCCAAGTAAGCTTATAGTTTCATTGAATAAAATTATATTTTTTAAAGTCAGTCATTTTTTTTTAAATTTTTAATATGCAGAAAGCTATGGGAATCTATATTACTGTGATAATGCTCTCGGTATAATATAATTCTGCATTTTATAGACAAAATTTTGTGACATCAATCAGCTGCCATTTGAAATAATATTCATAATATTTTTAATAGTATTCTTATATATTAATTATTCCAATATTTTTTCCATATATTTTTATTATAGTAGAACTCTAATTATTCAGATTAATTGAGGTTTGTGATGATTCGAAGGATTGGATGAAATTCAAAAATTAAGTAGAAAAACCATTATACATAAAAAATTAATTTATGGAAATAAATTTAAGGCTTATAGAAAACTAAATATTCAAATATTTATGTGAAAAAAAGAAAACACAGATTAAATTATGCATGAGGGTTCATTATATTCATAAAAATTCAGATTATATAAGAACAATGTCATACATATGTGCAAAGTTTTAAGCTAATTCTTACTTCCTTTGGCTGGAAATAGTAGTGTAAGGTCACCGACTATGCTACCATTATTGATTTTTTAAAATTTGATTTCTCTCTAAATCAATTTAAGCAATTGCGAAATTCTATAATCCTGCTATAAATAAATCGATATCTACTATATTTTTAAATATGTGGAACCATGCTTGGTTGTATTGATCCAGACATAATGATGCATCATTCAGCATTTCTAGTGCTGTCTTCCAGAAATTTCATTCATTATCTTAATATAAATTTCATTATCATTATCTTTTTTGACATGAGGTTATCATTATTTTTCATTTAAACTTCCTTTTTTCCACCCCTACAGATTTTAGTCAGATGTGTGGAACAGCCCTTGCTAACTTAATGCAACAATGTAATTCTGATGGGAAACCAAGAACAATGTTTTCCAAAGATAAGGTAATGAGCATTGCATTTATTTAAAATTAATTTAGTTAAAGTGTTTTATTCTTTCCTACATTTTTTCTTTGGAATATGAGTTCCAATATTGTAATTTTTGTTTAATTTCATTTTTTTTTATCAAAACATTTTTGAAAATAATCCATGATTATATATTACAGGAAGTTATACCCTACATTGTAGAAAATTGGGAATACTTAACAACTATGCAGAGGAGAATAAAACAAACATGGCATAATACAGTACATAAAACCATGGTGAGTATTTTTATTTAATTTTTGAAATTAATGAATTCTGATAAATTTTTTATATAAATATGATTATTATACAGATAATGAAATACTCTCTTATAATTATTTTTATTTATTAATTTTGTTATTTTAGTTGAAAGATTCAGATGTTTTCATTTGCGATGAAAATGGATTTGATGGGGGCCCTATGTTTGGTTTAGTAAATCAGGTAAAGACTTTTCTGTATGAAATTTTAAATTAATATTTAAATAAACTTTAATTTTTTTTTGTATAAATAAGACTATGTCTAGTATAATTGAATAAATTTTTTACAGGATTTGATTAAAATTGGTCCTAACTATGATAATTCATCCAGAGGTCCTCAGAAAATAAATATTGATTCATCTTCATCCCAAGGAGGTAAATATTTCAATAATCGTCTATCAATTTGCATATAACCATATTGATTATAATTCATAACCAATAAACCAATCATGTCAAAATAAAGTTATTTCTGAAGATACGACAAAATATGAATTTAAAGCCTTGAAATAAATAGTTTAAGATGCAGGCTAAAGTGGATATTAGCCATTCTGTTCGCATCACATTTTCTGTTTATAATATCAAAGGTAAAAGTGTATAATATAATCTTGTGTCTGAATATAGATGGAAACTGGATAAATAAAAATTTGAGAATTAAATTTAAAGATCCCTTCTCATAACTTACTTATCTGCATGTCCTCTTTATTCTCCTCTTCCTCCTCATCATTTCTCTCCTTTTCTAGTATACATTCAATGAAGCATATAAATGTATACAATCCTTTTCGAGTATATGTTCAATCAAACTTATACTAGAAAAGGAGAGAGAGAGATCATCTTGTGGCATTCTGCCTCTGACATTGGGAGAATTGAATCTAACCTCAACTCTGCACTTACTGAGGTATGTGCTTTTGCTGAAACACATAAACTGACTTTCAATACCTCAAAGTCCTTGGTTACTTTTACCAACTTGGTTTACTACCAACAGATGACTTTATAAATACCAACCAAGTGTCTTTATAAATAGCTGTCAATTAAATTATGCAAAAAAAAAAGAGATATTGAGCAACAGACATATAGAGGCTCTTGTAAATAAATGTAGGAGAAGACTCTACATACTTAAACATATTTCTGGACGAGACTGGAGTGCATTTGCTAATACACTGAGAACCACCTACATCTCTCTGATCAGACCAATTCTAGAGTATGGTTTCCCAATTTTCTTTTATGCCTCAAAAGTTAACTTAGACAAACTTGAAAGAGTGCAATTAAGTGCTTCAAGAATAATTACTGGCATTTGTAATAGCTGCCCTAATGATATTGTGCTGTACGAGAGTGATCTACCACCTCTTTCTCCGAGAGGAAGGCACTGTCTTTCAAAATATTACAACAAGCTTTTTAGCTACAATGATCAGCACATAACTTCTGCTTATCTTCATTCAGGGTATAATAATAAGCGTTATAAGAAACACAGCCCTTTTTCCTTCGCAAAAGAGATGGGTCTACCTTCATGAGATGTGGAACCACATTCCTTAAAGCCTTATTGGAATTTTAAGTTTGACCCTGATCGAATTCATTTCCATATTGATCTCTTGGCCAAGATTAGCAAAAAGTCAGAGTTACCTGAATTTACTAGACAAATGTCTCTGGAAACAATTCATAGCATTCCATCTTTGGCTCTGAAAATGTACACTAATGGCAGTAAAGGAGATGGTGGCGTTTCTGGTAGTGGTGTGCACATTGAGACTCCTGAAGGAGCTACTGATATTTTGTTTAGTAATCCTATCAACTGTTCTGTATTCAGGTCTGAACTTATTGCAATCTATAAGGGACTTCAATAATATATCAACATGTCCTCTGAGATTGCCTTCAGAGAAATTTGAACGGACAGTCATACCTTTATACAGCACCTTTCTCATTGGACGAAAGTGGAGGACAAGATTAGCATGAATATCTTAGACCTTATTGCCAGGCTCTCCTCTGATCACTCTATACACTTTCAATGGGTCCCCTCACATGGTAATGAGATAGCGGATAACTTAGCTAAGACTGCCTCAGCTGACATATTTCATGGTGATGCCACACTAACTTATTCTGAAATCTCCTCTATCAAAAAGATGGAGTCGAGTGTATTTTGAAGAGTTCCACCTGCTCACTCTTGGTGCTTTGGTAAGAGTCCCGGTTGGTGTCGCCACCTGAATATTTCTAGAAAACAGCAAACGGCTCTCTCTCGTTTTTTGAGTGACACACCAAATCCTTTACCTTCCAACACAGATGGAGGATCTTTGCTGAATGTTCTTGGTGCAAGACAGATCAAGCCTCCCCCAATCATATTCTTAAATGTTTAAATTTTACAATTTTTGAGATTTTAAAGGATCTGCTATTGTTTTGGGACTTTTTAGAGATCTTTGTTTTCATGGTAGCTATACCACCTATACCATGGTAGCTATACCGCAGCTACACCACCTGGGATCAGAAACAACAACAACTGAAAAGGAGAGAAATGATGATGGGGAGGAGGAAGAAGAGAATAAAGAGGACAAACATATATGCAAGTTATATGAAAGAATCTTTAAATTTAATCCATGAATTTTTATTTGTTCAGCAGTGTCCATCTATATTCAGACACAATACTCTTCATCTATATTCAGTCTAGTGTCCATCTATATTCAGAAGCTTTATACTCTGCTCAGTATAAAACTACCCTCTATACTGAGGAGAGAGAATTTTTAAAACTTTGACAACAATCTTGTAATTAGAGAAGCATTCCAAGTCATACAAAATCACACATAAGATGCATACTATTATACTATTAGTGTATTAAATTGTGTGTGTATTTGTGTAACAATGCATTTTAATATGAAATAATATGTACATTTTTGATATTCTTTATTTGATTTTGACCAATAAATAAATAAATAAAATGTGATCAATGGACTTTATATGCTACAATTTTTTCAGATGGCATCACAAAACACGAAAATATAGCTTTGAAAACATATATCCCTTTACTCAGCAAAGTTTGTTTTCTAAAATTTGTGAAGCGGCTTTGTTGCCAATTCGTAGCGATTCTATTGTGTTTAAACTATTTTAATGTTGCTTAATTATTTTACTTTGAAAGTATCAGCAATTATGAGAAAGGTTTCATTAATTTTATTCTCATCTAATATGTAGCTTTTAATAAAGGACGCAGCAGTAAAAGGAAATTTTTTGATAATCAGATGTCTGGAACAGGAAAGAAAGTGAAAAGGTAATCTTGAATTTCTTCATTATATTTCCTACATATATATATATAATATAATGATTTTGAAACATCCTCAACACATTTTCTGTTTTATATGTTTGTATTATTTTTAAAATAATGCTACCATAAGTATCAAAAGATCTGCTAGCTTTGGCCATAAAAAAAGATTCATAAAAGATAAATGATGCTGATCATAAAAAAAAAGGTTCCTATTATTTCCTTATCATATAATTAAAATTAGCTACTATTTTTGCTAAAAATATTAGTTTCAGTTAAAATATTGTTTTAAATTATTAAATTTCTTTCACATGAATTACACTATTGATCCGATTAATAATACAAATTTTTTAACAGTAGGAGCATCTATCTTAGAATATTCAATTTCAAAGATTAATTTCTTTGTAAAATTTCATTCAGTTTGACATGTTTTCATTATATTCATAATTAAAAGGAGCTGATGATCGAGTCTCCTCCCCCCCCCCTAGAATCAAAGTGTTTCAAAATTTGAGATGTGTTTCTTTGAAACATCTTTTACGCACATAGGTATGTTAAAGTGCTTGTAACGAATGAAATATCTTAAATAAGTGCATTTGGAAGGAGAGCCTGGGCATTCAGCCTGTAATCTCCATTCCCTAAGAAGATCTATTGCAAAATGGCATAGCACACATAGTATAAAATACTAATGTAATGCAGAGAAAGATGATAGTTTTAATAGTTGTTAAAGTTAAAAAAAATTAAAAAAACAAAGCATAATAAGAGGAATTTAAAATAAGTTAAAGAATTTAAAATTAAAATAATTCAATGTAATAGTTTGCATAAAGTAGTGGTGAAATATCTTTACATTTATAGTATGGAAGTTCGGGGAGTGGGCTTAAACTGCTGTCTTGTTATCTGACCATGGTCCAGGATTTTAATGCATGTCTTAAAATACTCCTTGTGTTGTTTGAAAATAAAATATTTATCTTATAGAAATAAATTAAATTTTTTCATTGAATTGTAAATTAAAATTGTGATTAATTTTTTCCTCTCTTTAAATAAAAAAAAATAGAAAGGGGGGGGGAAACCCTGCCAATTTTTTATCCAGTTGTTTTGAATTTTATGTAATTGCACATTTTTAGAAAGTAGTAGAGAAGTTATTCATTTTTCAAACAGAATTTAATTTATCAAATTTTCTCCGCACCACATAATTGATTTGATGAAAAATATTGTCTGAAAAAACTTTTTGAAAGATAAAGCATATCACAAGAAATCACTTAATTTCCTTAATTTAAACTTATTTTACATATATAAACCTAGATTAACTTGTTATATTTTGCAGTGATTTAGTAATGCCCAAACTGCCACCAAATGGCTATCCACTTGAGCATCCATTTAACAAAGATGGCTATCGGTACATCCTTGCTGAACCTGATCCCCATGCTCCATTTCGACAAGAATTTGATGAAAGTCAAGACTGGGCTGGTAAGCCAATTCCAGGATGGCTGTATAGAAAGTTGACTCCTAGCAATGTATTAATCGCCTTACATGATCGAGGTAATAAATTTTTAAAAATTCTGTTTTAATGTGTATTAAATTTTTGATTAAATTTATTGCAATGTTCAAATTAAAAATTGTATATTTTTCAAAGGAAAAAAAAGGTTTATTAGGTTATGATGAGAATTGTTGATTTCATTCATAAAATTATTTGAACCAACAATTTATTTGTTTATTAGTAAATTTTTACTTTCTTATAAGCAAAATATTCAAATGCAAAGTAGTATAATTGTCAAAAAATTTGAAGTCGAGTATTTAGAATAATGTTTGATGAATCTCAATGTTTCAGTTCTCTCTAAATCTGAAAAAATACATTTTTGGAATTTTGCTTTTTTTTTTTTTTTGTGTGTGTGTGTGTCCATTTGTAAACCTGATAACTCAAAAATACTTTGAACTAGACTGATGAAATTGTTATAAATATATGGTCACTTCTATTTTGTAGAATTCTGTCAAATTTTGAATGAATCTATTCAGAGGAAATGCATCTATCTGAAGTCTGAATATAAATTAATACACTAATTACAAAATGAAGGGGACTAGATGAATAGAGATACACATATTAAACATCTAAAGTGTACATAACATCAAATATGAAACCAAGTTCTTCAACTGAGTCTATAAACTGAATTGGATATGTAAATTTGCAATTACAAAAGTAGTTTTGTAGTAAAGTCAAAATTAGTCAACTTTTGGTTTTAATTGGTTAAAAAAAAGCATTTAAAATACTTTTAACTTATGTTAGCATCATCATATTTGGCTAGACAGCCCAGAGTGGGCCAGTGCCTTCCTGTGAATTCTATTCCACTGCATTCTATTTTTGACATTGTGTGCCAATTTCTTTCCTGGATAACCTGGAAGTATGTCTCCACTGACTCCATCCATCTCATTTTTGGTCTACCCCTTTTCTTACTTGTTAAAGGTTTATGTGAAAGAATTCTTTTCTTTTTTTAATATGGAATCATCACCCATTCTAAATATATGAGCCACCCAGTTCATCCGATTTATTTTTATGAACTTTATAATATCTGGTTCTCTATCGATTTTATATAACTCAAAGTTACATCTTCTTCTCCAAACATTATTGATTTCTATCCCACCTTTTGCTGTGGTTAATAATACATCAATATATTTATTACAGAGTATGTAAGAAGGTTTATGGTAACCACTTCCATTGGTTTTATTTATTTTTATAATGTTTCAGCAAGTGATATTTCAAGTTCACATTGTTATATCCAAATCATATTTTAGGCCTCTTATTAGGGAAGTTAGTTTCATTCATAAAATTGTGTGGCCAAACAATTTTCTTTGTATAGGATTCAATTTTTTAAAATTTTATTTCAGTCTTATGCTTTTTAAAAAGATATAGTTATTTTTTACTATATATATATATTTTAAAAAGCATAATAAATACTGACCTTTTAATAAAAACCAACCTAGACTACTTTTCTAACCTAATTTATGTGGAATTTAATTATTAACATTTACAATGTTACAAAAAGTAACAATTCAAATGTACAGTTCAAAACTGTAAACAATATTAAATTTTTTAAAAAAATAATCAAAGTTTAATTATTCTAAATATCAGTTACTTTTATATGCATTATGAATGGTTTCAATATTTAATTGATTTAATGCTTTCTTTACCTTATCCCATTTTTTCCTGCTTGAATTGATTTGCCACTGATTTTAAAATTATAGAAAATGTATTACTAGTTTATATAAAATATAAAACTGTAGAATAAATTTTAAACTATAATACTTCAGTAATTTATGAAATTGTTGTACTTTTATGATTATATTTTGTCTACGGTTTTTTACTAAGTTTTTCTGGTTTGGTATTTTCAGTTATATTCAGTGCTGTTAAATTATTTGAATAATTCTTGCTTAAAATTTTCAGACTTGCATTCAGTATGTGAGACAGCTGTTACATGTTTTTAATTTACAATTTTAATAAATTTTTGAGTATTTATTTTTAAGATCGGTCATTGCTTCTATATCTATTCCACTATTTCTGGTTGTAAAATATGTATGTATTATTAAATGGATCTAAAATTTTTAGTACTTCAGTAATTCTTACAAATATTTTTATAGCCTTTGGCAGTTTTAGGAAATAAAATTAGCATTAATCAAGTCATTTTATTTGTGCTTAATATTTTTGAAGATACAACTTTTTAAAATTATTAATGTAATTATTTTATATATTGGAATTTAATGTATATAAGTTTAACTTATCCTATATTTTGCTGTAGCTCCTCAGTTGAAGATATCTGATGATAGATTGACTGTCACAGGAGAAAAAGGATATTGTATGGCTCGAGCTACACATGGTAATTTAAAAATACTTGAAATGTTTTCAGATTTTTCAATAAAGTTACATCATGCCATCTTGTAAATTGAAACTATGCCTAATCACTATTTCAGGTGTTGCTAAAGGTACTTGGTATTTTGAAATAACTATGGATGATGTACCAGATGGAGCAGCTGCTCGTCTTGGATGGTCCCAGCCTTTAGGTTAGTAAAAGCTAAGGCATAAAGCATGACAAATGTTTTGTGCAGTTGAGGGAATGGTCTTAATTATCTGAAAACATCTCTGCCGGATAAAAAAAAGTCTTTAAAAATTCGCATGGTTGTGATTGAGTTCAAAACTTGAGCAAGTCAATATATAATCCATAACTGCCTGTAATGTTAGGCAGTGTTTAATAGTAATTCTGTTCCTTTTATATATATCATTATCAAATGTGCAGATCCTAACTTCTATTTTTTTATGTTTAAATTGGGTGATTTATCGTACTAATAAACCTCAATGTGAATAATAAATCTAATTATTTATGTGGATTCATTATATTGTCCCTTCATGGACCAAATTGGAAGTTATTCCTAATATTTTCTCACCTTTTTTTTTTTTCTTTCTTTTTAATAATTTTGATTTTAGCATTCCATTTTTTTTTTCCTTCAATAAGTGGATCACTATTTGTTTCAATCTGATTTTTGAGATTAGTTTTGATTTGAGTGTTTGTAAGCCTCATTGATAAAGATCATATTGCAAGGAAAACAACATCATCATCATCATCATCAACAGCAAAAAAATGTTATTATGCATTTATGTCTAAAATGCATTGCAAAGAATATTTTATTTATCAAGCATTTTGCCAATTTGCATGAGATTTTCTACTACAACCTTTATTAGTTAATCTGCTACAATCAAATCTGAGACATTGTTAAGAAAATAACAATTCTCAGATTCTAGACAGGCATCTTCTAATGCCAATATAATTAATTTGAATATCTCTATTTTTTCTTAAACAATATGTTATAGATTTGATTTAATTTTTCAAAGTTTTACTTATTTTTTAAATTAAACATTAAAACTGGTACATATTTTAAGAGATTTTGTAAGGATTAGTTGACATTTTTAATAAATATACAGCATATTTTGTATGTAAATAGCAAACTATTCTTCTTTAAGGTTAATTTTTGTTCATTTCTTTTAAAGTAAGTCAAAAGATGTGCTACATCATAAATAGTAATTATGAAAATACTATTTTTTTAAACAAAAATTACCAATAGAAATTGATGACTAAGCAGATTTTGGTATGTAAAACTCCAATTAAAAGAAAAATCTTAAATATTTTTATGTGATAACAGGCAGTCTAAGTGCCATTATCATTATTGAAATTACAATCCTGATCTTGTAACTATATAACCTTGTTTTTCTTTAATTCTTAAATATCAATATGCTTATAATGTTTTTTTTTTTAATTTTGAAAGTAACAAATTACATGCAGAAATTAAAACATGTTCAATACATTGAAAATAATATATTTTTCAATCCTTATTATAAAAGGAATCATATATGAATTTAATTAGAACATTTCTTTTTATCCAAATATAGTTTTATGGCATTTTCACAAATCAGGTGCGCTAATCATTTCTGAAATCTTATTTTTAAGTTTTATCTGTATTGCTGGTTGGTTTATAAAGGTATATTAAGATCAACAGTAATTGTAGATGAACAATGAAGTGGTCTGAATTATCTACCTAACCATCCCAGTTTTGAACCTGAGAATTTCAGGCTTATGATATAGCTCTACTAAAAAATCCATTATATTTGAGGCCTTATGCATTTCTGAAATAAATTCTAGTGCTGCAGTCAATTGTTTCAACAGCTATCAGTTGGTGTGGAATTTTGGGGAAGTACTGGTTTCATCAAATAATCAGGTTCCATCCTCATCATTTGACTGTGATACAAAATTTCATAGTCTAAATAAAAAAAATAGCCCCTCATAACTTTAGAAGGAAACATTTATCTCAGGATTTAGCTTTCAAAATTTTCTGTTATCTTAAAAGTTATGATGCAAAATTATTGCGACTTTTTTCTTCTTCTTCTGTAGTTGTAATCTGCAATTTCATTGCCATAATTCTTGAATTTTATGTTGAAATATTTTTTTTTTCCACAGCTAATCTACAAGGTCCATTGGGATATGACAAATTTAGCTATTCTTGGAGGTCAAGGAAAGGAACAAAATTTCATGAAAGCAGAGGTTACCATTATTCAGATGAAGGTTATGGTCAAGGAGACACTCTTGGTTTTTATATTCACCTCCCACAAAAAGGGGATAAAATACCTTTACCACCAATTTATAAAGATAAGGTATATGATATTTTAAATACAATTTCTCCTTAACATATGACTATAAAAAATAAATTTCAAAATAAAACACAATTTTAAGTTGTATTTTCGTTTACATTACATATATATATATATATGTAATGATAATTTAATTCTAATTTCAATTTAACCAAATTAATTTCCAAGATTTTATCTTAATTTAGCCCATAGAAATTTCATTCTCTTATTTCTTGATCCCATTCCATGTATGAAGTTGTGTAAAAGTTGCACTGCACAATCAATCAAAGTGACCCTTCTGTGCCCTTGCCAAGGTGTTAAAGGTCACCATGTGTATTGAATTGGCATGTGGCCGGAAATCCCATGTTGTATTAGGCTAGTGATCATTTATTTCACCTCTTCTTTCTTCTGCTTTTGTTTCGCGCTATTATGTTGTTCTGCTCTGCACCTTGTAAAATAATCATGTTTGTCTCCCGGGAGAGAATAGAGAGAATAAAGCAAAATTAAAGATACCACATCTCGTCACTGCTTCGAACATGCATTCTGCTGCAAACAAAAATATGTTACATATTATTTAAATTAAGATAAAATCTTGGAAATTAATTTGGTTAAATTGAAATTAGAATTAAAATATCATTATATATATAGATATATATATTGACATTATATCTTATAATTATGGATAGACAGATTGCATTTTTATATTTAATTTTTTAAAAATCTATTTGAATAAAAATAGCGCCTAAAATATAATTTACAATCTGTCATTTGGAATATAAATTTAGGATACCTTATAATAGGTAATAGATTTTCATATAGGTTGATTTTAAAATATATGGAAAAAAATGTAATTAAGTAATAGAGGCCAAATTAAACAGATATTGTAAATTAATGACTATTAAATAGTGGTAGATTGAAGCATTTTATGGCTCTAGGCATTCCAAACTATGATGCCCTTCTTTTAATAATCGTGTCAATTCACTCCCATATTTCAGAACACTTTTAACTGAAATTTATGTTAATGATTTATTTTAGCTATTTTTTATTTTAATAATTTTGTGATAATGCTTACAATTTTATTTTGATTTATAACTGTAAAGCATCCTTATTTGTATAAACATTATTTCAGGAGATGCTCAATTTTAATAAATATTATTATTACAAAGTGAAACGTATGGAACAGATAGGAAATCTATAGTTTATTTTAGTATACATACATATAATCCCTAGAATCTGTTTATTATAAATTTGTTTTTGAACTAGGCTATTAACATATTTAATCTACCGAATTGCAGCATGACCTTGGCCTAGACAGCTGCCTAGTCTGAAATTCGTTTTTAGTATTCAAACATGTTATAAGAAAAATATAATGCAGAAAAAAAAATATTTAAATGATTTTTTTATGATAGGCAAAAGTAAAAGCACCAAATATTATACAAAATTCATATGGATTGGCATACACTAGTAAAGAGAAGTTTATTGGGCTCAATGTTATTTTATCAAAAATATTTTTAGTGCACCCCCCTACATTTACACAGAAGTAATTCATCAAAATAAAGGTCTAAAATGATTTTTGTAGTGAGATGGTACTCCCTTGCACTGAAAAAACATATTTTGGTTGTAGTAATCAAACATGTAAATGCAGCCAAACCACTGTGCTATATTATATTATTACAAAATTTGTCTATTTTGATTTCTTGCACTTTCCTCTGTAAGATATGTTAGAATTCTCTTATACAGTGAAATAAATCTTTAATCTACATCTAAACTGATACATATAAATAGACCATATTTGATATATTTCCCCTCTTTTTTCTAGCCACTTGTAAAATTTAAAAGCTATCTATATTATGAAGAAAAAGATGAAGTACAGTTAGAATTAAAAAATATGAAACCTCTGCCTGGTAGTAAAGTAAGTTAATTTTTTTCTTTAATGAAGTTTTAAAATAAAATTAATGAAATATAATTCCAACAATTAATTTCCTCTTTTGTTTTAGATTGTTTTCTACAAAAATGGTAAAAATTTGGGTACAGCTTTTGAGAACATTAATGTAGGAACATACTATCCAGCTGTATCTTTATACAAAAATTGTACAGTAAGTTTCGATTATATTTTAAAGTACAATGTAAAAACTGAAAATTTATTCATGCTATGTTTTTCTGATGTTAATATCTTTGAGATACCTCTTACTTTAAAATAGTTAGATGTACTGATTTAAGCATTTTACCATTGTATATGCAGCATTGATTTTTGGCATCAATGCCTCGATCTTTTAATCTTGAGGAAGCTTTAATCATTTAGTTTAATATAATTGATTTAAGCATTTTCCTATTGTATGCATATCGCACATTTTTGTCATCAAACTGGGAAACTTTTCCTCAGGACAATAGGACTGTATTAAGAATCTTTAATATCAATGTGCTATTGCAGTTACAAGATTTCTGCTCGCTCTGCTTGCAAATCCATAGAATGTTTTTTTTTTCTTTAAATTTAAAACATTCTTTTGGGTGTCCACTTGAAATGCCACACACAATTGTGTCTGCATTGTTTAAGACATGCTGGTTTCTTTTTTTGTGTTTACTTTATTTGAATAATGCAAATAAAGTAAAATAAATTTTTGTACATGCACTTGAATAGGCGCAACAGGCAGAATGCTATATAGATTCATTAGTAGCAGGGACAGAATCTAGTAGCTTCACTAATGTATTCCAAATAGATATATAGAATGTAATACAAGACAAACATGTACAATATATTATGTATTCTATCTGTTGGACATTATAATTCTATTCTTAGATTTATACATGCTTCCTGCTTTTTAATTTATATTTCTTGACACCAGAGAATAGGCTTGTTTATGAAATTTTATTTTAATCAAGAATAATAAGATATATGCCCATGTTCTGGCAATGGTTTTAAGCTTTTCAATGAATAAATAATAGTTCTCTGTCCTATAATTTTCAAGGTCATCTTTTTGGGTAGGTGGGGCATTATGGATTAGATTAAAACCAAGACTAAAATGTGATAGCTTTTTGAACATCTTTTATGCAAAGATGGACTAGCGATACAATGTTATAAAAATATTCACCACAACAAAAAAAGGCAACAACTGGTTGCATGTAATAGAGAAGTACCCAATTTATAAATAAGATTTAAATTACATTTTATAAATGTAAAATATTTTTATACAAGCCTTTTTATATACAGTTACATAAAAACTGCAAATTTTTCAGTTGTAAAAAAGTAATTTAGCCTGGTTTAACTTGTTAGAGTTTCATTAAAATTTGGATGAGTACATAAGTCAATGCTTATTATTTAAATTAGGTACTATGAAATTTATTCATTGTTTCGATACTGTATAATACATATATCTAATGTAAATTAATATTAATGCACATTTTAGGGCACCCTGAACTTTGGCCCAGTATTTAAGTATCCACCTACTGAAAAGTACAAACCTGTAAGTATACCTTTCCGAGATAATGATTTATAGTAGAGCTTCTTAAATTTGTTAATTTGGGATGATTATTAAAAGTTTCAAATAAAGTTTTAAATAATTATCCCATGGCATATAAAATATAACAACAGGATTGAAAATAGTATTTTGAATCAAGATTATTTTTATCTGGCAGAAGTATTTTAGGAATCACAAGTAAAGAGGCTCTAATTAATAATAAATCTGTTTTTATAGCATGTTTTAGAAATATTTATAAATTCTTAATATATAGACTTTTATAAAATATTTATAATCTGTAATTTTTTTTTTTTTTTTTTTTTTTTTTTTTTTTTGCAGATATGTGAACTAGCTCATGAAGCAACTATTGAACAAGCAATGACTGATCTGTTATTTTTCACTGAAAATAAAGGAAAGCTACGGTTAGATGCAATATAACCATATCATCAAAAAAATTTCAACTTTTTTTATAAATATTTTTACATCTTTGGATATGTATTTATTGCACAAAAAAAAAACTTCATTGAAGTTTCATAAATAAAATTTTTATTGTAAAAATTCGTATTTGTCACACGATTTTAAAAATAATAATAAAAAAAATAAACTTTTAAATTAATAAATTATCCAGGATCATTATCTTCTATATCGGTATTACTGTCATCACCAACAGCTTCGATTAATTTTAAAATGGCATTCTTATCACTGTCCGTTATTTCTGGATCAATTGTTTTTTTCACTGAATCAACATTTTCTACGGGAGTTTTACCAGTAAATATCGAGCAAAGAAAATCATATAATTTTGGATCTTTATCATTTGTCCTATTCACAGTATCACAGAAGTCTACCAATATTCTCCATAAGTCTCCTGAAAAGATACAAGAAATGTTAAAGTAATACATAGTGAAATCTCTTTAACCCTTCAACCACCTGGAATATAGAAAGTCATTCTTTTTATATTCAGGCATTGACGTTTTAGGGAGTTGCAAGTATTGGACAGTTGCCACGGGTTAATAAACTACTTTAGCCATATGATATAATGATAATATTTACTTTCACAGTCATATAGGATAATTCTTAAAATTTAACTTTAAATGATAGTCATAGTACATATATGTACTACGATTATTGGACCTATAGTCATAATCAATACTATAGTTCATTCATATATATATACTATGCATTTCAGAGAATTTAAGTATATTAATTTAATAAACTACACCATTTGATTGACTGCCTTTAAGTCTTAGTTACCTCTAATGATTTGAAAATGAAGGATATTCCAATTCTTTCCTTCAGTTTTTTTAGGCATCATTAAATAACTATTTTAAAACAATAAAGAAAAATATCTAAAAATAGAATTAGTGTAGATCTGAGTTGCTATTATTGTATTTCAAAATTGTCTGCATCAAATTTTAAAAGAATTAACAAAAATTACACAAAAAGGAAATGGATAACATTTTGAATTTAATTATTTTTAATAAAATAATTTGTTTCATAATTCCTGCAAATTTTCAGTTAATTTCTAATTGAATATGCAATCAACTTTTACAGTTTGAAAAGTTTATAGAATTTTTGTTGTTGTCCAAAAGAAAAACAGAGCAAAGTTTGATTGAAATTGTTGAGTTGTTCAGAAGTAAATGTGAATCATGCATATACAGCCACAATGACTTTTATTTATATTAAGATTATCCATTTCAAATAACCATACATATATAGTTTTCTTCTTTGGGGTTTATGAGAAGATATTTCACAGCGCTTTAGAAAAGCATACAATATAATGAAAAAAATATTACATTTTACTCCTTCAGCATTTAATCTTGAATTAAATTACATCACTATGAATAGAATATTACATTAAAAGCTTTTCCATCAGTGCCATGACAAACAAAGTATATCTTAAATATTTTCCAGTCTTATTCTGAAAAATTGTTGGAATTTTTTTTTTTTTTATTGTGTCCAAGAGCATTGACATCTATATGCCCCATATTACTGCCTATAACTTCCCCATCATGTCCAAAAATCAATAATTAACACCCTTCAGGCAAAATTAAGGAAATGTTTAGTTATATAATAATAATTTGGCTATTCATATTTCACAGGATACAGGGATATTTTATTTAAAAAGATATATATGTATATAAATAATATAATATAAAAAATTTATATTATACATAATATAAACATCACAATTAATAGGAATGAAATAGAACTAAGGTAATAAACACTGTATTTTTTTAAAAAAATATATACATTTTAAATCCTTTTTTGATATTAATAAAAAATAAAACATACTAATTTACATAAATATTAGTAATGGTTTGAAAGTTATAATCTATATTAATAATAAAGATGAATATATGTGTGTATTGGTCTTCTATATATCAGACTGTTTCATCAACAGCTATCAAATCTGGCACATATATACCATGGAGAGTGAGAATTAACTAGATTTACTAGACACTTACTTACTTCCTTACTTTACTTTACTTTACTAGATTACTTTATTAACTAGATTACAAAACATGAAATTAAAAAAAAAATTTATCGATATTTTATTAATCTTAACAAGCATTAATTGGCAATCTTTTTCTAAGGAGTTTGGACTTTCTTGTTATAAACAATATGGAAATTTGATTTAAATGCAGTAACATTTGAAAATTTAACAACAAAAATTCAATTTTCCAAAAAAGAATATTTAAAGAGTTCAATGACCTGTACTAGCAATTTTTTCAAAAGCCAAACATCCCATTATCTTCCTTACTTGATTAGACACTCAATATTTTGCATCTTTACATAAATATTAGTAATGGTTTGAAAGTTATAATCTATATTAATAATAAAGATGAATATATGTGTGTATTGGTCCTCTATATATCAGACTGTTTCATCAACAGCTATCAAATCTGGCACATATATACCATGGAGAGTGAGAATGTACAACTCAAAGCCATTTTTCAAAAGTAATTAATTAAAAAAATTAAACTGGATTTCGTTTTTTTCTGTGAAATACTACTATGGAAAATACTATTGCACTAAAATTAATTTCATTGTTTAAAATAATGTTTTTTTAATGATATCAATTTAATAATTTTGCAATTTTAAAAATATTATTATTTGCCTAATTTCTAACAATATATTACATTGTTGCCCCAAAATTCAAACCATTTTCATTGTTCCATCAAATATTTAACTGCATAATTTTGTTGAAAACTAGAGAAGAAAAATTCTGTTGACTATCTGTGTACTTTACAAGACAAGTATAAAAGTGAAGTTACAATAATGTAAAATTTGGAATATAGATAAAACAAATATTTATGATTTTAATAGCACCGTGATCTTATGGGACTGTTCCCATTAGAAATGTTCATGTGCACATTAAATAGAATTTATGTCAGGACATTAAAATAACATGTGTTTATGTGATTTTATTATTTATAATATTTTGTTTTTATTTAATTACTTTATTTTTTTTGTCTCTTTTTATATTTATTCATACAGTAAAAAGTAATTAAATAAAAACAAAATATTATAAATAATAAAATCACATAAACAACATGATTTTAATTTCAAACTAATTTGGAGGAATCATGGACATGGAAGTTATATCTCAATAATTCATTTGAAAACAAATATAATTAATATTCTTGGTGAATCAGCCAGTTGCCTGAGACTATTAGTTGCAAATGAAGTACAAGTTACAAGAGCAGGCATTTTTCTGTTTGAAAATATTGTAAAAGTTGATTCTTGATTAAAGTTGATTCCATTCTTGACTGAATTATTGTTATAAAATTAGTTCAAGATACATTTACAGATATATAACTAAAAGATACCCATCCTTTTCCTCTATTTAAAATGACAGTTATATACATTCATAAGTTCTATAACATCTGGTAGATAGAAGTGATTGCTGAAAATGCACATGGATAAATTGAACTAATGCATACCCCTTTATTTATTAGACATATCTTATCTGGCAATTGAGATTCCAATTTTCCATTTTCAAAACTGTGAACTATTGATCTTCTATTAAATATTATAGTAGAGCCAAGGTCTTTTTGTCTAATTTATTAACTAGATTACAAAACATGAAATTAAAAAAAAAAAAAAAATTAATCGATATTTTAATAATCTTAACAAGCATTAATTGGCAATCTTTTTCTAAGGAGTTTGGATTTTCTTGTTATAAACAATATGGAAATTTGATTTAAATGCAGTAACATTTGAAAATTTAACAACAAAAATTCAATTTTCCAAAAAAGAATATTTAAAGAGTTGAATGACCTGTACTAGTAATTTTTTCAAAAGCCAAACATCCCATTATCTTCCTTACTTGATTAGACACACAATATTTTGCATCTTTACAATCCAAACAATTTTTTCACTCATTTAAATTTTTTTAACATGGCTTTGTGCCAAATGGCTTTTGAGCCAAAATAATCCAAGCAAATCTAAACCAAAAGATTAATGTTATAAAAACTTCAATGAAATCTTCTTGTAGTTTATAATATTTATAGCAAAATTAATGAAAATTATCAACTAATTAGGACTGTCTTTGTGTAAAAATACTTACATAATTTTATCTCATTTATATAGATAAAATTACCATTTGGATATTTAAGACAATTTTAACAAATGCTTCATTCCTATATTATTTGCAATTTATAATTAATAAGCATCAAGACTATGGCCGAATCATGTTAATTGAATTGTGCTTTACTGGACAATTTTTTCTTCATTCATTGCTACAGATTTTATTGTATTATAAATATTCTAAAAAGCATGGCAAATATATTTTATATTTTTATAACTTGTTTTCATTCTTTCTCTTTATTGTTCAAAATATAAATTTTACACTACAGAAGTACTAATTTTTATTAGCCTGACTCAGAATATTTTATTTGTACTTACCAACAAAAAGATTTTTCTCGGCTACAAATTTATAGATTTTTTTCAATTCTTTCTTCAACTGCCTGTTCCCAAAAGTAAAATATAAGAGATCTCTACCGACATGGGAAGCAGCCATTAACTGAATCAAGAACTTCAGCCTGGGATCTCCTTTAAATGCCCCACATCCCCAATTACCAGATGCTATAGCTGATAAATTTACGGGAGAAGCATCTTCAAAAAATCCACAATAAGCCTAAAAATACATTAGTTATATATTTTAAGCAGGGTAATGATTATCATATTTATGCAGAATGTTACAAAAGGTCATTTATAAAATTTAAGAGTAGAGCAGGTATATAAAAACAAGACATTTTTAAAGTATAATAAATAATCACGAATACATAATTTGACAGTTACATGCAGGTTAACATATTAAGTAAAAGAAGAAAAAAAACAGGTAGTATTACAATATAGGTTTAGTGGAATACAGAACTAAATCTTTATTGTACATTTTATCTGGTATAGGGGAAAAATTTACTAATTTAAACTTGATCCTTTTCTTTTACCTAATATATTAACAAATTGTGCTTCATGTAACAGCTGTCCTTTGCATGTGTAATTTAATTTCCAGTTGTAAAAATGTCTAGATTCTGTATAGAAACTTGATTTATTTTTAAAGTTTATAAATTATCTTGTAGTAATGCGTGAACCAACTCTTGAAGTTTGTAAATGACATTCTAGCTCTGTTTAGTAAAATTATCAAGAATTCATATTGCTCATTTTTAAAAGAATGCCATCATACCCAAGAACTAATATTTTCTGATGATAATTATAGTCAGTAACATCACAACTCACAATCAAAATTTCTCGCTATGTATTTTAAGATAAATGCTATAAAGGAAAAATTTCTTAATTTAAACAAAAATGTTTTGTGTAGCAAAACTATCTTGTAACAGAAAGCTGTTAATTTAATGGAATTCTTTCTATAATCTTAAAATGTGCAGAAACATGCATTTTGTGACTTTTGATGCACTGGCCTCTTATAGCTTTTTACATACTGTCAATTTGAAAGTTCAAAAGAAAGAAAATGAAAAGAATCAGTTTCTATATTTATAAGTTTAAATCTATTTTTGTTTTATTTTCAAGAAAGAAAGAAAACTGAAACAGCAAGTTTATTCAATAACAGAAAGTTGGAAAGTTAAAATTTTCTTTTCTGAATTAACATTTATATTATGACTAACCTAATTCACTATTTAAAGAAATTGTGGTAAATTTTCTAAAATAATCAATCTCTTAATTTGTGTAAATTAGATGTCGAAGATGCAATAAAGCCATTGCTTTTTCTATAATTGAACTATTGGCAAAAATAGATTTTTTCAGGTTTTCCATAAAGATAAGTTAATTTATAATTTTTTAAATTGATTCCTCTAATGACACCATACATTCAGATTCTCAACAGAAAAATAATATTGTACTGCATACTATCTAATACTAATCAAATCAGACCAAATGATAATGCAGATCCTTGAATTAAAATAATTTAATTTTGATAAAAAGTCACGAATTCAAATGCAAAATTTATACTTATGTAACTCAATCACGAAAGAGCAGAAACTAAAACTATATAATAGAAAAAAATTGTAAATATCACAATGCTAGGCTTTTATACATTTAGTAGTGTAGTAAAAATGAAGCAGAATTCTGGAGCAATTTTTTTTCCTTTAATAATCTGACTCAGTGAGGGATTAAACTCTGACAAATTTTTTTATATTTTGGGAACTAAACTTTGCCATGTTTTGAGATTTCAACATTCTCAAACAAGCATTTGATACCAAATTTGGTCACCATAAAATTCCTGCAACAGATGTGATGGCATTAGTTGGTGATTTATACATACTCTATCTTGTCTGAATGCGTGCAGTCTTGAATTTTTTTTTACATTAGATTGAAGCAAAATAAAAAAAAAGTATCTTACTTTATTTAGTTCCCGTTCAATAGAAGGCAATTTGAACTGATCAGCAGAATTTCCGAAATGAGTTGCATCAATTGCCACAAGTTGGGTGTACATGCGACCCCAAGCATCTCTAAAAAAATAAAACGAGCATGAATTCTTATGGATCCACTTTAGAGAAACATAACAATGGGAAATATTTCATACAAAACTTTAATTTATTGTTTGGAATTCAAACACAATAAATAATTGCAACTGAATAATACTATAAAACCATATCAGGCCAATGAATATATTTTATTTCCATATGATAATGATGATATTATCTAAATCAAAACTTTAAACTTTTTTAAAAAAATAATCTTTAATTTTTTTAATGCATATAAAAAAAGTAAAATTTATTCGTTTTAAAAACTAGTTTCAAAAAACAAACTAACCAATCAAATTGTTAAAAAGAATTAATATATATTATATTTTAAGACATATGCTTTATAATATTATATATATATATATATATATATATATGTATGTTGATAATATCATTTTAAATATAAAAGTTTTTAAAATGGTAACTAAAACTAATAAATTCAATAAAACTGAAAAACAATTTTTAGGGGGGAGAGAAGGTATATTATTTCATTCCTACCGAGGTGTTTTATCTTCAAAATTTCCTTCCCATTTGAATCCATGACTGTAACCGCTGTATTTATTATACTGTTCAACACCTAAAAAGAGTATAGTAATTACAATCCAACAAACTTCAATCACTGAATTAATTGAAAAAATTCTTAGAGCAAATTTTAATTACATATATATAAATACATATTTCTATATAATACAGAAGGATTAATGATATATGTTATGATTAAAGAAATAAAGGCAATCAGCTTAATTAGCAAATAGAAAATATTTTTAATGTAAGATTTCTAAATAACCACAAGTTTCATACATTTGAATTGTAATATGTATTGTTATAAAGAAGGTGGTACTGTGGTTCTAGTACCATTATTTTATAGTGTAAAACTTTAAGACTTCTCTGATATGACTGTGTACAATAGGAATTTGTGTTGTTGAATGAAACAGAAATGACACAGCGAGTCAGATGTACCATGGATTCTTTCTGACAGAATCAACTTTCAGAAATCCAATTTTCATCAGCAAAAGATATTAGAGGAAATGACATTTACAAATGAATGTGTAGGGGGTTGTTACTGAGTACAATAACTTTTAATATAGAAATTTTCCACTGATTATATATGATACAATTTCTTTACAATATGCCATATGTAGCCATATGTCCATGATTAAACTGCTCTGAAAAACTTTAATAAGTATCACGTATCCTTTTTCCAACAGCAAATATCAATTATATTGAATTTTCAGCTGATAAAAATTGGATTGCATGACATTAATTGTTTTAATGTTTCTGTTTCATTCAATGGAATATCATTTCTAACTGTCTTAAACTTAATTTCTTCTAATATGCACAGAAATCTCAAAGTTCTATCACCTGAAATAAAACCACAATTCCACTTTTACTTGTATCCATATATATATAAAGACAAATATGCAATACCTCTTATTGTGAGAGCTTCCGTAGGACCTAAGCATTCTACAAAAAGGCGTGAAACTATCAATTCAGGACAGATGAGGAAACGAATTTCTTCCTGAACACATCCTTCACCCAAAACACCACCACCGACAAATTTGTTAGCAAAATCAACCTAAATAATACATTCAAAAAATTTTACATTACATTTTTCTCCATTAATAAGCAGTAAAAAGTTGTATCAAAAGTTTTAATAAGCTTAAATTTATGTTTTGATAGGACTATATTTTAAGATTTTAAAATCAACTGAGACTCAAGGAATGTTAATAAATATAAACTATGAAACAAGACATTAATATGTGCAATACAAATAATTTTTTTTTTCATCCCATACATAGTTTAATGTGTTTTGGTATTAATTTTCATAGTATTTGTAATATATTCTAACCTATCTGGTAAATCTTCTAGCATTTTTTCAATTGTAGTCAAGTTTTAAAAGCAAATATATTTTGCGACCCCAAATGTTCATATAATAAGAATATCACACTTGAAATGAAATGTTAATTTATGATTAATAGCCTCTTAATATCTCTTAGAAGAATAAAAAAGGTGTAACATAATATACTCTCAGGAAAAATTAAATAATTAATGTCATTTTTTAGAAGCTACATAAAATATTATATAATTAATCAAAACTAATTGCCAAATTTTTAAAAAAACAAGTGCAGATGACATTTTCCAATAAATTAAATTCAATCATCATTCTCATTAACTCTGTCAAACTAATGACATTAAAAGGTTGCCAAAAGCTAAAATGGATTTTTAAAAAAAAGGGCAAAGGAGTTATTGTCAGTTATAATTTAGAAGCTACTTGAGACAGAAAATTCTCATTTATTGTAGCATAAAAATTCTTTTAATTTATCAGCAAAAGCTGCATTACACTTTCAATCCTGCGGAAGATGCTGTAGCAGAAACCTTTTTAGGAATGGTACGTGAGAACTAGGAAATTGTTAATCTCAGAAATTAAAAATTTGGCATGAATATTTCTTAAAACAAAAACAAAATTCATTACAGCATAATGAAGTTTATGAAACTCAAGAAGAACCCTTTAAGATGGAATAAGATTTTAAATCTGGATCATGGTTTCTTACATTATAAATATCTTATTTTGCCTTTTAATCGAATGTTTTTCTTTATTAACAGAGGATTTAAGTATTTTGTGGCCCTAGATAATGCACATTATGAGGTTCTTATTTAATCATTTTAATTTCACATTTCATCAAATTCAAAACACTACGATTTATCTTAATTCTTTATTTTATTAGGTTTATAAAAATACATTAAAAAAAATCCATTATTTCAATTTATCAGACATTACCTGTTTATGTTTCATAGTTATTTTCATACTTACATGTGCTCAGCTCTGGATACAACTACATTTCTGTTAGAATTCAATGAATTTTTCTAATACTATGTAGGGCTGAAGTATTAAAATTGTTCTACATGTTAAAGTTTCTTAAAATTCATCAATAGAATTTTATGAAATAACATACTTGAAGCATACCATGCCCATCAGTTTCTATCAGACCATCATCCTTAATTACTGCAATCCTGACACCTTTCTTAGATTCACCCCAATTTGGCAAATTTTGAAGACTCTGACGATGAAAGGTTACAGTACCACTAGGCTCTAAAACATTAGGAAAATTAAATGAACAATATTGCTATAAAATGAAGAATAGATTTAATAGTTTAAAAAATTTGCATTAAATATTGTACTAGATAATATTATTTAAATATTAAGATACATAAAGCAGACTCCAAAATTTTAAGTCTTTCAATTAGGAATACCAATCTATTGCTTTCTATCTTTCCTTTTGCTAGAACGTTTTTATTAAAACATTTATTGCCTTATATAATAACTGAATTTTATACAATTTCCTCACCACAAAAATTCAAAAAATATTTAGTTTCTTATTTTTTATATAAATTAGTCATTTTAACATATTTTCAAAAATTAACAAAAATAAGTACAACTAACCATAAATAGAATATTTATAATTTTTTATTAAAACAATAGCAATACTTGAGTAAATAAATTTACATAGAAATAGAGCACATAACATGATAAAATGTTTATACTTAAAAAAAAAAAAATGAGTGAAACAAAACAAAGACTAATTTCTAAATTTAATTTTATTTTTAAAGTAAAATACTCACCTTTTGTGGTAATTCTTCTAAAATAATTAAACAGACACTTCAGTTTTTCTGTTCTTATAGAAGTTCGATTTTTTATACCATAAAAAAGCCTGAAAAGAATTTATTTCAGAATTGTATTAGTTCATCACAAACTATATATATATATATATATATTGTATGCTAGTGCATTAACTTAGAAGAAAATTTTTATACAAAATAAACTTTCAAAAGAATTTATACCAGAATAAAACTACATTTTTAAAAAATTCAATACAATAATTTTCTTGATTACTTACTGCATTTCATAAATTGAAAGAAAAAAAATTAATTTTAAAGCACTAAAAAATCTTAATTTCATATAATAATATTCACCTTTATTTTGGGGACTATTTTATTAAATCAATAATTGTTAAATCTAGATTTTGTCTCTGCTAAAACTAAAGGTAACACTGTAAAGGTGAATTTCAGGTCTTGGTAGCATTAAATTCACATTCAGATGTAAAAGAGCTATTACCAGAAAAAAATAAAATTTATAAATGGTTTTCAAAGTACTATAATTTTTATTATTTTTTTTTGCAAACATACAAAAATGAATAAAATAGCTTTAATTTCAAAAATAATTACAATAAAAAATTTAAGATACCTAAATTATATGGAAAATATTTAATTATGTTAAACATCCCCATTTAATCATTTTGATGCTAGATATATTTAATTGTAAATTTGACTTCATATCATTTTAAGATTAATGGAATATTGATGACATGTTTCATTTCTTAATATTTTAAATTTAAAAAAATAATACTGAATAACTTTTTTTAAAAAACAAGTTAACATGGAATTTGTATTAAAAAATAGGGACATCAAGAAATATTCTTTTAACAATCAAACATATTATTACATAAATAAAACTTATACTAACATAAATAGAAATATTTTCTGTGTTTCTTGAAAGTTTATTAAAATATAGATATTGTCAAATGTTTCCTCTTATGATATTAACTTTTATTTTTAGCATTTTTCAAACAAGAGCAGCATTTTTTGTTATTCCTTTATTTGTGTAGATAAAAATGAAATATATATTTTTCAGATATAAAATATAGTAAAAACGCATTTCTTATGCATATAATATGGATAATTCCATTAATGATACCGAGCAACATTAAAACTGTTATAAAATGCAGATGAATTATTAATTACACAATTACATTATTAATATTACGATATCAGAAATTTTGCCTTCAATATGTATATTTTAATGTTAATAGTAACAATAAGAAGTAAAACATTTTTGTTATTAAGAAAATCATAATATATATCTTTACCTGTAAAAATTGATATCTGGATAAGTAGCATATTCATTATTCCACCTAAATTTTGGATTGCGCGATTGATAGCTTCTACGAGGAAATGTGCAGAAAAAAGCATTAAGTAAAAGGCATCCAATTTGTTTTTGAGACATGGTGAGATAATGATTTTTGCCCCTTTTCAACAATGGGATAGGCTAGATTAAAAAATTAAATTTTTATTATTCAACAATTTACTAGAAATGATTAAAAAGAACGTAATGAATGCAAAAATAAATAAATAAAATGAAATAAAATAAAAATAATCCAAATATAATGCCAAAAGCAAGATTATTTTTTTCATCACAATATGTAATTTTTTTACTGTTAAATACACAAATCCAAGTTAACTGCAAGCTTGCAATGGGTATTACAAGATATATACAGAACCGCCCTTGATGTACTAGTATGCATACCATTCTTCTTGCATAAAATTATACATTTCTCTCATCTTTCAATCAAAGATACTTAAATTTATTTTTCAAATATATATATATAATTAAATTATTACAGCAACATATCTGTTAATTAAAAGGGGATAAAAATTGTTTATTAATTCTAAATTTCAATATTACCATTAAAATTTGCAATTTAATGACAGATTCAAAAATTTGTAAAGAATATATTTTCTAATAACTTTTTTTGAACAAGCATAATATTCAATGCATATTTTAAAATTTAAATGAATTTTTAATAAAAAAGCATTGCAACATGAACAATATTATTTCAATTTTCTACAATATAAAAACAATTGTAATAGTAATTGCACTTCCTGACCTGTGTACAGATATTTGGCAAATCCAATGTAATATTTATCATCTTCGGAAGAGTTTCTTCAAAAAAATAACTTCTTTCATCATCTGTGAAACACTGCAAAAGAAATCATCATCTTCAGAAATGATATAATAATAATCTATGAAATGAACATTGATTTCCAGAAATATATCATTTTATTTTGTGTACACTTTTGTTATATAACTGCATTCTTTAACTAGAAATTTGTTTCAATAAAAAAATTTTCAGTATGTGATAAAAAAGAAATTTAGTGTGGGGGTAGGCATAGTATGAAAATTATCTAAGAAAAATACGATTCAAATAGAAGGTTTTAAGTAGGTTGCTGATAAATATATTTCATTTATTTATTTTAGAAAATCAAAAGTTAATACAATATCAACAATTTGAACTGTTGAAATATTTGAATTACAAAGTTTGAAGAAGGCTTATTTCACATTCCTTCTCTTGTTTTAATGACATTTAATTCTATAAAATAAAACATAATTCTATATATTTTTTAAAACCTTCTATTTTAACAAAGTAATTCTTTATACACATGTATGAGTATTTAAAATAAATTTAATGAAAGGAAAGGAACTAAGATAAGAAAAGTTAAGCCAATAATCTTGAAATTCCATTTAGTTCAGTTTAATTAAATGCAAAAACGAAATATTAATACAAAAACAGTGTCTTTACCCACAATAAAAGTGGATTTTTCAAGAAAATTTTCTTTTTAATAAGTATTTAATCAACTGTTTGATTTCAATAAAAGCAAATAAAAATATTATAAAATGTTTCCTTTTTAAAAACCAGATAATAAATATAAAAATTAAAAAAAAAAAAAACACGCCGGTTTATTAACAAAATCATCATATGCTTTTGAAAAAAAAAAAAAAGTTGAAAAAAGAATCACATAATAAATTTAAGAGAATAAATTAGAGCACATTTTAACAAAATAATTCAAAATTCTTACTGTTTCAAAAAAAGTATGCAGACCATTGAAGTTCCACTTCCCCCTGTATTGACTGTTATACTGTAGTATAGCCTTCTGTAAAAGAAAATATCACATCTTAAAATATAAATTTATAGATCAACTAATTAAAGAGTGTAATGTATAATATATTTTATTTCATTAACAAAAAATATAAAAGAAACTTAAAATCTTTTATTTTATCCAAGCATAAAGTCATACCTAATACTTTATTTTTGGAAACTGTTAACTGTTACAGTACTGACTGAGACTTACTCTTGTAATTTTCCGAAAGCTAATGTTAAAAATATATGTCAAGGCAATTTTAGTTAGTGTCAGATATCAAAAAATAATCTAGTAATATGTGGTCATAAAATGAAGTTAAACAAGTTCATACAACAATTTTAAAGAAATTTAAAGTCATAATTAGCAAATGAGTGGATACTAAATCTTTGTTCTGCTGCAAACACTCTTCTAATTGCCCTAAAAATTAATGAAAATCTAAACACTGCAAGTTAAAGCTGTCTTTTATAACTGAGATTATATAATTCTAATTATTCATGGATATAAAAATTTCTGAATTGCCTGCTGGCTACTAATTAAAGCTAATAAAATGTTCATTGCTTTGTATTTTTAAGTATGCTAATTTTGTTAATAAAATGAATTAACTATTTCATTAATGTGTTTATAATTCTTTAAAAAATAAAAATAGTTAAGAGTGTTTTTACAACAGGCCTCATTTCATGAACAGAATGTAAATAGGTACATAATGTATATACTTCTAAGTAATAAATATTCTTACTTCGAGATCTTCAGAACATAGTATATTTCTCCTCAAACTTGTACATATTAAATCCCATCTACTTCTAATTTGTTTCTCACCATTCTATAAATAAATTGTTGAAATAAAAAATATTAACAAATGGAACTATTTAATGAAAGGATAAAAAATAGTGATGAATAAACAATTGACAAACATTAAGCAACAAACAAATAAAATACAGAAACTCTGATATTAATGAAACATTGGATTTAACAGACCATATCTTCAATTGCAGTCCTTTAATTTCCATTGAAAATGAGGGGAAAAGTCAAAAGCTGACTGACAAACAAGGTTTTTTAGGTAATAATGAGGAATGACAAACTTTGATTGAAGACTATAGGGCAATATCATCAAAGCATCAAATCACATTTATAAAAAAGCATAAAGCATCAAATCACATTTATCAATGATAATTATCAATATTTATCAAAAATGTTCATGAGCCAAAAACATAAAAAAATAAATACTATGAAGTATTAAAAAACACTGTTATCTAATTTTATTGGAGCTGTTTCATGTTCCTATAGATTATATCAAGCAATACATTTTTCATTTATTTCTGAAGATGCTAGAATCCTGACATTTTGCACAAATGTATATATTTAATGACTATACACTAAATAAATATTTTTAGAACTTAATGAGTTAATTCAATTCATATAAATGATTAATATCAATTAAATAGGAATTCTATATGAATAGTACAATAAAGAAGTAATTTTCAGAAAATATTGATTACAAGATCAAATAATTAAATATCTTTAAAGAGATAATTTTATTTATTAAAATTCTGGGTGCTGCAAACTAATACATTAAGGGGATTTTTTTGTCAAATAGCATAAGAAAGACAAATACTAAACATTCACTAAAAATGTAAAGTCCATTATAAATTTAATTAAAACAACTTAGTTAAAGTGTTTTAATTCTTAAAGTATTTAATTTGTTAAAGTATGAACTGCTAATTCATACTTTAACATTTTAAGTTTCATTATCAAATTTTTTATTAAAAAATTACTTTTTAGTATATTACTAAAGAACAGCTTTCAAATACTTTATTTTTAAATTTCAATCTGATTACATGTAATATGTTATATCTATGACATGTTGTATATATAATGAAATACAATTATTTTTGTTTCCAGTATGGCAAAATAATAAATCAAGAAAGAAGCTTGTAGTAAAAAGCAAAAATGTACCAAATCTTCAACTGGATATTTATTCTGCGAGGCACAAGGCATTCGAACATGATTAGAATCCCATAAGTCCCTATAAGAGGGAGGATATGGACGAGGAGCACGGCCAGGAATGATGTGAGGCTAAAATAAAATTAAGTTTACATAAAAAAAATTTACAAATTACAAGCAAGTGAATTTAATTTTGGAATGAATGTAATTAATATTTCAGCAGCCTCAAAATACAAAAAAGTTTATTGAATCATTGTAAAATAATTAATTTTTAATCTCAGACATTAATTTAAAATAAAAAAAAACAGTGTGCATTTTTTCAAGATCAACTATAGACGTTTTCTCAGTTTTATAAAAAAATACATAAAATTGCTACAAATGAATAAAAACTACCAATAAATTTGTCTTAAATGTCACATACTCTATTCTCGCTTTTTTTAATAATACATTCTTTCATCGAGTTATTGAAATTTAGCAACACAACAAAATATTACACACATAACAGCAAAAACATTTTACTGATATGAATATATTCATAATATTTACCTGTATACAATATTTGATAACAGAATGCATTTTTTTTTGTTATTTTCAGAAATAGATATAAAAATATTGCTTCATTTAATAATAAAAAGTTAAGAGGTTGTGACATTTATGACCTCTACCATATTGATGAAGATGAAACAGGAAACTTCTTCATGGAATACAAAAAAAAAATTTACAATTAGCATTAATTTTTAAAATATCATTAATAGACAAAATACAATGCACAACTGCTACATTCATTCCAAAACAAATAAAAGCTATTGCTGACCTGAAATTGTACAACTAAATGCTTATCAATGTGCATTTCTACAACAGCCTCATATCCTTAGGTTCATTTATTGCTGAACTGCCAATTCAACACATCTATGATTTCTTAAAACTTTATTTATTAGATTATTAATAAAGTTAAAAAATTACTATTTCTCCCCCTTTTGTTGTATGTG
This sequence comes from Argiope bruennichi, assembly GCF_947563725.1. NCBI lineage: Eukaryota > Metazoa > Arthropoda > Arachnida > Araneae > Araneidae > Argiope > Argiope bruennichi. The sequence goes on from NC_079156.1 coordinate 103,842,377, forward strand.
AGAAGTGTAACTCAGTTTTGAACTAGCTGCCTTTGGTGACTAACATGTTTGCCCAGGTTATTAACTTTTTGGGCTGTTAATGTAAAACATATAGCTTTAAAATTTCACCTTGTTATTTGGTAAGACTTAAAAAAAAAAAGATTAATTAAATAAATCAAAACAAATAATAATGCATATAAATTTAAAAGTGTATATACTCCAAAATAAAAGTGAAAATCCTTTTGTAGAATTAACTTCCTAAGTAGGCACTTTTTTAGTCTCAATTTTAACATTGGCAATAAACCAAATACACATTCCTTTTTCGTGTATTCCAAATAATCAATCCTTTTGCACTTTAATTATTTATTGCATTACACATATTTTATGAATACTAGATAACATAGATTCAACATGTAAGAATATCAAAACGTATGGGTAATAATTCCAGATTCATTTAAATGATTATTACTGACTAGCTACCAATTCTGAACTTAATCAGCCATGCCTTTATCTAGACTGACTGAAATCCCCTCAGATAGGGAAGATGTAAGCTAGATTTTCCCTTTTTAAGGATTACTATGCCCAAATCACCATAGAAAAAAGGCAAGCGATTGAATGTTTTGATGAATGAGTTTGAATTCCATAACAGTAAAATTTTTACAAATTACATATTGCATTTAAAAACCATTAAAAATAATTAAATCATTGTACAGAAATGAAATTGATATTAAGAAAAAGGTAATTTTTTCGAGTTTTAAGATGATTCAAAAATTATTTTCACGAGATAATTTTAGAAAATATGATCATCGATTTCCATATGTAAGCCACAGCAATTATCCATGTGGAAATGGTTAAGCCTGTTTTCAGACCTAATTAAACTTTAATGCTTATTTCTTGATTTCTTTTATATTTTATTCATCTGAGCGAATATAGTTTTTGGTGAGTCTTATCCAGACACTTTCTAATAATATTTTTCAGCTTACTAATTAGTGAAGCGTAGAATTAAGAGAAGCTGTAACAATGTCAATGAAGTATTCTGAAATGTTGGTATAGTGATTTGTTTACATTTGACAGTTGCCATTTGGATATATGCAATATACACAGATTTTATCAAAAAATAATTTCATTATTAATGTATTCTATAACAAATAAAGTGTTTTATACATTTTAGGTTCTAAAATTCCATGCAACAAACTTTTAATCTTGAAGTTATTAGTCTTCTTCGCATAATACTGTTTGACAATTTTATCAGAATTAATGCAAACAGTAAATACACATACTGCATGCTAACACAAATAAATTTCACATTAGTTTTTATGATAAAATCAAAACAAAGAGTCCAAACAACATAATTTGAAAAAACAAAAATTCAAATTCACATTTGGAATGTTTATGTTTCAGAAAAATACTTACTGAAAACATTATAGAATGATTTCCAGATGGTTCTAGCTTTGGCAATGGAATATTGCAATTAGGTGTTCTATTTAAAAATTTCAGCTGCATCTAAAAAAAAAAAAAAAAAGTCTTATCCAAAATAATAATGAAAAGTTTAATATGTAAATTTACTTTCATATCAACATATATATTGCAAGTTTCAAAAGACATTATCTTTATCTAGAAAGGCAGAATACAGAAAAACTGCTTGATGATGTTTAACTGATCATTAATATAGTATATATCACTTTATAATATAAACTGATATATCAGTTGTTTTTCTAAAGAAAAATCTTTATCATTCAACAAACAAAATTTTTGTATTATTTCTAATTTCCCCCCTTCCTTTCAAATGTTTTGGGTGGCTTTTAGGTTATGATTTTTATGTTAAATAAAAGAGAGAAAAAAAGAGCTAATAGAGTTACACATTCATGAAGTCACAATGTCTATGATGTGTGGATTTCTTTAATTTAATACTGTGTTTTAATATAAATTAAATACGTCATTTTAGAAGTCAGCAAAAAAATCTCATACAGAATTTCTCACTGAAGGCTTTGTATTAGTTGAGAAGAGAAAAAGGAAGAGAAATAATATATAGAATAAGAAATCTTATAACTCCAATATGAAATTTAGGTATTTTATTTTATGGTATATATTCATCATAACATTTGCATATATATATAATTTGTGTATGTCTATTCAGTATCAAAAAATATTTGAAGAAATAATTAATTTGAAAATGCAATCATTACTGAAAAAAATATTGTATTAAGAATGCTAAAAAATACACACATAAGTAAACTAGGTGCTTAACTGATTAATTAATTACTTAATTTAATTCTAAATTTCTTTATGTATTTTTTAAGATTCATTATAAATTTTGCAAAAATATTTTTCTAAAAAAATACTAGCTCTATCCAGAAATACAGAAAATTAACCAATTCAGTTTTGCATAAAAATATGAAAAGGAATACAAATATTTAGATTTTCTATTAAAAGTAAGTTAAAACAGGCAAGTTGTTTATTAAAAAAAGGAAAGAAAACCATGCCTAAAAAATTTTAAGCATTAAAATGTAAGTAATTTTAAAAAATTAAAACCATTACCATAACCATTAAGTTAACTAATTGCTGGTATAAATGATACGTTTATAGCAGAGGGTTGTTCAAGCATGGTGCTGAACGGTAGCATCTTCAACTTGTTACTGTGTATAAAATCGATCCTTAATGTATTTAATTTTGCATGCAGTACCTAAATCCATCAACAATATAATAACATTTCTTTTAAAACGTTAAATATTCAGGGGAAATGCAGGATAAAATGATACGACTTCCTCCAAACACATAAAAATGCAGAAAAGCAATAATTCTTAATGGCTGCAGTAATAAAGTGAATTCGTACCATAGCAGTTACTGAAAAGAAGAATGCTGCCTAATTCTGCAATTGGGCACACACTTCATGATTTGCGAAAGATGCAAGATGTTATTAATAATACAATCCCCTTCTACAAATATTAGGTATTTAAAAAAATTTCATAAATCTGACTATGTATGTGTGTATATATATATATATTTAAAAATGTAGATAAATTATTATATAAATAAGTATAATTTATTTATATACATTACTAATAATAAAAAAGTTATAACTAACTTTTTTAAATTAACACAAAAATTAATTTTTTATTTATATTTTAACTTGACGTTTTCATTAGCAGCATATTAATTTTACCTAACAAGTTCATGATTTTTAACAGCTGGTTAAATTATTATAAATGAAAGCAATGAATGCATGATAAGTAATTGATAACATTTAAATGTTTAATTTTCAGTTGCAATTAATTAAAAATGAGTCTACTTAATTAGGGTATCTTTGCTAAAATTTACTTACTGCAGGTCAAATATATTATATTATTAAAAATCAATAAAATAAGCTAAATTTAGGTTATGCTGGAAGACAGCACTGCACAATGTAGGATAGATTACATTAATTCTCTGATTATGAAGAACAAGCTATTATTGCAACCAAGATTTCTTACCAAATTAGTGCTTTACAAAGTTTTAGTAAATCATATACATTTCATTAGAAATAAAATAGCTATGTGAACATACCTCTTCATCTTCAGTGTCATGCTCTATGTCAGAATCAATTTCAGATATACAGTTCCTACAAGGGTGTAAGGAATATTAATTAAACAGCCATCAATTAAATGTTATAATAACTTCTCAATAATTTATTTGCATTTTCAGTCTTAAAAGGCAAAAAATTAAAGAAGAGTTTATAAATATATAACAACATAATATGAATTGTTTCAAATCTAATGAAAATGAACATACTCTTCAGGACTATTAGGAGTTGCAGGAGAATCGATTTTATCTGAATATATTGTTTCTTGGCTGCTGAACTGTTCCACAACAGGTGATTCAGGACAGTTTTCAGATGAACTCGGAAAGAGATCTGCTGAACTAGGTAAACAACTTTCTTGAGAATCTGGAACTTGCACATTCTCAGTTTCCAGCACATGATTTGTAGAAGTACCACTGCCATCAGAAATTTTGCTTGAAAGCTTCAAGTCTGAAAGAGATATATAACCTTGTAATAAAAGTAGTTTCTAATGAAATTTCACTATGCAGTCAGAAACAAGTATTTCATATTCAAGATACATATAAAACCTTTAATACATAATTTTTTGGCTGAAGCTTGTATAGAGTAATTAACATTTTTTACAAGTAAGCATATACGGTTTTTAATTAGTAGTTTTTCACAAAATAGCATTTTTAAATGTTCAATAACTTTAATACGATCTCTCCTTGTCATGTGTAAATATTTAGTCAACATTCAATTGTGCTCAAAGTGTTGCAAAGCATATCAGCAGTTATTCCTCTAACGATTTTAGTGGAAATTCTCAAAAGGAAAAAAATAAATAAATAAATAAATAAATAATCTAAGAAGTTTTGTAGGGAGTTTATACAGGTCAAGAATTGGTATTCTTTGATCAATGAATTGTTTTCAACAAGTAATCTTAGACTAAAGAATCACAACATGGAATGCAAAATACAACTAAATTTATGGCTTTTACATTCATATTTAAAATAAAACAGTGATTGCTGTATAACTGTATTTTTCCTTTTTTTAAAATTTCTTATTATTTTAAATACACTATTAATTTATGATCGCCTTGATAAATGATTTAACACTAGTTTTAATAAAAAATTCGAAACTTGCACACTAATGAGCAATAAATCTCAATATTCATCAATGGAAATTATTAGTATTAATTAAAACAACTTTACTTCAGCCTCTATTATGAATTTCAAGCATTTATATTGAATGCAAAATATAGTATACAGATTTTAAAGCTAAAAAATCTCTTCTTCCTTTATTTTAAAAAACAATACCATAAGTAGTATTGAATCATAAGCATATTGAGGTTGGTCAATCTCTGCCTTATACTATATTAAAATTAAGAGATCATTAATTTCATATGTCAAAAATTACTGAAAAAAAACAACAACAAAACACTAAAATTTGTTTCCTGTTTAAGACTTTCAGAAACATGTATTTTATGTAACATATTATAAAATTTTAAATTTGACTTGGGAAATATTAAAATATTTCAGGGATGAAATGCAAAGATATATCATTTATATTTATGAAGAAAAAAAATGTCAGTAAAATTTGACATTATTGTCATATCTTCTTTTCCGATGCAGGTAAACTATATAAAAACTGTGTAGTTGGCCTTGTTAGCCTTTGAGTTTGAAAAACTTGATAAAAAAAAAGAAAAAGAATGATTCTTTGCAGCACAAGTTTTCAGCTTACAAGGATTAAAACGAATATTTCAGATACACTAAGAAACCTGAATATATTTTCCCATCAGGAATCATAAGTAAGTGATTGTCATAAATATTGCACAGCATGGCATTTGACAATGAATGTAAAATTCTAAGAATCTACTAAGCTAGCTCCAGAAAGCTTAATTTTGAAAAAAAAAAAAAAAAAAAAAAAAAAAAAGGATTAAATAGACCCTTAAACATAAAGCTAGAATTACGATTTTTTTTTTTTAATTCAGAATTTTGAATGATTTTTTTGCAAAAATCAAACTTGATTAATAGGAAAAATAAAATGTTTGTCATTGTTCACAGATATTTGGGAAGCAGCAATATTTGTATTATCATTAAAAAATATCAAAAAATACATCAGACTCTTAAATCTGAATATTCTCACAGAAAATATGATGATAAAATCTTTAAAAATTTCCTACCTTACAAAATGGGTAGAACTGCAAGAGGAATATCTTACTATATGATTTTAAAAAGATGAATCATTCGCATATAAGCCTGAACCTTATTGATGCAATTTCCACTAACAACAATAAAATTGCCAAATTTATTTTTAGTAATAGGGGAGCAAGTGACAAGTTCAGGGTACACAAGCTGGTGGCAAGGACAAGGTCAGGATATTCAGGACACAAGCAGTCTGGGTCAGCTGCCAGTTAGAAAATTAATAAGCTAATTAGGAAAAGCGTTGATTCAGGTTTTTACTGGACTTTTCACCCATTTACAGAATAAGAATATTTTGCAATGAATCATTAGTAAATCATGTTGTTATGACAAAAAAAAAAATGTCTTGTACAGTTATTGTGGCAATATTGTAACACAGCATTAAGAAATACATAAATGATATCATATGGAAAATCTAACATTATTAAAAATTATTAATACGCACCGGAATTATTAGATGAAGTTTCAGAATTTCTGGCGGCTAATCTAAATATAAAAAACAAATTAATTAAGATCAGGCACTTTGAAAAAATGTGAACATGATAATTTTGGGGAAGAAAATAATTTAAATATTATACTGCAGCAAAACAAAAAAGCATTAAATGGTTACAAAAACAACTGCTAAAGATATTAAAACTACAGACTTTTAGAATTTTTTTAACTTAAAAAAAGTTAATTCCTATATGCAAATTGTGAAGAGAACACGATTATCATTTTTACAAAATTATATTTATTAGCAATAATAAACACTTGTATTTTTTGGATCAATTTGGAATACACATAAATTTTATATTTGAATCAATTTAGTCAACATATAATTATATATGAATCAATTCAATAAACATATCATTCTCATGCTACATCAATAAATCAAATAAAGATAACTAACTGAAAAAATGAAGAAAATTAAACTAATTTATTTAATAATATGTGTATATATATCTGGAAATCCTAAAACAATGTACTAGAAAATGTATTTTTCTAAAATTATTTTGATGGTAAAGAAAAAAAATTAAGTAGCTCATATTAAAAAAAAAAAAGAATAAAAAGCTAAGAATTGATGATAATCTAATTTAAGCCAATTCTTGATGGGAAAAAAAATATTATTTATCATACTTTTAATCTTTGAACACTATATCAGACAACATTGTGCTTTGATGTATTAATTTGCATGCAAAACAAAATACTGCTAAAATAAGATTAAAATGGTATACCGAGATCAAAAGTTTACATAATGTAAAAATAATATGTTTATGCATCGCAGAAAAAAAATTCCTGAAAATTAAACAACTTTTGGTATTTTTCCGTTAGCCAGACAGAAGTGAAAAATCTCCAAATAATATAGAATTCTGCTAAATTTCTTATGCCAAATTCGCATTTGGTTCACAATTGGCGCCATTTGAGCCCGGCTAACGGAAAAGTACCCAACTATTATTATTTTTTTTAAATAAATAGAAAAGTCATTATTGATATTTAAGATTCTACATAAATTCATCATTTACTTTTAATTACTTAAAGACTGTATTCAATGATACTGCACCTGGTGTATAACCTCAAATTTATTGCAAACAGAATTTATTATTGACTATAATACAAGTTCACCAAAACATATCAAGTTTCATTAAATTAATTTCACATGATTTTTGGCACTTTTATAACTTTAGGAAACAAAGAGATGAGAGAATAATAAATATATAAAACAGAAAGTAAATACCTCTTTTCAGCAGCAGCTGCCATCTTATTTCGAAGAATTGGATCCATATCTGAAGTTACTGATGAAAAAAAATTATTTGAAAAAAACTATATAATATTAAAAGATTATTAACTTATAAAAAATTGAAATTATTAAATTATCATTTCTTATGATAAAGTGCTTTCTGACAACAAAACACTCAAAGTCTAATCTTTATTTTTTTAAATTTTTTTTTTCTTTTGTTTCACTATCTACGTTCCTTTGGTGTCATATATTTTCAAAAAACTCACCCCCTCCCCCTCCTGAATCAATGCCAGTCATTCTCTATTCTTTTAAATACGATTCTCCTTTTTATTAAAAAAGCAATTTTTATGAAAACATTTTTTTCTCCTTCATTCATTTGATTAGCATTTAAAGAATTTTACTCTTATGAATTATTATTCAATAATAATAAAGAAAGTATTTCAAAATTACTTTTTATTTCATATATAAAAATAATTAAGTAAATTTGATATACTGGGGAATTATAAGCTCATAATGTCCTTATGACTATTTTTAATTGTTTATTTAGGAATATGTCCTTATGACTATTTTTAATTGTTTATCTAGGAATATACTTGATTATCATAAGCCTTATCCAGAATGGATTATATAATTTAAAAAAAAATAATTGAGGCTTAGCTTTGATATACAATCATTTGGCGCCTTGCATTGACAATTTTTCGGTGGTGCTTTTGCTGTTCGCGCCACATACGTCCATTTCACTAAAATTTGGCAATAAACTATTTTTTTTGGTGAAAATGACTGTATATCAAAGTTGATCCAAAATTAATTATCTATTGCAAAATCCAAAACACCTGCAATTGATGACCATACCTGGAACCTTGATCCAAACTGAAGCCATAAGAGTAAATGCTTTATTTAGAAATCTATTTAAGTGGATCATTTTATTTTACATTTGGCTATAGTAAGTTATACTCCCTCCAAGAAAGACAATTCTTATGTCATGCTTACAGCTGATAATTTTATTTAATGTTACAAAACTAATTAAATATGAATATATTAGAAGCAAAGTATGAAACAATAGCATTGTATATAATACCAGACACTTTTAGGCAAAGTTTGAAATATGAGAATTATTACATATTTTCTCTAATTACCTATAGAATGACAAATACTATTTAGGCAAAATATGAAAAAAGGTCCTAATAAGGCTATTATATAAATAATGTGCATTCCTCAAAAATACAGATGTTATTCTGAAAAAACAATGAGAGTGCCATTAAAAAATTTATTTAAAATATGTAAAGAAAAATGGAAGTTGTATAAAACAAAATGTATGTCTTTCTTATTAAGGGAAAAAAAATTATATAAAAAATAAGAAATTACAATTAACCTACTTGTTGCAACATGGTAGGCTTGAACGGCATTTTTCAAGCAAAGACATTTCATATTTTTGCACTTAATTTTACCTACACATTTGAGTTATCTTTGGCCACTTCCACTAGATTGAACAATTGCAACTGACCAGAGAGGAATTTTGTCGTCAAGAATATCTTCAATTCTAAGCAAGTTCTAAGGGCATAAAAAGAATTGTGATTTCACATATACTTGCTTAAAATTCTTTCATAAGTTCCAAGTCAGTAGAAATCATCCTTTGTCACACCAATTACAGCTGCCAAGATATTGGTGAATCTAAGACAATATATTTCCTTGCTGACATCAGGAATAGGAACTCGCATAGTAGGTCCCAAAGAAGCAGTGAAAAAAATTTTCAATCAGAGATGCATTCCATACTTTGCTGGTTTCTCAGTTGACATTCTATAAAATGCCTATAATTGTTCCATACATTGCCGGCTACTTTTAGGCATTATATACAATGTGCAGGCATTCTATAGAATTGATTTCATAATTTGCCAGTAACAAATAATAAGATGGCTAAATAGAATGAGAGAAATTTAACAGGATGTATTCATCCCTAATTATAATATCGTAGATTCGGCCTTAGAGAATGACTTACTTATTCAGTTCTATATATTAACTTCAGTCTTAGAGAGGGTCTTATATGAAGTGTGCATATAATATGCACATGTCATATTTTTAAAAATAAATATGTTGGAAAGGAAGATTATAAGACTCATTAGCCATTTATTCTCGTTAATCTAATGATCAAAACATAGGTAGATTTCATGTCAATGGTTGCAAAATAACTAAAAAGATAATTTATCCATTCAACAAAGTCGTATATGGAATAAACACTTCTTCAACAGTTGCTATTCTTAAATCATTTTAACAGTATTTGTATATTAATCGCATGGCATATGTAAGTTTTAGGCTTAACTACATATCACTAATAAATATGGTCCTTTACATGGGCCATAACATGACACCTTTGACAATTAGCTACTAATGATAACATATCTTCTGCTATTTTATTTGCCGATTAATCACTGTCATGTGATTAATATACAAGTATCATTTAGACAACCAGCATTTTACTAGATTGTCTTTGTATGCCAATTTCTAAAATTGTTGAATTAACGAACTGAATTACATTCCTGTGACTTTACAATTTTATCCTACAGGCATTTGTGCAAAACAAACATATCATTTTCAAAATTACCTTCTTGGAAAAAGGGAAGCTAAAACGAACTGATGCTTAATACAATTTTTTGGCTAAACTAAATATTATAGATTTAATCCTCTTAATCTTCTAAAGATGATAAATTGTCAAATGAATTTTTTTAAATAAAATTAAATGTTTTCTTTAATTAATATTTGGTGAATTTTCTACTGTGCAGCATGTTTTGGTAGAAATTGCTGAAAAAAAATTCATACCATGTTCTTAAGTTTTACAATTTTTTTAACATACATGCAAAAAAATATAGCATATATATATATATATAATCAACCAAACAAACAGGCTCCCCCTAAAGGAAACAGAATCCATCGTTTCACTATAAAGTTGGGAATCTGCAGTAATATTGTAATTGTTTGGATAATAAAAAGTTAGGAAATTTAAACTGAAATTTTATATTTCCTCAATAAGAGAAATATGTCTAAATAGAAAGTCGTATATGAAATGGATGACTTTTTAATAATATTCTAAAATAACCTGCAAGAATTTTATTACCTCAAAAACACAATACTAAATCTTATACAAATTATTTAATAAATTATATAAAAAAATATTTCCTGAACGTCGAGCATTCAGTTTGTTGGTATTTCATTAGCATTCTCTAAAATAAATAAAAAAAACTATCTGCAAAGAAATTTACACGTTTGTTTTGGTAAAATGCAATAATAAATTTTTTTCAATAAGACAAAATTGAATATTTCGTATAATTAACTAAAATAATAAAACCATCCTTTTAGTCTGATTCAACTACAGGAAAGCTACAAATAAAACTTACATTCAATATTTGGCTTCTTACTTAGGGCAAAGCTCTCTTTGATGTTAATTTGCCTCAATCGTTTCTGTCCTTTTAACATGTTCGATATGTTGAAGTCATTAAACTTCCTATATTGCGCAAGATGACAACATTTTTTTTGTTCTAGATAATATAAATGTCTCACTATTTTCAACTGCTAGAAGGGTTATCATTGCGAAATAGTCATCAAACAACAATAAGTTCCTTCACAGCAATTCCCGACCTTTTATTTCATATTAATCCTTTCTATAAAAAAGAACGTGAATTTTAAAATCAAAGCAATAAGAATTCTTATTTGACAACTTCAGTAATGTTACCATAAACATGTACCGACATAAACATTTCCAGTTTCTGTCTGTTTTCAAAATAAAAGAACAGAACTACGTCATTTCAGCATTGCCTAACATTTCTTAGAAAATATGGTTCAAAACAATGTGTTAAATTTAATATATAAAAAAGAAATTAATAATTTCTATAAGAACTGCAAAAATTTATATTGAAGTTTTATAATTCTATCAGAATTCAAATAAGAATAAATTTTAAATAATAATATTTTTCTGACCAAAATTGTTACAAATTTAATTTCTGTTTGAAATGTATTGAAAGTTGAAGTATTTCTCAATACTTCAACTTTCAATAACTTAAACTTTGAATACATGCATGTGGTTAACTGTTTACATTTGCACGCGTGCTGCATTTGATTTGGCGAAATTTCAAAAACGATTAATTGCTAAAGATTTCTTGAATTTACTACAACCATGCAATTACCAGTTCCTGATGGTCTGGAAAAAGCTCCGAAAAATATTGATAAAAATATTTTTGATTTATTATGGAAGTTAACAGATAATAAAACTAAAAGCCGAATTGAGGCATGTTCGGATATTTTGAGTATCTTGCGAAGGAAACAAGATGAAGTAATTTTTATGTTTATAAAATTATTTTCACCGTACTTTTATAGATTTTGCATTCTTGTTGTTTTGGATTTTTTTCTATCTTTTTATTGTAAATATTCGTTTTGTAATATATGATGTCTCTATCTTCAAGTAGATCTTGAACATGTTCAAACAGGTCATAAATTTTTTAGTTATAATTGCTTATAAATTCATTCTCGCATATATTAACTCTTTGAAAAATGAAAATAATGGCATTGTAAAGAAAGAGCAAAGCTGGTTTTACAGTCATAATGTCAGAATACTAGTTCATGAGGCCTACCAAGTATTCTTATGTCTACCTTGAGTAGAAGGAAGGATTTTCATTTCAGAATTGACTAATAACTGGTGATTTCACTATTTAATCTATTCATTTGCACTAATTAAAGAAAAAAAATGTGACAATGGGAATTTTCAGGAATATGAAAGATTTAAGAATTAAATCCATCTCTAATATGTTTGAATTTTCTATGGAATTGTTATTATGAATATTGTTGCTTTTCTTTTAAAGACTTTATTCATCTATTCTGAGTTCAGTTTTCATGTTCTCATAATTTTGCTGATAATATTTAGATAGAATTTTTTAAAAAAATTTTTGTGATAAAAATTATATTCTTTTTTGAAATATTTGTCAAGAGTATAAAATAATATTCATCATGATTGTTGCAATTAATTTTTACTTGCTTTTTTTATTAAAATTTTTTTTAATTTCTTACAGGCAGAAAATTCCAGAGAGCCAACTAAAGATCTCCAATATTGTCTTGAGAGACTTGTTAGAGGGTTAGCTTCATCTCGAGATTCAGCAAGACTGGGCTTCTCGCTCCTGTTAACAGAGGTGAAATTGCCATAATTTATTGTATTTATTTTGATACACTGAACAAGAATCTTTTATTCGGTATCTCATAGATGATACATACTAGAATTTTTATAGTATATATTTTGTTAGAATTTCAATAATAATTAAGATTTCTAGAATATCTTTCTATAAATCTATCTATAAATATCTATCAAAGTAGTTTTTTTTATGAGATTTTTAATGCAATTAAAGAATCAAGTATGATTTTGACTGAGATCTACAAATTAACAGATAAGAGTTAGCTAGTGTGATAATTCAGACAACATATCCAAATAGTTACTATCAATTCTTTAGCTTGATTATTTCTTGGAATGGATTTTTGAATAATAGATATTTAATTATTATTTACATTAAAGGACTTGCTATCAAAATGAACCTTTTCTCTTCCAATTTTTTTGTGATTAAAAATTCATGGCATTAGTAAATGCTTAAAGCATTAACTGAGCAATAAACAAACGAGAGTTAAAATAGGTTAATGAGAAATAATTTCTCCCCATCATTAAAATAAAACTTACTCCATAATTGAATAAATTTCCCTTATTTTTTGTCATATAATCAAACGTGAATACATTATAAATTGAGTAATAATAAATACATATATATAATGCACGAAAGCATAGCAAAGCAATTGTTATCCTAATATAAAACTGTTGCACTAGAGTTCAAAAATTAAAAATTCAAATCTCTGTTAACAGAGGATTCCCAATTATTTTCCATTAGCTTGTGAGCAGTGCCATCAATATCAATGTTATTATTGATATCTTTTTTATATCCACTTATACCGTAATGAGCCTCATCATTAAGGTATATTAACACTCCTACCAAAATAAGCCTCGCAGCATTTTTATGTTACATAAAAAGCAATGTATTTTAAAGTATTAAGTTGGTGAATTTAAGAAAAGATTAGCTTTTAATAATAATGTACTTAATTATTTTTATTTATACATTATATTATTTTTTTAAATATTGAATATATTTTTAGTCACAATGCATTGATTTTATGCACCTTATTTTTAATCATATTCTATTATTTATAATTAAGAATTTCTTTATCGTATAATTTTCAGTTTGCAATCATAGGTTAATTTTTCTCTTAAGACAGAATATGATATGGTGCAGATTTTATAATTTATAATAATATTTCAAAATGTAAAATCTTTGAACAATATTTATTTTAAATATGAAGATTTTTATTGCTTAAATAAAATTTACCTAGTTTTAATATTTGAAATAATATTTATATAGTTATTAAAAAATTAATTTTAGATTTTGAAACATATGGATGTGGAAATAGAGGACATTTTGGAACTGGTGAAACAACATCTCTCTGTCTCATCTGCACTGGTATGTATCATTTTATAAATTTTGTTTGCTACTCATATAGTGTATGATATACTTTTCTGTGTAAGTATTTCATAACGGAAGCTGGGTTTGGTTTGGTTGGTTTAGTTATATTAACGTCTTGTTTGAAGCAACACTTGGGCTATTTTGGGACGGACCTCGTAATTTTGAACCGCGGTCAGATGACGAGGACGACACCTGAGCTGGCATCCCCCTCTCCACACCGCACCAGCTGGAGGATGTTTGGTCAGGATGGATTTAACGTGCAACAGACCCCCTTACATGACGGTTCTTCGATGGAATCGTCTCTCGAACCTGAAACCCTCCGGTTCCGAAGCCGAGACCTTACCACCAGGCCGCCGCAGCAGCCCCCAACAGAAGCTGGGAGGAATGAGAAAAGGACTAAAGTGTGTTTTAAATGCAGAATGATATATATACAGAAAGTATGAAAAAGTTAGTGAAACAGCTTCAGATGTTTATTCTCCCAAAATGGATGGTGTATGTTTTGCACCAGAAGTTTGCTATTTGTTTGTGAGAATGGTGCAGCTGTTTTAGTAATTGATGAGGATTCTCATATTTCCAATGTCTTAATGTGGCATCCTATATTGTTTTTATTTTATATCCTTGCCTATTGTTCATCTCTTATATAACAACTAAATTGATTGGTAATAAGGAATAATCAACAATGTTTGATTGACAGAAATTATGGATCCTATCTCATAACATTTTCCTCACAGATTCCCGGTTTTGTGTGGAAATACATGGTTATTCTTACTCACAAATAGCTTATTAGTTTCAAAAGCTCTTATGAATATTAGTAATAAATCCCCTAAACTAATTACACGTATCGAGCGAAATTTGTTTCTCAAAATAAAATTAAATCTCTATAACTTGTTTGGACTCCAAGTCATGCTTGCATTCCAGAAAATGAACAATTGGATAGTTTAACTCGAAAAGTATAAACTTCTGAAGCTTTGAATGAATATCTCCTTAAGATGTCTTCCGACGCACCAAAAATGAAATTCTTAGGATAGAATTTAAACAATGAAAAGAAAGTACTATAGTGAATCTTTTTCTCTCTTGGAAAGCATTAAACTTAGACATCACCAATATCTTTCCAAGATGTCTTACTCTCATGCTGACATTCTGGAACCTCTCCATCCCATGAAAAGCTATATAGGTATTGTTTGACCATTTCACCCAAATGTCCTGCTTGTAATAATCCACCCAATTAATCTGCTTTCTCTATGTTCTGCTAGGATATAGAACACATTCTATTTCGTTGAAAAAAATGTTTTAAGTTTCTATGAGTAAATTTGGATGTGAAAGGGAATTGGTCCACTTTCTTTGTCTTGGCTCTTTGATTTAACAGAAGATGCAGCAAAGCAAACAAATTTCATTGTCAAATTTCTTAACACTAGGATTATCATGAGTTGGCATATACCTATTTCTACTAAAAGGGTCAAAATGACCTCTTTTGGTATTTAATTAGAAAAAATATGAATTGACCTATCTATTATGAAATTAAAGTTGAAAAAAAAAAACTTTTATATTTTCAATATATTTGTTGTGGTGTGGTGTGATGAAAAGGCAGCTCCTCTGTGTTTATTTACTTAAAAAAAGTGTTTATTTTCTAATCTAGGCCTTCAAGATCATCTATTCTTTTACCATCGTCTTCTACCAAAACATTAACTAACACGAGTTCTTGCTAACAACCTGTAATAGCTTCTATCTGACTGACTTTCGCTTCATCTTCTTGCTTCTTATATACACACATTTTACTAACACATACTTATTTCGATACTTATAACCTGTATTTATGTGTGTCGCTATCAAGCTGTTACATATTTAAATATAAATGTATGTATTCTCAACAATATTTATTTGAATGGTTAGAATGACTCTTTCAGTAAAATTAGGTATACTATATACATTCCTCTGAAACTAAAAAAAGAAAAAGATAATATTTGAGATCATATGTTTTATAAATGTAAGTAAAAATTTATTAAAATATTCTCATAAAATATGGCAATAATTTTCTTGAAAAACATTAATGAAAAGTTTTGTCAGAGGGGTCAAAATGACTCCTTGGTAAACCCAGTGTTAAGCAACTTTCTGATCCTTAAATTTCCTTGGACAAGCTTTACTTGTTATCTTTTTGTTTTGTCATGGTTTTCAGGAATTTAGCTTTCCTCTTCATCTTTTTCCCTTTTGTCCTTTTAAGTTTAGTTTGAGGCCATCTTTTTTTGTATAATATTTGTAAAGCTTCTTGCCAACACAACATTTCTTAATAAGAGTTGAGAAAAATGAAGATAGAACAATTGAATGGCAAATATAAATCTCAAAGCACTATTGAACTGAACTGATCTCATTATGACTCTTAAAAATATAGTCATTTGTGACTACTCCAACCTGCTCAAAGGCACACAGAAATTTTGAATGATTGGAACACAGCCAAAGAATAGGCAGGAATAGTAGAGTATTAAGTGTCGTCACCGGTCATGGTACAGCTCCTCTTGTAGAAGGCATGCACCATTATCGGCTGGTCTGTACCACTACATCATTCTGTGCTTACTAGGACATCAAAAATCAGACACAATACCCAAAACTGCTCATTCCCATATCTGAGAAACTTCTTTCCTTGGTGGATGGGGGGGAGGAGGTATTAAAAATATAATTTTTTCCCATTTCTTCACTGCAGATGACATTCTGTACATGTAATTTAACTGTTAAATAATAATTCATCATTTTTAAGCATTACAATAGATATTTTGCTGTACTGCTCAAATTTGTAATTAATTTTATATTTCGAAATCTGAAACATATTTTTATAATAATGTTTATGAATTTAAACCTAAAAAATACCTTTATCAGAGCTATTCATTTTGCTTGTGCTTGTTTCTTGATAATGCTAACAAAAAAATTTCTCTTTTTTTTTTTTTTTTTTTTTTTTTTTTAAATTTAGGAAAGAAAAGATGCTGTCTTTGGACAACTGTTTGCATGTGTGAGCATTGTGCGATCAGGGAAACTTGCACATCACAGTCATCTTTCATTTGTTGTTACAATGTTGAATGATTTATGGCATGGAAGAAGTTACATATTAAAAGCCTGTTATGAAATTCTCGCAGAATTGTTTTCTCAAGTAGGCTTCTTTTACTATATCTATTCTGTTATCATTTCATAGTTCTTTTTTTATTTTTTTTTATTTCACTTGTTTATTTTGAATTCTAGAGAATTTACCTATCTATATTATCTGTTCCAAATCTAGTATAAGCTGGTAGTATACATTTTAATATGAAAAATATATTAGTAATTATTGCTAATAAATAAATTAGGAAATTCAAGAGGGTTAGAGAGGTACAAGAAATACATTTTTTTTAAGGTTATGTAGATATTTTATTTCTCCCTTGATTCTTAATTAATTGGTAATAAATTAGTTGATAATATTTTTTGTGCTTCAACTGTTCATTATATTTCAACTGTAATCCATTGAAGTTAAAAATATGTTTGATTGGAAGTTTAAAAGTTTATTATTATCATGGATGATGCATTAAACAAATGAAGCAAATAAAAAAAAAGACTGAAATATTTAGAGTCAATTTCATATACTAGTTATTTTTGCTTGTAGAAACCCATTAAAAATTTATATCACATTTAAAAACAGAGTATTCAGTTTGGATGTTACAAGAGCTAATATATATATATATATATATATATATATATATATATATATATATATATATATATATATATATATATATATATATATAACAATTAAACTTTATTCTTTAAAGAAATTAGCTTTTCTTTTATTTTTAATCTTGGAAGTGTTTTAAACACATCATGAAATTTAGAAATCAAGCTAGTTCAGTTTTTTTTTTTTTGGTAAAAACTATTGTTTATATGTAGATTATGATGAAGTTATGTATAAATTTTATAGTTTTTATTATTTTGGATAATCTGGTTGCTAATCTTTTTACTGATCTGTATGTTTTTAGCTGTCTTTGATTAATATATTTTTGAATAAACGAATAAATAAATGATTATTACAAATTGGATAATTGAGCTTAGAGTTTTTTTAACCATTGTAAATATATTTTTTATTTCAGCTTTCTGAAGAGATATTTGTTAACAATGTTTGGCCACATTTAAAAGAAAAACTGTCTTTTGGCTGGGAGAAATGTTCAGCTGATTTGATATGGCCTTTATTTTTATCTATAAGGATGTTTCCAGTAAGTATTAATTAGTGTGTGTATGTAAAGCATGTTTAACAGTTGTGTGGCTAAATAGAAACTTTTGCTCATTTTAATTTAGTTTCATTCTGGAGGCATGATTTATACAAATAAAAAGTGGTAAGAGAGACGTCAGTCTGCATCGCAACCCAAGAGCAGAGCAAAGGAGACCAAAATGCTTCCCTTCAATAGTTTTACTATAAGATTTTGATAGGGATTTCTTTTGATGTATGTAGTCTTAGGAAAGGGAAATTTAGATATCTTTAAAGGAATGTGATAAACTTTAAAAAATTTTATCCCTTTGCTCAGAGCTTGAGGACCTGCTAATTCAGCAGTTTTATTGAATGTATTTTGAATTAATTAAATAAATAAGTGCAATTGGATCAGGAAAGATTTTAGAATGAAGTTAATATGAACTAAATTAATATAAAAATTAGGAAATTAATTAAATTAGGTTAAGAAATATTGCAAATATATATATTAAGCAAGTAAATCTATTATGCAAAGATTTAATTGTTTCCTTATTTCAGTCTCTCCTTTGATTATGTAATATTTTAAAAATGACTAGCTAAGAAATGATATTGTAGATTCGTTTTCCAATATTCATAAAGGAAAAGCTTATGCTAATTTTAATGTAATGAATCTGTATTCAAATTTTTTAAAAATGAATATCTAAAATAAAAGAATAAAACAAACTTTTTATTCTTTATGAGCATGTATTCACAATTTGCACAGTTTCTTTATGTGAATCTTTTCCATATGTGAATTCTTTTATTTTTTAATTTGGCTATAACATTCAAAGCAGATTGTAAGAATAAAATTTAAAAATTGCTGCCCAATCTGATTCCTTATTTTATGGCTGAATTAATATAATTTCATTGAATACGTTTTGGAATATTAAAAATGGGTCAAAGAACAATAATCTATTTCTTAGTTATATTGGCAATAAAACTTCATTAACTAAAAATAAATATTGTATGTTAATTTTTTAATAAATGTTATTGCTGCAGTTATATTGCATAGGCATTAGAATTATAAATAGACCTAATTTTTTTTATTGAACTAGATGCATATAATTGGAAATTAATGCACCAATATTAAAACTGTATGTAATTTGAAAATTATATTGATTTACCTCATGATAATATGTTTTAGTCAAAAGATTTGATTTTAATTATTATATTTGTTTTTACCTTATAGAGTGCCGTTACACCTAAATTTTTAAAGAAGAAGTGGGGTGCAGAAGACATATTATCTTCTGAAAATTATGATCATATTAAAAAGATTTTACGAGTAAGTTCAGTATTTAAATTTGTTTAATTAATTGGCAGCACTTTTTGGCAAATTCTGATTATATGATACCAATTCTGGCTTCTGTTCTCTTTATTTTCTCGTATAAGAAAGTATAGTAATTGTCAAGAGATTCGAGCTTGAAAGTTTGAAAATGTCCATCCGTCTGTCTGTGAGTGACAAACATAACTCAAAAACGCTTTGAACTAGATGGTTGAAATTTGGTATATGGTTTTTACACCAAGTTTGCAGATTTCTATCAGCTGTTGAGTAAAGTCAATTCTGAGGAAATCCTTCTGGCTGTTCTATAAAATTAACACGATAATTACAAAATGAAGAGAGCTAGATAGATAACATTTGGTACACAGATTTAACATCTATAGTGTTGACACCCGCCAAATTTTGAGTCAAATCCAACCATGAGTAGACTAACTGTTGGTCTGTACTTTCAGAAATAAGTAAATGCTATAATTCAAAATGCAATGACTTAAATATAACATAAATGCAATGAATAAATATTTGGTGTGAGAATTTCTGATTATGAGTGCAGTTTTCAGTCAAATCTTTGTGTCAATTGGTTGAGAAAAACAAGTCCAAAGCACAATTTCAATTTTTAGATATTATTAACGCATGCCAGGGATTAATTGCTAAATAACCCTCCAAGTATCATGCAATAGATTCAGTAAAAATGCTAAATTCACTGCAAAAGTTAATATTTTATAATTATTGTGCACCATTGCTGTGTAAAGGGTCCTCTGGCAAGACAAGTTTATTAGAGAGTATGCTAGAAAGTTTTGGAGAAACCAGTTCTGCCTGTTTTTAAATGAAGGAGAGAAATTTTCTGTACTATCTCCCTTTTTTGAAGTTATAATATACTTGTTTATTTTTAGCAAACGACTTCATGTCTCCCAATATTACATCCTTTATGTTGCGAGATGTTACATCTCTGTCGGCTTCGAAGTGATGGAAAGGAACTTTGGAGAACTTTAATAGATGGTAAGGAACGAATTCATATTCACAAAATACAATAATTTTTTTTATTGATATACACAACTTACTAAAAATGATTTGTATCAAGAAAGAATTGCTGATTTTTATGTTTCCTATACAATCTCTTGTCAGTGACAAGTCAATTTTTTGGGTAAACTGCATAAAACAATATTCCTAATTAAATAATATTGAATATCATCCAAATATATTTAAAGTAGTTTATATTCTTATGGAAAATTTAAAATTATGGAAAGCTCAATAATAAATAACGATACTTTATTCAACAATAACAACAAAAGGAAAAGAAAAGAAACACACAGACAACAAAATTCAACTGCAGCATTTATAGCAAACAGCAAATAATCTTAATAGTTCAAAGTTCTCCAAGAATTAAATCCACAAGAGAGAAACTTTGCGTGGCTCTTCATGCCTTTCAATCATCTGTTACTCTCCACCAAATACTGTATGTCCACCAAGTGAACACTTCCCGCCAAATGTCTATGGTGGGCGTTAAAGAAATTGGTTACTGTAGGAAGAGTTCATTTCGCTTAGGTAGAAATTAATTCAAGTTTCTTACACTGGCCCATTTAGTGCGAAATTGGTAATATTTTGTAATATTGCATTTAAATTTTGAAACAAATTCCAAAAATGATTCACTAAATTCAAAATTATTTGAATACTCAGAATTTTGAAAATATTTGATATTTTTGCTATATGAATACAAAGAGCAACACAAATCAAATGCAGAAACTGAATAATTCGTATGTCTAACAACTGCACAATAAGAAAATAATCAAGTAAGAAATCTAAAGCAGAACCATACATGAGAAAAAAAAAAATCAATCTTCTTCATTTCATTTGTTTTAAATTTATGTAAGTAATTAATATCAAATTTTCTGCGAGGTGATCTGTCTAATTTATACATAAAAGTATTTTGAATTTGAAAAAAGAAATTGCTCATTCAGTTGCTTGATTTTTTAGTCTCTCCTGTCTTAAATTGAAAGGGCATTTTGAAATTTAAGAGACAAGAAAAAATTATTAAATAAGGAAATGCAGTTAATACTAACCAAAAAAAAGTTAATAAAATATAAAAGAAGTAAGCTAAGCAAAGATGAAGACATATGCCACTGTGGCTAAAGTGAGAAGCCTCTTTATAACAGCTTCTTTTGTCCCTTCAAATTGGTGCCAAGAAAAAAAGAAACCCTTAGACTTCCTTTCGATTCCTCCTGTTCGAAATAGATCTTCCCTACCGAAACCCATTTCTGTAATGCCCACCATAAATATAGACATTTGGCTGGCAGTGTTCTCGTGGTGGACGCTTCAGCTGAATTCCACCTTGCTACTCAACTTATTTGTAATTACTACTGACTGACTTCCAAATTTGTCTCTTGGGTTTTAGGAGTTTTCATGACTGGGTAAAGATGATTCTAGAAATATCACTATAACACACATCCTAATGTACCTACACCACGATCTTGTCTTGGAATATATGATTTTGTCCCAAAGATTAGATGTCATTGATTCAGTTCATGAGAGCTTTTTATAAAACTGCCTTCTGTACCATGCACCCAATTGGTCTGAGAAGCAGTTTTACAAATTCATAAAAGTATAGTATATTTGAAAGTAATTTAAGTATAAAACATTTACATACTATATTATGAAGATATATTTTTAAATAGTTTAATATCTCAACTGAATTTGTAGAATAATTTCATACAGAATGCAATTTCAATTATTATATTTGTTAAATTTATATTTTATGTTGCTAGAAGAGGGTAACTGTGGAATTCATTTAATATTTCAGATGTTCTGTGAATTTTTGATTGAATCAAATCGACATTCTGCTTACAAAACAGAATGCATTATACTGCTAGATAATAGATAAAAATAAACAGGCCATTTTTCTTAATTTCAGAATTTTAAATAATGCTAAAATGTATGCCATTTAACAGTGATTGATCATTAATTATTCTTCTTAGATGAGTTTTCATTGTATCTAAGAAGTTTTTTAAACATGTGACATATTTAATGAATTGTTTAAAATAAAGTTTAAAAAAAAAAAAAACAGTTCACATTTCTTATATTTTGTTCTCAACCAGTAGGTTCTAAAAATGAGTCCTGTCCATTTGTATCTGTCCATTTTTTTTTAAAACGTCTCAAGATGCATGTATAAAATATTTGATATGCTCTAATACATTTAAGTTTTATTGGATTATCATATGATATTAGATGATCACTTGTAAATTTCCCATTGTTTTGAGAGTACATCTGTATAGTAAATTGACAAAATATATAATTTCAACTTTAATTAGTTCTAGTTTTAGAAATATTTGTTTATTTTATTTGTTTAGTATATTGGTCATCAAACAATCTTTTTTTAATATTAATTAACCTTATTAGGGCAACTAATTTATTTTATGGATAATATTTTTATTAATTTCTTTATTAAAATAGTTTTATAGATTGTATTTTCACCATTTTCCTGAATACTGAACTATATTTTGAGATTATTTGAATTGTAAAATTTAGTACTCAAATTGCATCTGCACTTTTAATTTTTTCTGTTCTATTTTCATGTACTAATGTAAATTATTTTTATCTTAAGAATTCAATAAAAATTACTTTTAATTGAATGTTTTGTTTGTTTAGATAATCTGTTTGAATTAGACCAAACTGAAAAGGCTTTTGTGGGCTTTGAAATGGCGAAAAAAGCTTTGCAAGAAATTCATAAGAAAAAAGTGGTGAGTTACTTTTAATTTTATCAATCACTGATCTTTATTAATGTGCATTTAAGACAGATACCATATTAAAGTAATAAAATTTTTGTTATATTATTATTTTATGTTATATAGCAGTCTTTAATTTGTTAAGTCTTGGTTTTGTTTGTTGTTTTTTTCTGTTTCTGAGGGCTATAAAAAAGTCTCTAAACTATTGGCATTTTTTTTTTTTTTTTGACGATTTGGCGAAAATAATTTAATTGTTACCAACAGCCATCAGGAATGGGAAAAGTCTATTGAGCTAATAAATATATATATTGTCTATTGAGCTAATAAATATTATGCAAATGAAGATACTCAATTGTAAAATAATTGGTCAAAGGATCTGTAATGCTGTTCAACTTATAATTTCCAATTGAAAATAAATTGAAATTCAGTCAAGGAAAGTATATGGATAATTTTTTGGTGTGATTTAAATATTAATATAAAATTATATTTTAATATGCATTGAATTTTATGTATTTAATTATTTTTTAAGAATAAATACATTAAAATATATGTTTTTTTAAAATAAATTTTTTGCTTATATTTAGAATCAGCACCTTAAAAATATTTTTAAAAATGTAAAGTACTTTTTTAAAATTTTAAACTTATTTCTTAAAATTAATATTTTAGTCCTATGCTTTTAAAGTGTATTATATAAAATATGAAA
This sequence comes from Argiope bruennichi, assembly GCF_947563725.1. Classification (NCBI taxonomy): domain Eukaryota; kingdom Metazoa; phylum Arthropoda; class Arachnida; order Araneae; family Araneidae; genus Argiope; species Argiope bruennichi. The sequence goes on from NC_079156.1 coordinate 103,866,262, forward strand.
TTTTATTCAGAAAGGCAAAAGATTTTATTTTAAAATAAGAAAGAAAATTATTTTTTCCTATAATCTTGTCTGATATTGTTTGATATGAAATAAGAATTCTCTGAATAATGGTTATTGCAAATTTATTCTAAAAACCATGTTTTGAAAATAACTCATTCTGATTTTAGGAAGCAGTTTTTGTTTCTGTTGTGATCGAAATTTTTGTGTAAAACATTTTAAAATCTAGATATATCATTTGGACTATCATTTGCTTGAATGTATATACTTAAATCTCAGTAATCTCATTTTCCTTATAGATAAAATATATGTTATCTCCTAAATTCTGTATGTTGTTTACCAAAAGTTTTCTGAACACTAAACACCCTATGAATCCTGCCGCAACTTCTTTGGTATGTTATTTCTTTATTTCTGTTCATAACTTCAATGATTAATTCATTGTTTAGTTACTTAAGCAATTCTTATTTTGTTTTCTAATTTTATTTAATATATTAATTTGTTTTCATTAAAAATTTTGATTGAAATTTCAGGGAAATTACAATTGAAACTACAGTGAATATTAGCATTCACATAGTTGCTACCAATCAGCATTCACCAGAGAATGTTTACATTTACTAATTTCATTCTTTCTTAGTAACAAAATTTAATTCAATGAAAAAGAATGGGAACATTTTTATTGTAAATAGGTCATTAATTAATTTTTATTTTTATAATAGTTTTTCATTTTTATAATGTTATGCTATTTTCTAGGCAGCTTTTCTTTCAAGTTTTGTAAAAGAAAGTTTTGAAAATCACGATGTCCAATTTATTATTCTGAAAATATTCTTAAACTCGTAAGTTTCTTATTTGTAATATTTTTATAGTTTTTCAGGGCCTTAATATTGCTTGTTGATTTTGGTTTTTACTAATTTTTAATCAAATGTTCTTATAGCTCTGCACAACTTGATCAAATTTTAAAAAGGAAAGAAGTTACATCTATTATTCAACATGTAAGTTATGCAGTTTTAATTCATATACATATAAAAAAAATCAATTATCAATAGTATAATTCTTTGAAGTGTGTTTAAAAGTTATTAGTTTTTGCATATAAATAAAATATTTAAGTAATTTCATTATGGAATGTTTTAAGTCATTTTTAAAATTTATAAATATTTAATGGAAGAATTTTTATATTTTAAAATTGTATGTGATACAATGACTAATTTTTCAACTAGTTAATTGATATCATTTTATAAATCATCAAAATTATTTAAGAATCTTTGTTATTTTTTCTATTGCAGCTCTCTCCTGTAGCAATAAGAGCTTACTTTGAGCTTTTGAAATCAATTGCTATTGGCAGAACAGAAAGGTATTTTTATGCATTATTACATCATTTGTTTACTTATAACCATACTGGGAAAATGAAAAGTGATAATGAATTTATTTTTTCCCCTTTATTGATCAAATACAGTTGTGAATTTGTATTAACAAATTTGTTATTAATAATTCGAATATTATAATATTCGTTATTTGTATAAACAAATTCGATATTCAATAAGATGTCTGTTCCATTATTACATATATAATATACAGTTTGTTATATCAGAGATAGGTTTTTAAAAAATCTCTGAGGATTATAATAAAATAATGTTAATGCAATAAATTTACTTTCGTTATTGGAATTTTACTAGTAGAAGACGATTTAATTTATATCCTTTTTAAAGCATTGCATATAGTGTAAGGAATGTAATTATATTTTTTATCTTGATAAAAGTGTTTCAACTCTTTTCAATGAAGAAGTTTTTGAATTTATTTACTTATAGTATTGTTGCTTTTGAGTTTCTTAAAAGTTTTTTGATTGACAATTACAAATCATTGCAAAGCAAATTATTATTAATTAATTATTTTATTACATAGTATGAAATGCTAGGAAAGAAAAACAAGTCTATTATGATTATCAGCGTTTAATTATTTACAGTTTAAAAGTTTTTCAGTTTATTCACTTATAGAATATTTACTTTTTATTAACACATTAAGACTTTTAAGAGATAACTACAAAATATATTTAAAAAATATCATACTCTTATCTATTGTTTTATTTAAGGATGTTAAATGGAGTTTCATTATCTGATTTAGTTTTATAGAAAGTCTGATAGAATTATGAACAGTCTTGCAGTAAAATCAATAAAACATCAGAAATCATACAAAATAGAGCAAATCTAGAAGTAAACTAAAATCCTGATATCAACACTAAATAAATAGTAATAAAATCTAAGCATAAAAAATGCACAAGTACTAAAAAAGCATAGTAATAAAGGTGCCTAAAGATATATATAATCTGAAAAAAAAAATTTATATTGCTTATCCATGTAAAATCTAATAAGTAGATGTTAATTACTAGAATTGCAGCATCATTGCACACACACACACACACACACATATATATATATATATATATATATATATATACAGAGTGTCCCATAAATATTGAGACAAACTTTAAGGGGAGGTAGGGTACATCACAAGGATTCAGATTTGCATAGCAACCCGAGGTCAGAAACGCCATGGGAAAGTAGTGTGACAGGTACAACAAATGAAGAGACACAAGATTGAGATCATCTGAAATGTTTATTGGTCAAAGATATTACATGTGCTGTGGTACATGATATTTGAAAATGTCACAAAAGGTGTTCAAAGTTTCCACCATTGTTAGCGATGCCTGCGTTACACTGTTGGATCATAGGCTGGCAAACTCTCTCAAATACCCCCGGATTTTGTTGGATATCCACAGCAGCATAGACGATTCTTGCAACCAGATCCATTTCTAAATCCACAGGTGTTGCGTACACAGCACTTTTCAATGCACCCCAAAGAAAGAAACCAATGATGTTTAAACCAGGAGAGCATGGTCACCAGAGAACCGACCCACCACGACCAATCCATTGGTGACCAAACACCTGATTCAAATGCTCACAAGCACATCTGCCATAATGGGGAGGTGCTCCATCATGTTGAAACCACATATGGTGTCTGATATGCTGTAGCACAGGGTCATGTAATGTTCATAGAACCTCTTGCAAAAAGATGAGATATTGTGCAGATGTTATTGACGATGGCAACAAATAAAGTCCGACTAAGATGTCACCAACCACACCAGCCCAAACATTTAATGAAAAGCGATGTTGGGCAGTATGTGGTCTTAAGCCATGGGGATTCTCGCCAGCCCATAAATGCACATTGTGGTAGTTAAACATTCTATCTCGCGTTAAGTATGCTTCATCCGTCATTAAAACGTAGGGTGGGAAATACGCATATTGGCAGCATTGATCGAGATACCACCATGCAAAATGTTCACTGCGGGAGGATAATCTGCGGGGAACTGTAACTATACACTTTGCAAATAGTATGGTTGTAAGCATTCACGTTGTAAAACACGATGAACACTATTCCGAGATCTTCCAAAGGCAGTAGCGACGGCTCGTACACTGGCACTCAGATTCCTTCTAACGGTATCCGACGCATTTTCTTCCATCCTGAGAATTAAAGTCACTCGGGGCCTGCCCTCACTAAGTCTATTACCTCGTAACGACCCATATTCACACAAATTGTGATGCAAATTACTGAACATCCGGCAATCCGGTGCATCTCTATGTGTGTACCTGTTCCGATGTAACCTTTCAGCTGCTCTTGCATTTCCTTCTGCCAATCCATAAATCAGGTGCATATCTGCCAGCTCCGTGTTCGTAAAGCATTCCATATTCCTCTGCGGGCTATCGCAGCTCAAATGACTGAGAGATTGCAGGTCTGCTTCCTTTAACGCCACCTAGTGCTGAAGGAAGGCGTTTCGGACTATGCAAATCTGAATCATTGTGATGTCCCCTACCTCCCCTTAAAGTTTGTCCCAATATTTATGGGACACCCTGTTTATATCCAGTAGCTCTTCTATAGTATGTATGTATATTTATATATATATAATGAAATACAATATATAATCTTTTCATCTGGTTTAAAATTCAAATGTGCATGATCTATTCTTAAGGTTCTTTTGGCCTTGGAATGGGATATAAAGTCATATGAGGTTATTGATATAGACTTGAAAACTTTTTCATGTTTTAATACCATTTCATCGCCTTCCCCTTTTTTCACTGAGTCATTATTATCTTTTTTTTTTTGTTTCATTTTTGCTGTATTGTATTTAATACTATTTCTGAAATTACATATTTGAAAATCACATGCCATTCAGTTTTCCTCAAAAGCTGTTTTGCAGCTTATTTTGGGAGCTGTGGTGGTCTGGTGGTAAAGTCTCAACTTCGGAACTGGAGGGATTCAGGCTCGAGGCCTGAATCCACCAAAGAACTGCTGTGTAGGCTGGCCCGGTGCACGTTAAATCTATTGGGGTTAAGCATTTTCCCACTAGTGGGGTATGGAAGCTTGGAGGGGGGGGGTGTCAGCTCAGGTGTCATCCTCATCATCCAACAGCAGTTCAGAATTACAAGGTCTGTCCTAAAATAGTCTATGTGCTGCTTTGAAATGAGATATTAATATAACTAAACTGTACTTGCAGTTTATATTGATATTCCTTTATTTCTCTTCTAAATAGTGATGTTTTAATAATCTTTTTATGTTGTATGTAGTGATGAAGCGGACCGAGGTAGAAATCACAGACGCTTTCAAGCTGTTCTTCAGGTAATTAACATAATGAAGTAACATTTGTTTATTTTCTGCATATGCAACCTGCAAGAAAAGTCACGCTTTTATTCTTTTCTAACAATTTCCTTTTCCTTTTTTTTTTTAGATTGGAAACTTAGTCTCTCATGATGCTATAGTTCCTGATATTGAATGGCGTCTTCATGTAGTTAAATTTTTGCTTATCCATGCATTTTTCAAACTTGAAACTCCTAATGAAGGAATTTTGCACGTAAGATGCATTTAATTTACTATATATTTAAAAAATATATTTGTAAAATCAAATGAAGAAGGAGAAGAATTTTCAGTTGAAAAGAATCTTTTATTTTGTTCTATATCAGGGGTGGGCAGACTTTTCCAAAGTGCGGGCTACTTCTAATTTTTTTAAGATGTTGTGGTCCACCCAGTAATGCAGGTGCAGCAGTGAGCAAAAAAGAAAAAAACTACAATCCAAACATATTTATCTAAAGTTAGTTCTTGTAGTTATAGTTAATAGAAGACTTTGTCTGCATATTGTCCACCAATCTTGAAGGTCTCTGTATATAATTACTAACTCCTAATATTGCACTGGATACTAAGTGATTGTCTGTGAGATGGGAACAATATATTGTCTTAATTATGTTCATCGTTGAAAATGCAGATTCATACAGATAGATAGAGCTAAAGAATGATGTTAAATGATATGCAACTTTTTTTAAATTAGGGTACTTTACTTCTTCCATTAAATTCCAAAAGTTATCCGTAGGTTCTGAACTGCGTCCTTTTAAAATTTTGCCATTTTGAAAGAGAAAAACTTTATTTTTCTCAAGAGATAATTAGAATATATAATTTATATTTTCCGTTATTTCGTCCACATCAGCATTGTCAAATAGTAACAATTTGTTCTTATCTTGTAAATTCTTGAAAATATCCCTTGAATTCAGAGTGAAGTTTTATTATTTTATCATAATATTTCTCTTTGTTTAAAATACCTCCATTTTTAAAGAACTTGTCAAAAATATTTTTGAAATTTTTCTTTGGTATTCCTTAAATGTTTCTTTTAGTATGCTTGTCTTCAGTCTTAGTAAAGTCAAAATGTCTTGGCAGTCCATCTTTTGATTGTGATTGACTTGATCCTACCCCTATTCTAGAATTTAGGCACAAAGATTTTTGTCTTGGGAGATGATTAGATATATTGTCCATGTGTTCTCTGTCGTGAGGCTAAATACAAAAATGAAAGACATATACAGGTTTTATATGTTTCTCTCATTTTATGAATGAAAATTATGAAAAAATTGTTAAATCAGGTTTATTATCTGCCTTGCTTCGTCTCTAACAGATTTTTGAGTGAAATATAAATTGCACATGGTTGAAGATATTTTCCATCTAATATACAAAAAGTTTTAAATGTGTACATGGATTCCATAGCAGAAATCTACAAATAAGCATTGGCAATGATGAAGGATTTTTGCTTAGAAATTGTGAAACAAAGTTCTCAGTAAATTAGGAATGCTATCAAAGAATATAGAATTGTGTCGAAAACAAAATTACAACATGAATAATCTTATGTTGTATGTGCAGTCAAAAATTCCTAAGCTAATATTTGAGCAAAAAACATTTAAGATTGTATGATGCAACTGTGAATTCCGAGAGTTGGAAAAATCTTTTTCTTAGATATACCAAGAGAAACTGGTAAAACGTTTTTAATAATTCAGTCTCAAAATGACGATGATTCTCTTGCACCGTCCAGAATAACTACTGAAATGTGAATCATGTGTAATTCATTGAAATTCCCATATGTGAACATTTCCAAAGCATCCATCTTGAGAAAAGTATTACAGAAATGCATACTTATTGTTTGAGATGAATCTAAAATGGCATATGAACAAATGAATTATTCAAGGCTCTTGACCGATCAATTTCAAAAGATTTGCTTGGAAAATTGGACCATTTTGGAATACATTAATATTGCTTTCAGAAATAAATGCTTGTTTAAAGTATTCTAGTTTGTGACGACACATAAATGTTTCAAAATTATCTATATATATGCATATCCAGCTTCAAAATGATTAATCAGCTGAGGTATTCTTGCATCAATTGTTGGAAATCAGGAACGGAAAGGTACCGATTGATCTGACCTCGGTGAATTTCATTTCTTCATAATTTCTGCAATTTAGTGATAGCAATGAGGAATTGATTGAAAAATTATTTTCCAATATTCATACCAATTATAAGAACAACAGTTAGTTGAATGAACGATCCATTCTTGCAGCCAAGAAAAAAAGACGCCAATGAACATAACACTAAGCCTCCCGACATTTCACCAATACATTGGAACTTCCATTGGAAGCAGTCATTTGACCGTTCGCGGTTGGTTTATTGTTAACAATATTATGATGTCTTAACATTTAAAGTGAAGCAATCACTTACATTACATTATTGTAGAAACAAGTCAAGCAATTAATTATTCAACAGAATTTTTGAATTCACACGATCCCTCAAGGATATCACCACAAGTGCTGCAATCGAAAACTGGTGTGCCAATTATCAATTATTTCCAGTATCAACCAACTAAAGCTTTGCAAAAAAAAAAAAAAAAAAAATAATGATCAAAGTCATAGCAGCAACAATTTTTACAGAACTTTTCAAAAGTAAAATTGTCGTCAATCCTTGTATTTTTATGATTCCAATGGATATGCCATTTCAATTTAAAAGATTGTTACTTCTAATTTGATTGGTGTTTGTAATCGCTATCAACAAAGCTCAGAAATGTGTAACTTGTATCTAGACTTTTATTACTTCTGACATGGACAGTTAAATGTTGTCTGTTTTAGAGCTGTCAAACTAGGATATCTTCTCAGGATAATGGGACAACAACCTCCGAGCACAAGCATTGTGAAATTAAACAGATTAGAAATGTACACTTTTTCTTTTCTTTTTTTCCATTTATTCAGATTGAGCAACAGGGAAACATAGCTGGGGCTAGCTATTATGCATGTATACATGCATTTTTTTCCCCACTCAGTTTGCTATAAAAAAAGCATTTTGTTTAGGAAATCTTTTATCATTTTTTTTCCACAAAATGCCTTTGGGTAAGTACACATTAAAATATAATGTTTAAAAGTGTTCAAACTGAAAGTTGCCTAGCATGTAGATACCTTTACACAATAATTAGAGAAGAACCAAAAATAGCAATATATAAAATATGTTGGTGAATGTTTTTTTTTTTTCTCGCAACCTCAATTTTGTACCAGTAGTTTTTTTTTTTTTTTTTTTTAAATACTTATAGAAGGTGATTCAAAACTTATTCAAATTTTGCAGGGAGATAGAGAATATGTTAGGAAACCGATTTCACATATGAAAGTATGTTCGCAAACGTCATCTATATGGACAAATTAGACAAGTTAAGTGAACACAAGGAAACAGTACTGTTAAGTGGTAATGAATGTGACTTTTATTCTGACAAGATAAAATACAAGTTCACAGTTGGTGCTCAAAATTGCGATCATTTAGACTAGCACATGATTCACAGCACCGTTGCATTGACCGTGGAACATTTTTAAAAATGCCTGGCATATCACGGACAATGCCTATGGTAGCCATTATTTGCACAATAATGTCCATTTTATTATCTCTGGGGGTCTCGCACATATGGTCTTTTATAGCCTAGAACAAAAAAGAAATCCATAGGCGATAAATCAGATGACCTGGGTGGCTAAGCGGCCGATCCATTGAGCTCCGAATGTTTGATTTAGATAATCACGCGCAACAATTGTGCTATGGTCTGAAGCTCTGTATACCACATATCTAGGCGGATATGCCGCAGGCATTGTCTGTGATACGTCAAGCGTTTTTGAAAATGTTTGGTGGTCATCAGCGCTATGAATTCTGTGTTCGTGTAAAAGGTCGCAATTTTGAGCACCTACTGATAGCGAATGTACTTTACCTTGTTGGAATAAAAATCGCATTTGTTACCACTTAACTTTTACTGTTTCTTTGTGCACTTCACTTGTCCATTTTGTCCATGCAGATGAAGTTTGCGGACGTACTTTCCTGTATGAAATCTATTTCCTGAGATATTTCGTACCTCCCAACAAAATTTTAATGCAAAGTTTTGAATTATCCTGTATATGCTATATAAGACCCCTCTTCAAATGTTTGCCCCCTTGTTAAGTCTTCTGACTGAGTTGTCTACAACTTCTATATGTTGGAATGCACTACTCCAGACAATTAGAATTTCACTTCCTCTCACTGAGTTTATTTATCTTCTTCAACCACCATGTTGACTTTTTTTTACTCTCATTGTTTTTTAATTCCATTATTGCATCACTCTTTTTTCAATTTCCAATAATCATTTCAAGATAAAATATAATACCTAAAATCTGTTTTTGTTTTATTCTGTGCTAAACGTACATTGATTTGTTACAGGATTGCCACGCCACTGGGAGAACTTGGAAAATACAAAGAATTTAAAAATCAACTAAAAAAAAAAAAACGGGAGAATAGAGAGAAATTTGAAAATTTTCTTAAAAGCCTGGAAAATACAGGGAATTTTAAGTTTCTTAGTTATATTTTTCCCCTCTAAAAAATGCCGATCTCTAAAAATTGCAAGAATAAAAGATCGTAATTATCATGTGTGGTAGATTAGGATACATTTCTTTGGTGGGAATAGCAACTTTCAATCGGCGGATGCATCACAGTGGTATTTAATCACAGACACGCAAATTTATTGAATGGTTTGTTTATCATTTGAGAAATTGTGAGCTTATTCAGAGTAGACTAAAAAATTAAATAATTGCTTGCTCAAAATTATTATTTAATACACATTGGATGGATTAAAAAAAAACAGTCCTAATTTTACTGAATTGGTTCGAGGAGTTCCACAAAATCCATTTGTTGTATACTATTTGCTTTGTAAGAAGATAATAAGCTTAAGGGTAACAGGCACTTATTTGTCATTCAAAAAAAGGGAAACAAAATTGCATGCCAGTTTAAAAAAGTCATAGTTAATATTAGATATTGTATATAAAGGAATGAAGGAGAAAGTGATAAGTTCAAAAACATCAAATTTAATGTCTAAAATTAAACTAATTTCGAACATTTCAGCTCAAGGACAATAATTTATAGCTGAATTTTTTAGGCATTAAAACTTGTTGTGTCGCATTCGTCCTCTAATGCATTCACTGATATATTGGAAATATTTTCACATATGTTCCCTGAAAGTAAAATAGCTAAAAAATATAAGGCCATACAAAAATTTTGTACCATATTTGTTAAGGATTAGCTCCATGAAAGTAATAGCTACACATAATAGCATGCACATCTGCAGAAATTGATCCCTTGAATACTTGAATTGGCAAAAATGAATAAATAATAATAAAATACTTGCTTTGTAATTTTTTTAAGTAATCTTTAAATGATATGTATCATGATAACAAAAATTTTTTGTCTTTTGTTTCACCCGAGTCTTTAATTTTGTATGACTTTTTTGATATTTATGTGAATATCAAAATTCTTTTAATATGTAATATTTTAATTCTTATAATTGTTTGCTTCCTTTCCTTGCTTTTTCCACTCCTTAAAATAATATTGGATTATAACTAGCACATGAGTGCTATTTTTGCATTTCCTTGTATCTTGAATATATGTACAGGGAAAACATAGATATATTTTTTTTTTTTTCAGATTTGAATGGCAACTCTGTGTTATTTATTGTATTTTTCTAGTTATTCTTGTTTTAATTTCTTTTTCAAACATTTATCTTGCAAGGTATATATTGTAAAATTTTTAAATGTACATGAAACTAATATTAAAAATTCTCCTTTTTATTTTTAGTGTGATGAAGCCAATTGTATGTTAGATATTGATGAAAAATTGCGGGAAACATTTAGGAATTCATTCTTTAAGGCTTTGAATTCTTTATATCATAGGACAGAACAGCACCTCAATTCTATTAGACCATTTCTCAGTCATCTTTTATGTCTAACGCAATATGCGGAAGAATTAATGGCTGCCTCGGATTTTACAACTCCTTGTTTTGATCTTGATAAGGTACTATTTTGAATTTGTTTTAAAGTTTCCTCACCTAAATGTTTTAATCTGTTAATAATTAGGTTAGTTAATAGTTTATTATTAATAAGTTTGATTAATTTTAATCTTTCAGATTCTAAAGTAAATAAAATAAACTGGGGTTTTTAAATTGATCACAGCAGAGTAGTTTAAAAAATATAAATACAGGGATGGTTGTATTCCCATTTCAAAATATTTGAAAAGATTCTATATCAGTTTAAAATGTTTTTTGGGGAGAGTGCAGCATCGAACAATTGGATTTGCCTTAATTTTATTGAACAAGAAGTTTAATCTCTCTCTCTCTCAAATATTATTTTCTGAATAATATATTTGATTTAAAACAAAATATAGGAAAAATAATGAATTTAACTTCATGTATTTTTATTTAAGAAAATTTATAAGAAAAATACTTCAGGGTGTGAGCTTTACTCAGCATTTTTTTTTTTTTTTTTTGTTGGTAAAATCATGATTTTTTGGAGAAAATATTTAGATATGAATCACATACTGATTACATATGAATATTTTTCACTCCTACACTTATCTCACACCCATCAACGCCTTCTCACAAAATTTTGATGTACTAGTAGGATATCCTCCTATGGCAAAAATGTATATACCACAAAAATTAACAAGATGGAGCTTTGTGACATTGTCAGCATGTCAGCAGACAGAAAAAGAGGCTCTAATTGTCAGTTATAAATTTGTTGTGTGTAAATTTTTTTTTTTTTTTTCAAGAAAGACGCCTACAGAGATAAACTTAAAAAGCAAAACCTTGCCTAAATATAAAATTTGATCGTAATCATTAGATCCGTTTCCAAGATACACGAAATAAAATTTATATAAATACAAGAATTGTTAGTTTAAAATAATAAAATAAATAAAATCTGATTGAATTGCAAACAAAGGATCGAACATAAGAAAAATGCGTGGGATATGAAATCCTAACACTACTCCATGTATGATATGCTTATGCAGCTCATTTATAGCCACATGTTAATACGTAGTTATAAATTTTTTTTTTGTGTGTGTGTGTGTAAAATCACATTTTTTTTTTTTTCAGGAAAGACACCTGTATAGATAAACTTAAAAAACTAAACTTTATCTTAATATAAAGTTTGATCCAAATCCTTAGAGTTGTTTCCAAGATACATGGATAGTTTAGGATATATATAGTTTAAATAATAAAATAAATTATAAAATAATTTTTTTTTCCAAATCTAAGAAAATAAAAAAAAGTTGTAAGAACTGAAAGTTTGGTTATATATACACAATATTTGAAATATGATGACTTGAAGCTAAATGTGGAGGATAAAAAAGCTTCTCTTACTTGTTTGGAAGTTTAACTTTGAAGTATTAGTCCAGTTATTTATTTAATAATTCTTTCTGGTATCATTTAGTCTAATTTCATTTTTTTTCTGTGATTTGCATTATTTTACCCTTTTTATATGCAGTTCTAGTTTGTAATTATGATATTTTTTTTAGTAAAGTTCTATTCTATTTAATATTTGCAACTATACAGTTTTTTTTTTTTTTTTTTTTTTTTCCAATTTTAGGTTCGAGAACCATGGGCACAAATGGAAGTAATTGTTCATAAATTATCTAAGCAAAGCAATAGAGATGGATTGGTAAATGAAACCTATATATTCCAGACTCTCTTCTTAGAACTGGCATTTCATTCGCTTCAAGATCCAGAATTTGTCTCTGGAATCTTTGAGGTACTAAAGATTTTTGTATTTTTTAAAAGTACATGACTTGTAATTTTTAGAATTTTTTTGGTAAATATCAATTATCTTTAAAATATTCTATAAATTAATCATATTTTTAAAGTGTTACTTTAAAATTAAATTAATTGTAATTTAATAAATTAATTTAATCTAAAAAAGAATTTTTGTATTTGCCCAAAAATTATTTTTAGGGTATTTTTGAGTTATTATATAGTATATTGGAAAATTACTATTTAAATTATTGTGAATTTTCGAAAGTGAATGCTTTGAACGGTTGAAAGATTGAAAAAAATAAATAAAAGTAAAGCTGTGTATATTATTAAAGAATCAAGGATAGGAGTAATATTAATCCATTCAAATTATCGCCTGTTTTTTTTAAGAAACAGAGAGCTAAAGAATCTTATGACATTTTAAGAAAAAGAAAGTTAACACTAGGTTTACCAAGGAGTCATTTTGACCCTCTGAGAACAACTTTTCATCAATTTGCTTCAAGAAAATTATTGCAATATTTTATGAGAATATTTTAATTAATTTTTACTTACATTTATAAGACATATAATCGCAAATCTTATCTTTTTCTTTTTTTAGTTTCAGAGGAATGTATATAGTATAACTTCTTTAATACATGAATACATACATTTATATTTAAATGTGTCACAGCTTGATAGGGATGCACATTAATATAGGTATAAATATAGAAATAAGTATGTGTTAGTAAAATGTGTGTATATAAGAAGCAAGAAGTTGAAAGTCAATCAGATAAAAGCTATTATAGTTTATTAGTAAGAAGATGCGTGAGTCAATGTTTTGGTAGAAGAATAGATGGTCTTGAAGACCTAGATTAAAAAATAAACACTTTTTTGTAAATAAACACAGATAAATTACCTTTTCATCACACCAAACTTCAACAAATATACTGAAAATATATAAGTTTTTTTTCTACTTTAACTTCATAATAGATAGGCTAATTTATATTTTTTCTAATTAAATACCAAAAGGGGTCATTTTGACACCTTTGGTAGAAATAGGTACATGTGAACTTATGGTAAACCTTGTGTTAAAATCTGATTTCTTGGTCATTAGAGAAAAAGAAATATGTCTTTGAAAAGCAAAATGCTAAAATCGAATAAGTAATGCACTTGCTTAAAAAAGCTGAACAAGCTAGAGAATTTTTTGATTAAGAAAATCGTATGTGTTAACCCTTTATGATGCACTACTCTTTAAATTTTAAACTCTTACAAAAAAATAAATAAATGTAGGCAACCTATTTGGGCCTGCGAAAGTGTACAGGCTCAATTTCTTGAGGATTTTGTACTTATCGCTTTGACTCTGGGGTGTTCATCACCTGAAACACTGCACCACTAGAGCTCTGAAAAGTGTGTCTGAGTGAGCACTGAAGTAGAGCTCGAAAATGAGTAAAATATCTTGAATTTGTATGGGCCGCGGTGGTCAGGTCTCGGCTTTGGAACCGGAGGATTTCTGGTTCGAGGCCCAATTCCACCGAAAAAGCGTCATGTAAGTGGGTCTGGTGCATGTTAAATCCATCGGGGCCAAACGTCCTCCCGCTGGTGAGATGTGGAAAGGGGAGTGCCAGTTCAGGTGTCGTCCTCGTCATCTGACCGTGGTTCAAAATTATGAGGTCCATCCCCAAATAGCCTTAGTATTGCTTTAAAATAGGAAGTTAATATAACTAAACTCAACTCTAGAATTTTTTTAAGCACTATGTTATGTCTATGTGGCAGATATAGCCTGATCCCAAGTGCACCACAAGGAGGCATGCATAGATTTGCTTTTAGGATGCAATTTTTGAAATACTTCTGGTTTTTAAAAAAATTCTATTTTCAATACAATTAATTTATTAAAAAAAATCTTGTTATATTTAAAATAAAAAATAATTTTTAATATATATATAATTAAAGATTTTTACCTTATATAAAAGGAATGTTACAAAACTGAAAAAGCAGGAAACTCCGTGCAAGTAAAAGTGACCCACGCTTCTAAGTAAAATCGATCCTCCCAAATACTATGCCTTGAATTGAATTCATTTTCCACAATTAAGGGAGAAGAACAGGGAATGAAGACATTGGTATTCTCTTTCCAGTATAGCGTCCTGCTGAGCAACATGATTGGTGCAGTGTTCCAGCTGATGGAACACTTAATTTTATCCAATGATTATACATATGTTTTATATATGAAAAAATTAAAAAATATATAGAATAATTAATTTAAGATGCAGTGAACAAGATAGCATTGAAATTATTTTTTACTAAAAAAAATTTAAAAAATTCCTTGGAAAAAATACTTTTACATATTATCCTATAGCTGAAAATTATGGATAAGCTTGATTTAAATTGTCACCCAGTATTAAAAAGGAAGGTTAAAAGCGAATCATAAACATATTCCCCCCTCCCTCCCATTCATAGCTGAGTTTAATGATTTTTAAAGCAGCAAAGTTAGGTATTCCATGTAATGTAACACTGCACTGAAAAGAGTTAAGAGAAGTTATTAGGAAGAAAACTGAACAATTTAAAGAATTAGCAAAATTTCTAAAAAGAAGGAAAAACTTCGTTTTTGTAGCGTTAATAAAATTTGTTTAATTTAATTTCTTAGATTTGTTTACTAATAGTAATGAGCTTTTACCCTCTACCCTCTTTCTTTTCTTTCAAGGAATTGAAATATTGATGAAGTTGCAGTATAATGTTTTTTCTTAATGCAGCTAACTGTAGTGTATAAAATTTGAAAGTTCCTAAGATTTTTCATAAGAAATATATGCAGAAATATTTTAAATAACTGTACAGTACACTCCCGATTATCCGCGGAATTGTGTGGCGCGGCCGCCGCGGATAACAAAAATCGCGGATAATCCGAAAAAAGCTAAAAACGCTTATAGAAAAAGAGAAAACGGTCCTTCCAACTTTGAAAAATCGTTTTATGTACAATAAAACGTAAAATAAACAGCAGGAAATGATTAACTAACGCTTAATATTTTAGTATATGACTCAAAACTAACTTAAAATGCATTTTGTTAATTAAAACAGAAAAGTGCTTTGTACTTACGAAAGGCGTCAAGGATACACAGAAAAATTAATACATATGTACTGTTTTAATACTGTAATGTATTATGTAATTACAAAAGCATAACTGTAAAACTACACCTTTTTGAAGAAATCAGTCATTTGTGTTTGCTTCTTGCTTTGGAAGCATTTTCTCTTTGCTTGGAAGCAAAAAAATAAACTTAGTGCGGCAGACGCGGATAACCCACCCGCGGATAATCGGGAGTCTACTGTATTTCAAAGTATGTGAAAATTATATTCATCAATTACTAGTGCATATATACTTCATATATTTCACTAACGAATATATGCTAGTCTTTGAAAAGCAAAAGGCTAAAACTGACTAAGTAATGAACTTGCTCAAAAAAGGTGAACAAGCCAGAAAATTTTCTTGATTAACAAAATCATATGTGGTAAAGGAAGAAACTATTAGTGTGAAAACTGAACCTTTGAAAGAGTTAAACAGAACAGACCGTCATCTCATACCCCTGTATCCATGACCATTTTGGTCGTTGAACTGTTTGGTAGGCAGGTCACGAGAGAAAGAGTTAGACATGAAAATGTCTAAAAAGAAGCAGAAAACGTTTTTATATTGTTAATAAATTTTTTTAATTTAATATCCTAGATTTATTTATTAATTTTAATGGGCTCCCCCTCCCCCTTTTTCTTTCAAGGAATTGATATAAGATTGAAGTGACAATGTAATGTGCTATAGTCTGTGTATTTTCTGTAGGTGGTTCAAGGTCACATTTTCTACCTCGTTATGGGTTGTCTGATACCAGGAATGTGGTAGAAAATGTGACCTTGAATGCCTATAGAAAATACACAGACTATAGGTAGATTCCTATATGAAGAATACCTATTGCTATGATTCTCATGACACAACTTTAGGAAAATATCTGCAGATCCTCTCCGATCATGGTTCCTAGAACCCAAAACTACTCTTCATTCAAAAGTTCATATATATCCCCAAACTACTCATCGTTCAGAAGTTATATGCATATAATACCTTTCCCACAACTGGCCCATAAATAGGCCATCTCGTTCAAATCTGGTGGAAATGTTTGGAGGTTAAAATTTTCATTTTGCTTTAACTTCTTTAATTTTGAAGATAGAAAAATAAATCAAATTAGTACCTCATTAAGGTGAACAACTGCAATATCTGCAAATTAGATGCTAAAAAGTGGTTTCCAAGTCCTATTTTTGCCTGAAGTTAGTTTAATGAAATATCAACTTAAATGAAAAGGAATCTACCTTTGCCTCCCAGCTTGTCATGACGATTTTTTTTTAATGCTGTTAACTGTAGTGAATAAAGTTATTTGGAATGCTCTGGTTCCTAAGATTTTTCATAATAAACTTATGCAAAAATATTTTAAATAACTTTACTTCAAAGCATGTGAAATATATATCCATCAATTATTAATGATATTTTATTCTTATATTTGTATAAAATGTGATATTTTCTTGGTAAATTTCCTTGCTTGGTAAATTTCCATATAACATATTAGTTCTCCGGTTGAAGCATCCTTTGAAATTCATCAAGCAAGCATTTACAAAATTTATAATGTTCAAATACATTTTTAAGAGCATTTTAACCTTGTTTCCATACAATGTAATGCATTATTGAACTAAAAAAATTCTTATAGTATATTATTTTTTCATTGTTAAGGAACTTCATATTTGCTGTGAAAAAGCCTTGGATGATCGAAAACTTTGTAAACCAGCAATTAGAAATGAGCCTTTTTGGGTTTCTGTTGTAGTTGATATTCTGCTGTCATTGCTGTCTAGAAATTCGCAACCTTTGCGATATGTTGTAAATATGGTTTTTCCACTTTTGTGTCCTTTTATTACGAAAGAATCTTTGCAACTGATTCTTGATGTAAGTATATTTCTAAATGTATTTTTATAGAAGCATGGCATTTTTTTAATTGCTTATTTGTAGCTGTTTGTGTATTAATTATTTTTGAGTGAAAAATTATAAATTTTTATTCCTTTCATAAAATTTGTATGCATTATAGTTATGCTTGCCCATTAGCTGACTTTTTAAGAGTTAGGCAGTTATCCATTCCATACATTTTTTAAAATTATTTTATAAAGGATAAGTCAACAGTTATAAGAAAAACAATTACTGTAGAAGTTTTTTTTTAAAATCCATTTCAATTATTTTAAGTAATTATATATGTGTGTGCGTGTGTGCATAATTTTTGAAGCTGAGTCGTGGCCGAAGACAGAGATGCCACTTTGAAATTTTAACTTTGTTTTATTTTTCCTGTAAAAATTTATCCCTATGAATATATACTGTGAGATTTTAATAGGGATTTCCAACAAGTATCAATCACAGGTGAGGGAATCATAGGGACCCTTTAGAAAAATTTATTTAAGTCAGCAATATTTTATACCTTTACTTGGAGGGTGGGAACTTGTTGGCTTTTAGCTGATTCAGCAATTTTAGAACTGGGGTTGCATTAATTAAATAGAAAAAGTGGAATGGGATCATGAAATAAGTGAATATTTTAGAAGGAAGTTATATGGGCTAAATTAAACTGAAAATTAAGAAGTTAATTAAGTTTAAATTAGATTTTAAAATATCATTATATATATAGTCTTTCTTTAGATTGCTTCTACAAGGCAGAATTGAAGTTAAAAACTCACATCCTGAATTCTTTTTTCTTTTTTTCTCCTCTCCATCAAAAGCAATTTTTTAAATGATTATTTATATTTCTGAAAACTTTTATTTATATAATAAGATTTGTCAAATAAAATTTGAAAATTATTTATGTATTATTTCTAAATATAATTATTTTTTCAAATAAAATTGTTAGTTTGAAATATGTATAAATAATTTAATCATTATTTCTCACTGGAAATTGTTTTTTCAATTCCTATTCATACTGAAATATTATACAATTTCACTACAAAGTAAACTAGATTATTTTCTGCCCATCAAGACTTCAATATACAGGATGTCCCTGAATTCATGGGCCAAACTTTAATAAGTAAAATACATATAAAGAAGTATATTTTGTATAGCAATGTGGTGTTGGAAAGGAAAATTGTAGATTGAACATGTAAATGCAAGTAAGGCAGAAAAATGTAGTGTCTATCAGACTTCCGATAACTGATAAAAACTTCATTGCAAAACTTTCAGTCGTCGCTTCAATTGTTCATGGAACAGCTGGCATCTTCGAAAGAGTATATGCTAATTACTTGCTAGATGCTACTAACCTGTATCGATGCTGGTGGTGCACATATGTGCATTTACTGAAATACAAGGGGTGTTCAAATGAAAAGGTACAAAACGTCATAACAACGTAACTGTTAATATATTCTCCTGTACCACTATGGGAGAACGTAGCGACACATCTAGGGATGCGATTGGAGTCTCCGGTGTAGATCGGAGCATGTGCGGGTGCCCGCATGCGCAGGAGGGAGCAGAGGCTGTGTTAAAAGGTGCCTTCCAATTGACGTGGCAGTGCATGTCCTCGAGCACACAACCATTAACTCTGATTTGTACTGTGAGATACTCCGAAGACTATGCAAGTCCATCAAGAACAAAGGACCTTAGAGCGTGGTTTTGCTCCATGATAACGTGCATCCACACGTCTCCAGGGTCACAAATGTGGACTTGGCCAAGTTCAAGTGGGAGCTGCTGGACTCTGCGCCCTACAGCCCGGGCATGTCGCCCCACGATTTTTGTGTGTTTGGTCTCCTGAAAAAACATCTAATGAAAGGGAAGCACTTCATCTCGGATAGCGAACTCAAGGACTGGGTCTCGTCACTGCCACAGGAATTCTGGGAACAATGAATCCTCCGCCTCGTTAATCAATGGGATCATTGTGCTCTGGCCAATGGTGTATACTTTGAATAAAGTCTTTATTTATACCCACAGTGTCGTTTCATACCTTTTCAATTGATAACCTGTTGTACATATATAGAAGCATTTTTTTTTTTTTTTTTTTTTTTTGTATAGCAATATGGTGTCTTAAATGAAAATTGTAGATGGAACATGTAAGTGTATGTAAGTGCAAGCAAGGCAGAAAAATGTAGTGTCTACCAGACTTCCAATGACTGATAAAAACTTTATTGCAAAACTTTCAGTCGCTGCTTCAATTGTTCATGGGACAGCTGGCATCTTCAAAAGAGTATATGCTAATTACTTGCTAGACGCTACTAGACCTGTATTGATGCTGGTGGTGGTACATTTGTGCACTTACTGAAATATTATGTAAGCAAATAGCTTTTGTTTCATTTCCTTGGCAATTCTTGTTTTTTTCTACCAAACTTTCATTTTTGACCTCTCATTGCTGTACAAAAAATGCTTCTTTATATATATTTTACATACCCTTAAAGTTTGGCCCGTGAATGCAGGGAGGGACACTCTGAATATAAATTTTATTAAAAATCATTTTTGGATGTAGATAAATTATATTTTCTACATCGAAATATTATTTAAAAGGTATTGCTTTAAGATTTCAGTTATGTACACATTTTTTATCCTCATTTGTTTTGTTCATTTCTCAACTAAGATTAAATCATTCTTTTTTTATATCAATTAGGTAATAAATCCTGCTCAGGCAGATGAACCAGTGATGGTTAATGAGGGTGAGTTTTTTAAAAAATTGAATTCATATTGAATTATCCTAATAATGCAGATAATAATAATGCTGATAATTGGGATTTTTATTCCCAGAGGTAGAAAGTGATGTATCATTTGAATCTGGGAGCAGTAGTGAAGATGAATCAGATGCAGAACAAAATACTGATGGCCAAATGTATGAGAAATTTAGAACTGAAGTGAAGGAAGCATTAGGGCCCGCTGCGGAAGAAAGTGATTCTGTAAGTTCTATGTAAAATGCGTAATAGTAGGGTTTGGTGTGTTGTGGAAATGTTGTCTAATGCAAATTTTTTTTTCTTTGCAAATTTTAGGAATCAGTAGTTTTCTCAGATACAGAAATGTTTAAATTAGATGAAGCTTTAGGTAAAGCTTTTAAAAAAAGAATTCAAGGTAGCCAAGCTCAAAAAAAGGAAGAAGAAAAAGCTCTGCTTGATTTTAGAGTCAGGTAAGTTTTTTTTTTTTTTTCATATTTTGCTCATAACTGAAATTTTTACTGCATTATACAATATTCATCTGCATGTTTTAAAAAACAATATGATGTTTTTCCTAGTTTTTATAGATTCAATATGACAAAAATCTGTATTTATATATAAAACACTAACATAGGTGGCACAGAAATCGCATTTTTTACTTACTGTAGAATGGCAACATTCAAATATCACAAGCACATTAAAATCATGCCAGTTGTCAAAAAATTAACTTAAAGTTGATATTTTGGTTGGATATCAGAAATTGTTTCAAAAAAATTGGTGACAACTTGCCTTAAAATATTTCAATTTTGGTGACCTACATTAATTTTAAGTCTAGCCGTATTGTTATGACTTCCCTACGGAAATTGAAAATTGATATCCATATTTTCTAAAACAATTGAAAAAAAATGTATTATCTGAAAACTCAAAAAATTATCTTTTTAATGATATCAATTTCATTTCTACACTGTTTCCTCTTTAAAAGAAATAATATTTTAAATTCAATTTGATATATTGTCTGAAAAAAATGCTTTTAAATGCTATGAAGGAATTCAAAATATATATCAAAACATTCAATTGCATGTTTTTTACCAGTCATTTACTCAGTAGTAGTATTTTCACTTCTGCTTTTATTTTGAAGTGTATATACTTTTTTAATTTGCATTATACTGATTGAATTCATATTTTTCAGTCATATAAAATAACAAATTAATCATTTAACAATGGCAGTCAATGAACTGGTTGCCAAAGGTGGCTGATTAAAATTAAAGATAAATAATATCTATAATTTAATTTTCAGTGCATGTATTCATACTGTATTTTTTAAAAATTATTTTTGCCATTTTATTATTTTATTTCAGTGAGAATCTTCATAAACCCTTCAGTTTAGTTTTTCTGTGTATTTCTTAAGATATTTTCTGCTAAAAAAACAAAGTTATTTTTGTTATTTAAAAAAAAAAAATCTTAACTTTTTATGTTTTTATTGTAAACAATGTGCTAATTTTAATATTTGTCATATGTAGAATTTTATAATTTTTTCTAATGTAAATGGTAACAATATTAGTAAAAGAAGGAAAGAGACTTACTCTTTGATTTATTCTCATATTCTTATCCTTTTCCTTTTGGTGATTACGGATAGAATGGTAATAAAATTTTAATTTTTATGTGTGAACTAATACAAATATTTTATTGCCAATTTAGATTTTAAACCATCTCTTTCTAGTGAATGATTGTTTTGCTTTTAATCATTTAGCTATTTATTTTACACCCTTATTCAGTTATCATATGATGTGTAATGGTGTGCACAAAATTGAAAATAAGAATACTTATTATTCAATGTTGGCAAATGGCAACAGCAACTTTGTGATGTTTCAGAGTTCTGGGGTGTGACAAAGTGGTCATGAGCACCTCTACATCATAATTTGGAATAGCAATTATTGTAAGTTTAAGGGAAAGGATAAAATTAATTGAACTATTTAAGATGCGCGCTTAGCACTTTAACGTCATGACATTTATGATCGAATTATTAATAAAGAAATAACAGTTTGATTATTTATGGGGGAATGGAGAACTTAAATGGATTTATGTTATACATGCCCTTCTATGAGAACTGATTTAATTAGCTATTTTGGTTAATTATTTTAAAAAAAAATCAGAAAATTTTATGCATGTAGTTCATTACAGCTATCCAAGACTCCCCTCACCCCCCCCCCCAAGAAAAAGAAAAAAGGAAAAACTTTAATCCACCAGATTGGCAATAAAGTTAGAAATTCTTGATCTTTTTACAAATGGGAAGTTCATATAAATATTATTGATTGCTGCTCTAAGCCTTTTCTTAGAGCTGGGCACACCAGGATCCTATGCTGGCAGTTGTAGTAATTTGTTGTAAATCTTCGGTAATTTTTCAAAGAACTTAATTAATGTTCTTTTTACACATTGCGTAGGGGTCACGAGATTTTTCGTTTTTAGCTGGCCAAACGTTGTGGCCGGATAACGAAATATCTCGTTTTCATGCTTACTCTGGTTAGATGTGTAACCAACCAGAGGCAAATATTTAATACACTAAGGACCAAAAGAAATCTAAGACATGCACCTGGGACAGCACGTTTTGTTGCAAACTAATATGCTCTAAAATCATCCTAACTTTGTTATTTATGAAGCAATAACAGATGAGACAGCAACACGAGAAAACTCGTGAGCAGTCCTTAATGTCTTAAAACAAGATGCTGCTGCAAATCGTGCCATGCTGCATTGCACAAGTGAATATGCTTTACCAAATATCACACTGTAAAGCATTATTCAAGTCTGTGAAATGGATAATAGTTAAAATGTAAAAAAAAATCTTATATAATAAATACATGTATAAAATATATAATAATATTTAAGAATACTTTATATAAATATAATACCAAATGCAATTTTAAAATGTGCATATATGAATCGGAACCGGAGCGTTTCAGGTTTGAGACGCGATTCCACCGAAGAACCGTTGTGTAAGTGGATCTGGTGCACGTTAAATCCATCGGGGTGAAACGTCCTCTTGCTGGTGTGATGTGGAAGTTTGGAGAGGGGGATCCCAGTTCAGATGTCGTCTTCGTATTTTGCCATCTGACGGTGGTTCAAAAGTACGAGGTCCGTCCCAGAATAGCCCTAGTATTGTTTCAAAACGGGACGTTAATATAACTAAACTAAAACTCCACCTCCCTGTAGTTTTTGCAGGTTTTGAGAACAACTGAAGTGTACAAAACAATAGTCTAAACAATTTTTTGTGATTGATTTATTATATTAGATACCAGGTCAAGGTATTGCAGATGTGTTTAAAAGATTTTTGAAGTACCAGATGCTATTCTATAAGATTAAAAATTACTATTTTATAGTTTACTGCATTTTGAATTACTTTTATATTTGAAATAATTGTCTGTTCTCTAAATTTAACCCTTAACTGAGGAGGTGCGGTATCTCAGACCGCTAAGGATAGACTTTCGGTCACCTGTATTCTATTTTTAGCCCAATCGAATGGATTGACCTTGTTTCGTGATCTTCACGTATCCTTTTTCAACCGATTTCAATCCTGTTTCAACCGTCTGTGAGACCACTCCTCTCATTTAGTGTTCCAATAGTATACAAGTCTTAGCAGATGGTTTTAAAACTTGGTGCTCGAAATATCAACCAATCTACTGATCCTTGTTATGAGGCAGAGGTAAAGAGACTTTTAAATAAAGAAGAAAGTGATTTTAGTGATGAAAATAATTGTACAGATTTTTTCGACAAAAATTCGCTTTCGCTTGATTCTGATATTCAAATATAATTAATTTTTCTACTGGTAATGTATTTTGAAAAATTACTAAAGTTTATTAATATATCAAGAGAAATATCTACAGAATAGGCTGATTTTTAGACAAGTATTTAACTTTTTTAAAATGCCCTCGAAAACCACGCAATGAATGTTCACACGTTTCTTCTTAGAAATGATGCCGATAATAAAAAAAGGGTCAATTGTACTCGTTGTTAATTTTTTTTTATTTTTCATATAATTTTTGAGTTTTTCATTATATTGTTTTCTATATATACCTTTGTTTACTGGAAAAATAAATATGATTTAAAAAGTAAAATGTTTTTTACCAAGAAAATTATTTGTTGTAACATGCAATTTGAGAAGAAAATGCATATTCAAACACAATTACTTTTTTCAATGATAATATAGTTTGAAAAATTTCTAAAACATATTTATATACGAAGAAAAATGTCTGCGGAATATATTGGCTCATTTTTTTACTAATACTTTCATTAGAAAATTTAATTTGAGTGTAAAGGAAATGCGGCCTCACAGACCATTGGTTGATGAAATAAACAGTTAAGTCCTAAATTTTCACTTCCGTTCTTAAGGGTTGGATTCTTACCTTAATTTTTTATTTGTATCTAAAATTATTGGTAAGATTTGTTGTTTATCCCTTCTATAATTATTTATTATCCCATTTTAATATTATGTAGCTCACATGTTGTTTTCAAATCTGACTTATTTGTCTCCTTGTGCACTTTTAGGTGTTTAGATCTTCTTACAATATACTTTAAAGAGACGAAACCTCTAACAATGGAATGGGTTTTACTTTGTATTGGACCCATTTTATCTGCTTATGAAGATGGGCATAAAGGAAAACATCATGCACATTTACTCCACAAGGCTGTTTCAACTCTGCAAACATTAGAGAAAGTTAAAAAGGTAATTTACTGAATTTTATAAAAAGTCATACAAATAAAAAAAAATGTACTGTGAAAAATAATACATGTTACGGATATCCTTCCGCCGGGGTTCTTTCTCAATTTTTTGATTGATGAAATAAACAGTCCTTTAGTAGAAAACAACGACGATGTTTATTAAACACGAAGACACTAACACAACAAATATATACAGAAGCACACTACAACAAACATTAGCCCACAAGTAGCAATCGGTAGTAATAACGACCACAGCACACAAAGCAGCCAGACAGAATTCAGCAGAAGGAGGGAATCTGTGTAGCTTCACTCTACGATCTCTCCAAATGACTGCAATTCTCCACTGTCTTTTCACTTTAGCTGTATCCAACTGCCGACTCACTACTACACGACTGGCTACTTCACACACCACTGGATGCTGCTTCCACAATAAACACTTCGACTCAACACACAGCTCAGTTCAGCAATCGCTTGAGCTCCACACAATGCTTGTTGTTCGCTTGACTATTCCGTCGTTGCTTCGTTTGCCATTTGACGACTCGATGCTTGACTACGACTAACTGCAGCTTGAAACTGCTGCCTTTTTTAGTTCCCTGGAGGCAGGCAGAGAAGATTCTGAACCAATCAGACGTATCTCAGTTTCTATTGGTTGAATTGCTAAAATTCTGAATTTCCAGTAATATCTATTTTATTGCCAAATTGACGCCAAGCTTTGAGATCACTGACACGGCAACCGATTAGCACCCAATAGAGCTCATCGTAAAACGGTGTTGATTAAACCAACCGTGGTGGGAAGCAGCATTACAAGTTTGTAACAATATGTAAAGCAGATTTTGCATATTAAAATTTAATTTTTAAATAAACAACTCTATTACCTATTTTTAAATTTATTTAATTTGACTGTATTGAATATACGAAATTTTCTCTTACAGTTTAGCAATTTAGAATGTGTAAAAGAGTCCCAACTGAAAGAACAGTTAGAAATTTTAGTTGCCAAGTGTCAAAAAGGTTTGTAAACAAACTTTCTTTTTTGAACTCTAACATAATTTGAAACAATATATATAGGTTTTTATAACTGTAATAAATTATTTGTAATGGGTTGAATTCTGAAATAAATATTTGAATTTCTTTTGTAGTATTAGGATTATAAAATTAGAAAATAACTGATTTAAAAAAAAAATATATCTGTATATTTTAGAAGTTTTTATGAATTCTTGAAGACCTCATTGCGCATGAGTTAGAAATCTTTTGAGTTAAGAAGTAAATTATTATAGAATTTTTAATTAATAGCCACCTTTGGCAACCAGCATATTCACTCAATTAATAAATTTGAGTTTTTATGCTGTAAATAATTAATTTGGAATGCATTTAAAAAAAATTCATCTTGGATATTTGATACCACTGAAAAACATGAATTCAATTGAATTGATTTTATATAAATTAAAAAGTATATTATGAAATGAAAGTGGAAGTAAAAATCCTACAAAGGAATTAATGATTGGCTAAAGCATGCAGTTGAATGTTTTAATGGGCGAATATCACCATAATATTTAAAAAACATTATATCAAATTAAATTAAACAATATTATTATAGTTAAGAGAAAAAAATAATACGTAAATAAAATTGATTTTATTAAAATATTAAATTTTTGAGTCGTAAAATGATAAATGATTGTTTTGTAAGATTTGGACATTAATTTCCATAAGCAAATCAATTATTACATTCTGGTGAGGGTTAAGCTTATTTTTGTCTTTTTTTCTCTAACTAAATGAACATTTTGATGGCATAGTGAAATCAGAGTGCTTCTAATAACATTTTACAGTTCCATTTATTAACTAAGCGAAATGCTCAATTCATTGCATCTGTAAAAATGTTCAATGTAGCAGCCTGAAATTCATGTGACGTTTTGTTTACATTTGATTATTGCCATTTAACAATAAGTAATGAGAGTGATTTTTGTGTCATATACATTAGCATTATATATATATATATATATATATATATATATATATATATATATAGCTTTTAAAGGGTGTCCTAAAATTAATGAAAGATTTGAATTTGCCACTACTTGTGTAGTAAAATGTTTTCAACTCTATTTAAAAAAAAACATTTGACAGCTGATAGTTTTATGTTAGTAAAAATGGAGCATTATACAATAGAACAATGTATTTTCATTGTTGAACAATACTTCAAAAATAATGAAAGTCTGGTTTCCACTGTTCGAAAATTTGAGAATTAGCCCCACTAGATTGCGTGATTTAACACCAATGGATTTTTTTATGGGGTTATTTGATGTCAAAGGTATATGCCAACAAGATCCATGCATTGAAGGAGGAAGTTCAATGCTGTATCAATGAAATTCAGCCACATTTATGCAAAATGGTCCTGGAAAATTTTGACAAAAGAGTGTGTATATGCTAGCAAAGCTGTGGAGACCATTTGCCCTATGTGTTATTCCATACATAACTCTATTCTGTGTACTTCACGATTCAATAAAAATGTAAGAATTTAAAGAAAAAAAAACCAATGTTTTATATTTAACTTAAATCTTGCGTTAACACTCTGTTCTATTGTGTAATGCTCCATTTTTACTAACCCTGTCGAATGGTTTTATTAAATAGGATTACCAAAACTTTACTGTGCAAATGGGAGCAAATTCAAATCTTGCATTAATTTTGGAACCCCTTTATTTTGATACAATAAGAACAAAATGGAATAAAAATATTCTACATCACATTTATGAGGTTCCTAATAAACCTTTATCTTTTGAATTTTGGTGATCTTTTAAAAATATTCTGTTTCAAACTGATATTAATTTATATATAAAATATAAATTTATTAATTTATATCTATTTATTTTACAGAGACAAATCTGACTGTAGCCCAAAAGCTGTATTCATTGTGTGTATACATAGTAAGAACTCATTCATGTTTTTTATATTATGAAATCAAGTTATTTGTTAGAATTGCTCTTAGTTGCTTTGTAACATTCAGTAATTTAACATTTACATATTAAACACAAATTGCATTTTATAGGTTATGTGTTTTAGAAAATTATCTGAACAAAATCCTGAAAAGGTATGTAATTGAAAATTCTTATTTCTATATTTTTGCATTTTCTCCCTAGTATTACTTTGAAAGTCAGCGTTTATGAGGGTTGTCTAAAAAGTATCCGATTTTTGGCCAGGAAAAGTATATTACTTATGTGATGAAATTGGGACCCTAATCCCCTTCAAAGTAGACCTCTTGTACCTTCACACACTTAACCCATCGATCTTATCACTGCTGAAAACAATCCTGGAAAGCTTCTTTTGGAATGGTGTTAATCTCCTTTATCGTGTTCTGCATAATCTCTTCTCTTTTCAAAATGAAATGCTTTGAATGGCATCTTCAATTACGGAAACAACCAGAAGTCGCAAGGAGCCATATCTGGAGAATATGGAGACGACTGGAATTTCCGTATTTTGCCAAGAAAGTGTGGATCAGTCATCTTGAGAGAAATCAAAAATCCAACAAACACTTATAATAGCACCTTACTCAACAGCCAGCAGGCAGTGACTGACACACTCTAATACGAAAAAAAAATTCAAACATGCGCATTTAAGTTGTCTTCTTCCACTATGCATCCTCTAGTATCATTACTGTACAGAGGTAAATTCAAGGTGGAATACTTTTTAGATAGCCCTCGTATTGTATTCTGATCATTAGTGATAGATTTTTAAAGATGAATTCATCATTTTAAAAAAGAAATCAGTTATGATTTCTTTCTTTCTTTCTTTTTTGTATCTAAATGATTATTATAATTTTTTAATGTCTTACCCAATGTGATAAATTTTCTTCTTCTGTACACAGAAATCTAAAAAGACTCCTGCATATTTGAAAATATATTTATCAGAACTGGAAACATTTGCTAAAGGAAAGTGAGTGAATACATATAATGTTTATGCATGCAAAAGAAGCTTTTACTGTATAATCTGTATTCTTCCTTATTTTTATACACATAATAAACTTTATAAATCACTTGTTTATTTTTTCTTTTAGTAAAACCAATGTGTTTCCACAATTTTTTGTATCATTTATGGAAGCCTATCCAGTAAGTTTGATGTTTATTATTTGTTGAATGTATTTTACTTGTTTCAGTTTTTTTTCACTGACTGTTTAGATGTGTAATAGTATTTCGAAGAATTCTGCTAAAAGAATTCCGTGAAAGAGAAAAGAATAAGAAAGTTGTCAACACATATTTATTTGCTCAATAGAGGTTTGCTCAGCTGTTTCCAATAAATTAATTCAATGACATCAATCTCACAAACATATATTTGTGAGATTGATGGTGTATTATGATTTTGTGTTCGATTTTATCCATGTAGATTTTCATTTTTTCAAAATCTTTCTCGTATACATAGTATAGAGAAAGTATAGTAATCGTCTAAAAGTTCGAACCTCACTAGATTTTGAAGAATATCTACGTTTTATACTTCCCTGAGTCTAAAATCCACATTCTTGGAAAATGTCCGTCTGTCTGTTTGTGGCAAAGATAACTTAAAAACACTTTGATCTAGACGGATGAAATTTGGTATTCATTCTTTATATCAAATTTGTAGATTTCTATCAAGTTTTGAGTAAATTCTACTCAGAAGTCCATCTATTCAGCTGTTTGAATATAATTTAACAGGAGAACTACAAAATGAAGAGAACTAGATAGATAATATTAGTTATATGGAATAGCCTATATAAGGGGTGGCAAACCTTTATGGATCAACGTACCATTTTTTGTAAAGAAATATTCAATAAAGTATAGACGTGTCATCAAATAATTTTGGCCTGTGATTTTTGAGAAAATGATAAAACTAAATACTAACAACTGAAAACTCTTTATTTACGACGAAAAAATACATTTTACACTGTATAGTAGTAAATGTTTTAGTTTTACGTATAATTCAAATTAAAGCAGCGTTATGTGACTTTTGTTGTTGCAGATTAGATGACAAATAATTTATATTCGGATTGTAAGATGTTCAGAATGCACACTGAATTGGAGTCATTTGCTAAATGGTTTCTAAGCGGGTCTTTAATGTCATTCCTCTCTGAAAATGACTTGCAGGTATAGATGAAAATATGCTTAAAATAGAATGAGCTAGCTTCTTGAAGCAGTTAAGTGTTTAGATTGAATTACATGTTTCCAAAATTTCGTTACTGACATTTTTACTTATGTTGCTTGTTAACCTTTCTGTTTCAATCAATTCCAACTTTCTCTGGTTTCAATAAATTTTTGAATCCACAATGAACTAGACTGGAAATCAATCAGCTGCCCTTCAAATTCTTCGATTTCCAACCAATCTAACTGAGACAAATTCAGTTTATCAAATGAAGTCACGTGCAAGCCGTTTTACAAACCTTAAAATGCAAATCGTTTTGATCGGCGGTGTGCCCAAAATATCATGCCACTGGTTTGCCATCCCTGGTCTATATACTATAAGACCTCCTTGAATTCAAAAAATGCATTTTTGGAAAATGTCTGGCTGTGGCAAAGATAACTCACAAACGCTTTGACCTAGACAGATGAAATGTGGTATACAGCCTTTATACTAAATTTGTAGAATTCTGTCAAATTTTTGCGGAAATTCCACTTGGAGGAAGTCCAGCTGTTTGAATATAATTTAACATGATAATTACAAAATGATGAGGGCTAGATAGATAAAACATGATTCACAGAATGAACAACTATAGTATAGATACCTTTCAAATTTTGAGCCAAATCCAACTGTGGATTAACCATCTGCCGCCGGTCTGTACTTCTAGAGACACGTAAACGTGATAACTCAAAGTCACAATGATTTAAATATGTCGAATCTGGTATGAGATTTGAGGTGATTACAAGCGTAGTTTGGTGTGAATTTTTTTTATTTCAGTCGGTTTGGAAAAATTTGTCTGAAATACAAATTCAATTTTCGGATACTATTAACCGCATGCCAGGGATTAATTGGAAAATAACTTACCAAGAATGGTATGAAAGATTCAATTAAAATTCTAGATTCACATCAAAGGTTAATATTTCAAAACTATGGTACATCTGTTTTCTAAGATAACACCTTTATTTGAAAGTATAAGAGAAAAGAGACCATTCCCACTTTTTTTTTTTTTTTTTAAGAGAGTGATTGTACTTGTGTTCCACAGTGGGTATTTTATTTTATATAAAGATTTTTATGTTTACTAATATAAATATTTGGATGCATTTGAAAATATTTTTTGTAAGAATGTTGCCATATTTAATCAATTTGAATTTATTCTGATGATCTCAATCATACCTTTTAAATTGTCAGTTAACTTAAACGTTTGAAAAACGTGCCTAAAAATGTAAAAATAATATTGAGTGAGCTTTATTAATTTTTTATCATTATTACTAGATAAATTTTTTCCAACCCTTTTTTGGCTGTAGTTAAAATTGTTGTATGTTAATTTTTTTTGTTTTTAATTAAAATTGCATTCAGGTTGTATTAATTCTAATTGTGAAATAAAATATTATAATGCTTCAAATATTTTTACACTATAATACTTTGAGTATCTTCATTATCATAAACCTTCAAACAGTTACAGAATTTCCATAGTTTTACGGAAATTAGATGAAACTACAGAGACATATAGTGAAAAATTGTGGAAAGTTACAGAAAACACTTAAAAGTATCTTATTCCAGATATTGTGCTGACGAAAGTAGTAGCAGTGAAAGAATTTTTTTGTGGGATAAAAAAAAATGTTCTAGCACTGTAACAAAATTAAAATAACAATATAAAAGCACTGGAGTCACTCCACATTACAAAAGTGTATATGGGAGATTATTATGATGTTAAATTGAGTAATTATGACATTAAAAAGCAAAAGTTCTTTTTATTTAATGAAAAAAGAAATTGTTAGCATGTAACAAGTAATTTGTTTGGTCAACAAAATCGTGTTATATGAATTTTTAAAAAACTTCATTTATATATTTAGTCAATAATAAATGTCTGTTAAATAATTTTAATAATGTTTGAAAATATTTATTTTAATCAATTAAAATACTTTGGAAATATCTATTCTTTAATAATTTGTTGATGTTACGTTAAATGTAATATATCTAAGTCCTAAGAATGAGTAATCAATGTTGGAGGGTATGTTACCATAACATTTATGTAATGAAATTACAAGTACATAAATTTCATTTTTCTCCTTTCCCTCCCATTAGGATTTAGCATATGTATTCATAGGACCTCTTAAAGAATACGCATTTAGTACCGATATTCGAATTTACAGACGGACACAATGTCTGGGCCTATTATTGGAAGCTATAAAGTACACTAAGGTAAATCAAAAGTATTTTTTATTTAGCAAGATATGGATTTTTTTTAAAAAAATGTAATTATTAACTTTTCAGTTTTAAAAACTTTTTCTTTGGTTTTTAGGGACAAGATTCAGTAACAGCTGAACAGTGGTTAGAAATCGAAAGTAGTATAATACCTTCTGCTATAGAGGTATGCATAATCTGATTTAAATTGTACATCTGTATTGAAGTGCTAAGTTTTTTTTTAAATCTTAAACTTTCTATGTAGTTTTTTTAATATATAATTTGATTTTAATGGAACCTTGATTATTTTTTCGTATACATAGTATAATTAAAATATATTAATCATCAAAAAATTCGAGATCGACATTGTGACGAATCTGATTCTTTTAGACTCCCTGAGTTCGAAAGATACAGTTTTAGAAAATGTCCGTCTGTCTGTGATAAAGATAACTCGGAAACAATTTGAGCTAGGTGGTTAAAATTTATGGTTTATACTGTCTTCATAACAAATTTGTATCAAATTTTGAATAAAATCTGTTCAGTGGAAGTCCAGCTATTCGAATATAAGTTAACACAATAATTATAAAATGAACAGTGCTATATAGATATGTTTCAGTACACAGATTTAACATATATGGTGTTGACGCATGTGAAATTTAGAACCAAATCCAATTCCGGGTTGATTGTCTGCTGGTCTGTACATTCAAAAATAAGTAAACGCAATGACTTAAATCTATCAAATTTGGTATAGGATTTTGTGACTATAAGTGAAGTTTTGTGTGAAATGTTTGTTTCATTTGGTTGAGAAAAATATGTCTAAAACTCAGATTCGATTTTTCTATATTGTTAATGCATGCCAGGGATTAATCCTCCAATAACTATTAAGTAGCTCTCGATAGATTCAGTAAAGATGCTAAATTCACGTCAAACGTAACTGTTGTATGCCTGTGTCAAGCAAGGTGTTTCTGGCCTGATAAATTTATTAGAGAGTATGCGAGAAAGTTTTGGGGAGATGACTCCCTGGTTTATATTTTTGTTTAATGAAATATTTCCAACCTGATGTGAGATTCATCATGGCATATTAAACGATTTGCATTGCAAGAAGCTTTTGCGAAATGATTTTCACAATATATACTAATTGTGATGGCCTCTCCAGCTGGTGCTGGTTTTTGAATAGCAATTTAAACTTATAATTAAATATTTTTCCAAAATATTTTTAATCGTTTTTTTTTTTTTTTTCTGTTGTGGGATATATTCGCACATACCCATATGATTAAAAGTACTTCCATTTTGGCAGTGCTTGAATCTATGTTGAATTTAAAAAAAAAAAATACTAACGCAATTTTAAGGCAATCTTATGTACTGTTGCAAAACTGTTAAATATAAAGATGTTACTTATAGAATTTACATTAGTCAAAATTAATTTACAGTGGATGCTAGATCTGGATTTTTCATTTATAAAAATCTTAAAACCTTTATTGTATGGAATTTAGTAAAAATAAGGAAAGTGATGTTTAAATTTGAAGCCTTCTTTAAGTATATAAACCATTAAGAGGATCTGATACTTTCTGCATACTTGAAGAGCATTCTTTCAGTGATACTCTTATTTATTTATTTTTGTTAGAGATATTATACTGTTAACTTCTTCACCAATGTTAATTATTAAATGTGTTAATTATATTTGAAATTTCATTATTATATATTTGTTGCAACTTATAAGTTGATATGCATCATTATTGCTTTTTAATTGAATAGGCAACGGTAGATATATGCTGTGTGCAATCAGATTTACCAAATTTCTGGGCATGATTGTAAAATTGATTCTGAATTGAATCTTGATTTGAAAATTTAAGAAATATATAAAATACTTGTATGTGCAACATAACTTCAAATATTTAAGCAATTCAGTGAAATGTATGAATTACCAAATTGCAATAGTGGCTTTTGAAAATAAGGATTTTATTTGAAATTTCATTATTATATCTTTGTTGAAACTTATTAGTTGATATGTTTCATTATTACTTTTTAATTGAATAGGCAACAGTGATATATGCTATGTGACATTTTTATTGGTGGGCTCTATCAAATTTTGCATTAAATGTAGCTAATTTCTATGACAACATATACATATAATTTCTATACTTTTAATATTTTAACAACTAACTTTAATAAAAAAGTTACATTTCTTACAGCATTCATATTTGGTCATTTCTGCTGCCAAAATTATGGAAAGTAAGGCTTTATTAAATTTTATCGCTAAATACCATTAGTATATTAATCTAACTTTTATTGTCTACAGATACTTAAAAGTACTTTGAATGGTCCAGAGTTTAAACCAGTTTTTGTCAATGAATTGCTGAATGTGGTTTACAGTCTGAGATGCATATTAAAAGAGAAGACAGATCAGGTAAATTTTTTTTTCCAGTATTCGATGTCTGATTGTGGTGTGTTCTGTTTTGAATGAATTTCCTGCTCTTTTGCTATAAATTGACTTACATGAGAGATTATTATTTATTTCAAGTACCAGGAAAATTATTTTTGGGAGAAAATGTGACATTGGTTAAAATAATTTATTTTTCTTTTCTAGTCTCTTTTGGAGAAAACAGATATCCTTCCATTTCTTATGGAAATGGATAATCAAAAGGTTAAAAAATTGACCAGTAAAGGAAAGTCTGTAAGACGGAAGATAATACTCGCACTAGGAGGGTAATTATAAATTCTTGATGCATGTTATTTTACCAATACCAAAATTTAAGTATTCCAATGTTTTTTTAATAATATAATATGGTATGATTTTATATAGGGATGTGATATTCATTATCAATGACCAAACATTCTCACATAGAACATTTATCTAATTGAAAAATTATCTAATAATCATTGAAATCAAAATTAATTTTTTTAAATGTGTATGAGTTTCTTAAAAGGGGGGGGGGATTTTAATGCAATATTTGAGTTATTTCATCAAAAGAGGTAATGTACTGAATGAAAATTTTTATAGGAGCTTCATAAATATAGGTATAATAGAACAAATGTAATCTTGTACAAATTTTTTTTTTTTTTTTTTTTTTTTTTTTTCTTCTGTACAGAATATTATAATTACAAAATCAATCGCTTATTGTAAGATGTTCGAAGTTGCTACCCTAACTTCTCGTTAGTTTTCTTTCTATTATATCAGAAAGCCAAGAAATTTGTATCAAAGATTTTTATTTTGTATGAAAGAAATTTATATGAAAGCGAGAAGCTACTTTCTATTTATAAATCACAAAATCAGTATTATTTTTTTTTTCTTTTAAAAATTCGGGTCATAATAACAATAATAATAAACAAAAGTGATAAAAGCTTTGATTTATGTCTCATCTTGAAATAAATTTACCAAGAAAAAGCTCAAAATAAGAATTGAGTTATAAAAATAATTTTTGTCAAATAAAGTTATGTAAAGTTTAACTATAATTTGTCAACATAATACAAAAGAAACATTGCATTGGATGAAATCTTTTATTGAAGCACTGCAAATATAAGGATGATAAAATAGATATAAACTAATGGATAATAAATATAAATAGATATAAAAATATTTTTTCTGCACAGATTGTAGTAATAATTACAAAATTGCTTATTACAAGATAAACCAAGTTCAATACAAACTTCTTACTACCTTTTTATTATTATTATCATTATGATACCAGAAAGTCAAAAAATTTTTTTATCACTTGTAAGAACAAGAGAAGCTTTAAACTAACCGCATAGCATTTGAAATTTTTAGATCATTGCATTGTTACAAAACTTGTAGCAGTCCTTTCTGTGGCTTAAAATCACTTCTTTATTGGTTTTAACCATGATGTAAAATTGTGAGAACCATCCCAGAATAATCCATGTCAGTTTAAATTGGGATGTAAATGTAATTGAACTAAATTAATTTCTGGTTTACAGCAATATCTGACTGTTCGACACCGAACTTTTTCATCGTGACATTGAAAATCTGATAGCCTATCTGTGTGTACTGTGCATATTCGGATTCTAAAATTTTTCGCGCTATTGCACATGAGGCAGGGTGTATTTAGTTAATCAAAAGAGGGTGAAAAGGAAAAGGAAAGGAAATGTTTTTAATTAACACATTACATATGGCGCTCAATCCGTTCCATTGGCCCACACATTTTTGAATGTTCTAGAAGCATGCTTGACAAGCAATAAGATACATATATGCACATTTTTAATTTGCATATGGTATTATATTTACCTAAAGTATTCTTAAATATTACTACATATTTTATACTCTATTTATTATGTAAGATTTTTTACATTTTAAAAAGCTGTTTTCTTACAAATTAAAATACAAACTTTGAAATAATAAAACACTTTATAAGGTATGATAAATGATCGGCACAGATCTATGAACGTACTGGCTATACTGACTGGTTGTTTCCACATGCTTGGAATGTCAACATTTAGTTATTTTGATAATCATTTGTGATAAAAATGCGTAAGGCTTTGTTACCCTGGTAATGTAACAAAAGTATTTGCCTCTGGTTGGTTATGCATCAATTCAGCTGAAAAAACATGAAAATGAGATATCCCGTGACCCGGCCACAATGTTCGGTCTGCTAAAAATGAGAAATCTCATGACCCGTACGCAATATGTTAATAATAAGGTGGATTATGTATGAACTTTTACATGGCATAAAAACTGCAGGTGATTTGTGATATTGTCTGGAAGAGATATTAATTCACAATAAAATACTTGAGAATAATTTTTATTTACTGTGAGATATCTAATCTTTAAATTATGATGAAAAAATATAAGATTTCTGTTCTTAAAATTTGTGGGGATGACAGAGCCAGCAGGGATTGTAATCCCATAGCATTTATTAAATCATTGATAATGATTGGAGTCTGAAAAAATTATAGTACTTTCCATATGCCTGTTTAACAGTCTGTGTGTTTCACTGTGGAAATTAATATCTTAGTGACCAATTTCAATTTATTTCTCCTCTCTTAAATTTTAATTATCAATTATTCTGAATTCTGAAAAATGCTATCTTATCTTTCATAGCATGCTCTTGTCACACTCCGTAAGAATATCGTCATTGTTTCTTAGAAGCACTGTATTATGAAAAAATGTTTTTTTACTAAATGTTTTCAAAATTTCTGTCTTTTTTTTTGTGTGTGTGTGTCATTTTGACCCCTCTGAGAAAACTTTTCATTAATTTTCTTTAAGAAAATTATTGCTGTATTTTATGAGAATATTTTAATTAATTTTTACTTACATTTATAAGACATATAATCTCAAATCTTATCTTTCTCCTTTTTTAGTTTTGGATGAATGTATATAGTATATCTATTTTTACCAAAGGGGCCATTTTGACCATTCTAATAAATATAGTTGAGAATACATATATTTGTATTTAAATATGTAACAGCCTGTTAGGAACACACATAGGTATAGGTTATAAATGCAGAAATAAGTATGTGTTAGTAAAATGTGTGTATATAAGAAGCAAGAAGCCGAAAGTCAGTCAGAGAGAAGCTATTATTGGTTGTTAATAAGAAGACATGCGAGTCAATGTTTTGGTAGAAGAATAGATGATCTTGATGCCCTAGATTAGAAAATAAACACGGAGGAACTGCCTTTTCATCATACCACATCTCAACAAATATATTGAAAATATAAAAGTTTTTTCCTACTTTTATTTTATAATAATAATTTATATTTTTTCTAATTAAATACCGAAAGGAGTCAAAATGACCCCTTTGGTAGAAATAGGTATACGCCAATTCGTGGTAAACATAGTGTTAAATAAAGTTTGCTGTTTAGGACTATACTTTGTGTAGAGTTGTTCGAAAAATCATGCAGGTTTTGATTCCTTGTAAATGATTTCATTAGAAATGGTTAGTGTAGGGAATTTGTATTTTGTTAATTTTCTTTAGCAAATATGTTTTATCCCCTACTAAATGGAAAAGTATCTTATTATTTTGCTACTATTTATTATAAATAATATTGTTATATCATAGTTCTTGTTCTTACATTGTATGATATCTTATGTTATTACTTCTTGCAGAATATTTCTTACTTCTTTTCTGTGCATGCTTAAAAAAATAAATTAACATGCATGTATATTTTTTCCCCCACAGAAAAATACCTTCAAATAAAAAGTCAAAACCCAATACTGTTTCACTTGACACAGAAACAACAAAACGGCTAGAAGCAGCAGAGCTAAATGGCATGGAATCTGATCCAGAGCAGACTGAAGATCTAAATAGTTCAGAACAGAATGGTGAACTGAATAACTCTAATCAAAATGACTCTTTGAATAGTTCAAAGCGAAAACTGAAGTCGAAAAAAGACAAAAAGAAGAAGAAACAAAAGATGGACAATTCTTCAGAGAATGTAATTGAAATTGATGCCTCAGAGTGAAAGAACTGGAAATAAATTTTATCCTTTTATGTAGCCATTTTGTGATGTTTTTATCATTTTTATCTCCACTTTTTTATTTATTATTTTAGATGGCCATTTGGCTGTTTAATAGGGTTGCCGCGACACCAGGAGAACCTGGAAAACACAAGGAATTTAAAAATCGTTAGAAAAAACAGGGAAAATACAGGGACATCTAAAAATTTTCATAAAAACAGGAAAATATAGGGAATTTTAAGTTTCTTAGTTATCCCCCCACCCCAAGACATGCCGATCTATAAAGACTGCAAGAATAAAAGATCGTAGTCATGGTTTCTAAAAACAGAGTAATGCCATCCACGATTATATTAGCTGCGGCAAAAAAACTTGGACAAAGTTATTACATCATAGAATAGAAGTTAATTAATTTCTTTTTAATTGTTATTCATTTCTTTTTGTCTACCACTTCAATTATAACATATTTTATAATGTATCTTTCAGTTTATGCATTGTTTTTTGGCTTTTTTATAATGCCAAGCAAAAGATATGCTATTTTAGAATTGATTAAGCAAGGAAAACGACTGTGTAAAGTCATTCGTTATCATAAAGTGCCTAGGCAAACAGTGTCTGATGCAATCTATCGTTTCAAAGAGCTTGGCGATGATGGTCAGAATCTAGGAAGTGAACGAAAACGTATGGTGAACTCTTTCAGTAGCCGTAAGTTGGGATTGCAATATCGGACCAAAAGTTCAGTACAGTACACTCCCGATTATCCGCGGAATTGGGTGGCGCGGCCGCCGCGGATAACAAAAATCGCGGATAATCCGAAAAAAGCTAAAAATGGGTATAGCAAAGGAGAACAGTCATTCCAACTTTAAAAAATCGTTTTATGTGCAATAAAACGTAAAATAAACAGCAGGAAATGTTTAACTAACGCTTACTATTTCAGTATATCACTCAAAACGAACCTAAAATGCATTTTGTTAATGAAAACAGAAAAGTGCTTTGTACTTACGAGATGCGTCAGGGATACACAGAAAAATTAATACATATGTACTGTTTTAATACTGTAATGTATTATATAGTTACAAAAGCATAACCGTAAAACTACACCTTTTTGAAGAAATCAGTCATTTGTGTTTGCTTCATGCTTTGGAAGCATTTTCTCTTTGCTTGGAAGCAAAAAAAAACTTAATGCGGCAGACGCGGATAACCCGCCCGCGGATAATCGGGAGTCTACTGTATTCGTTATTTTTTAGATCTTAATACCGGGATACAGGTTTTAATACTGGTAGTAGAAATTTTTAAAAAAGAAAGAAAGTACAAGTGTTTTTTTGTTTTATTTGCCAGTTTTATTAGAGAGTGTAAATATCACAAAAAATAATTTGTAACTTATAAATTATAACAGCATATAAAGAATCATAAAAAAGTAAAGGAACATCTTATTTATTTAAATCACAAAAAAGTGTAAATATCACTATTCAGCCTGTGGTGCTTTTATAAATTTTTGAAAAAAATTGGTTAAAAATCATAATGTATCAATTGTATTGCCATTTAGCCTGGAATGTAATTTTGTGTAAAAATTACCAGCTGTCCAAAACGCTCTTTCGGCATCTACAGTAGTTGGTGATACTGTTGGCAATGCGCGGTATACTTTTTGCAAGTATTTACCTCTAAATCCCTCATCTTCAAATAAATCGATTTCTCGTCAGATGGTTTTGGATATAGCTGATTTCTGTATTGTATTTTAGTTATTGAAATTCTTTTATTTATCACTAATTCTAATTTTTTGTTCAAGAGACAATTTCTTTTCGCTATTGACATTAGTGCCATCATATTCTTCTGAATGTGGATAGGTTTTATGTTAAGAAAATTTACTATAAACTTGATCAGATTTGAATTGATTAGTCTCTTTTCTTCTTTTTCATTTTTAAAATCATTATAATTATGTAAATACCGTAATACATTTTCTATTCGGGTATGCCTTTCTTCTGTGCGATTTTTCAATGTAATATATAATTTTTCAGATAGTGATGTGTGCTGTTCTTTCAGTGACTGCAACATGAAATTTTTTGTTGCATTAGCTGTTAATAAATTTAGAAAATCTCCGGCATAATGCCTCATCAGCCAGTTTTATTGGAAGTAGAGCTGATACAGTTTTGGATATTAAGTCGAATTCACTATCTGAAATTTAATTAAAATTAATTTAGAAGTAATTGCCAAATTTTAAGAACAGAAATTTTTTATTTATTCTTCATAATTTAATGTTTATGTCCTTTATATTAAATAAAAATTGATCTGAAATATTTTACTGTGCATTAGTACCTTTTTCCTTCTGTATTACTAATTATCTGTAATGTTTACGTCTCTTAAAGCCGTGAGTCTTCATTGTTAAATGTAAACATCTCCTCCTTTCATATTTCTTCTCACCCCTATTTTGTCGAATTAAACCCATCCTACGCATGCGCAAAAGCGCAGAGGGTTTTACAATCCTCTATCAAACAGTATTGATCACTTCTCTTGATTGTACGATGCAATCAAGAACGATCATTCACAGTCTAATTAATTTCGTCCGTTAGGGAGACATAAAAACAAAAACGTATACTATTTTGCTATGCTGGCGATCCCTGAACATATAGTGGAGACAATTTAAAAAAATTTCTAGTAAATACCGAAAAACCGTATTTAAACTTGTGAATACCGGTATTACAAAATTGTACAAATGGCTCAAAATACCAGTATTCGGTATGGCGGTAATGCAATCCCTAGCCGTAAGGTTATCAAAAAGAGAGTTCAATGAAATTCGTAGGTTTTCATGAGAAAGATCGCTTGTAAACTGGGAATAAGGAGCAAATCAGATCAACGAATGCCAAAAACAGAGCTTGAGCTAAAGCCTTACAAATTCCAAAAAGTTCAGCTTCTTATTGAAGAAAACAAACTCGTGCGGCTCCAAAGACAGAAATTTTTGAAACGGGCCGCAAGTCAACGCTGAGAGAGGTTCCTTTACAGTAATGAGAAGCTCTTTACCGTCCAAAAGCTCATAAGTCCTAGAACTATAGGATCTAGTCTGTAGATGCTTCAAGCATTTTTACAATTGTTGAACATCGCAAAAATCCAAAGTCGGTCATGGTCTGGGGCGAAATTTACTTAAGCGGCCAAAAATCTCTGGTTTTTGTAGATGAGGGTGTTAAAATGAATAAAAAAATTATACCAACGGAACATTCTAGCAGTTGTATTTCCATGGGCCAAAACGCACTTCAACAATGGAAACTGGGAGTTTCATCAAGATTCCTCGCCAGCTCACAAGGCTAAAAAGAAAGAAGAGTGATGCAAGGCGCATTTTCTGGACGTGATATCATCTGGGGAATGGGCACAATACTCGCCGAATCTCAATTTCATGGTTACAGTGTGTGGTCCATTTTGAAGTCTTAAGGTTTGCACTAAACCACAAAAAAAGTTCTCTCTCTAAAGCAATGGGATAGATTAAAGGTAGAAGACTTGCAGCCTATTGCTGAAAATTTCAATACGCGTTTGGGTCACTGCAAAAGGCGGCCACTTTAAAACAAATTAAATTTATTTATTAATAAAAGTCTACTCTTATTATTATTTGTTTTATTTTGTTAATTTATTTTTTACTAGCCGCCTTTGGCGACCAGCCGGTTCGCCAATCTTAATGTTTTCGTTTAAATTTTAATAATTAAATAGGTTGAACCGGAGTTTAACCCCCTTC
This sequence comes from Argiope bruennichi, assembly GCF_947563725.1. Lineage (NCBI taxonomy): Eukaryota > Metazoa > Arthropoda > Arachnida > Araneae > Araneidae > Argiope > Argiope bruennichi. Next base: position 103,908,490 of record NC_079156.1, read on the forward strand.
TTCGCCAAGTTGCGATAACGCGCCAAAGTTGGCAATCTTTATTATGCACTATAATTGAACATCTGCTCCTTTGCTTTTGAACAATTCGCAAGGCCGTTGTTGACGATTTTTAAGAATTTCGCCAAGCAGGGGGTTAGTCTCCGGTGGTACCATTAAATATTTTACGCAATTCCAACTTTAATAGATTCTTCAGCAAAATATTTTAAAACTTCAAATTTTGATAGTCATATAAATCACTCATAATATTATGAAGGCCTTCAGTCATAGCGTGATATGTATCTCTCTAATTTTCTGTTACCCCTCGTAGAAATTATGCTTTAAATTAAAGTGTAAATGATTAATCTGCAATTAATATAATAACATTTTTTACTGAAACAAAGCATTTTTTTTAATAATATGATTACTGATAATAGAGTCACTGAGCGTTTAAACTTTATGGGCACTAAAGAATATCTTTCTTAATTTATGTAATATCTCAAGAATTTGTCAACAAAAATTTCTCAGATTCATCATGAACAGATCGATTCATTAACAATGTTTCATTTTAAATGCATCAAACACTAAGAAAATAAAATGAATCGTTTAAAATAATCGGTCGGAAACAGGTTTAAAAAAACTACTTAGAAAACGATGTACTTAAAACTATAAGCATATACAAAAAAATATATAACTAACATAAATACAATTTAATTACAAAAGCATGCAATTAGCCTAAAAATAATTTAAATCATTGAAAACAGGTTAAAAAAAACTACTTAAAAAACGATGTACTTAAAACTATAAGCTTATACAAAAAATATATAACTAACATAAATGCAATTTACTTACAAAAGCATGCAACTAACCTAAAAATAATTTAAATCATCCGTTGGTTGTCATGTCAACAATCAGAACACAGTGCGCATGCGTGAATTTTCTTCGCTAGTTACGTTAACGCAAATGCGTGAATTTTTCTACGCCAGTTGGGGTAACGCTATGCAGATTATACATTTTTAATTTCCTTTATTCTGGGTTATTTTAATTCAAAAGTACTTCAGAATGAATCTGAAACATGGATTAATTAACAATGTTTAATTTTAAATGCACAAAACTTTAAGAAAATAAACAGAATCGTTTGAAATAATCCGCCGAAAATTGTTAACCCTAGCCTTATTACTGTTGGGAGAAAAAAAAACTAAAAGCCTTACTCATTTGGCGGTGGGGAAAATGGAAGATTTTTTTGGCGAAAAAGTTGGCGGTGGAGAAAATGGGAGATTTTTTTGGCGGGAAAGTTAGTTTTTAATTAATAATTAAAATTACAAAAAGAGGGACCCCAGGTGCACATTCCCGACCTCTAAGGTATACATGTACCAAATTTGATAGCTGTAGGTCAAATGACCTGGCCTGTAGAGCGCCAATACACACACACACACACACATTGAGCTTTATTATAAGTATAGATATAGATTAAGTTATATTAAAAATTATTTGTCCGGGTTTTTCTACTGCACCCTGTATGTAATGCAGACAATCACCCTTTTTGTATTCTCTCCCCCTTTTTTTGTGTAGATCAATCCAATTTCAATATCCATGATAGTTTTTCTTTTTTCAGTGAGATTCCCAAATTTTAACTAATGAACATACGCGAGACTTTGTATCTGTGTGAAAGAATAAGATACATTTCCTTGGCAGGATCATTCAATCTGCGGAAGAAACACGTTGGTGTTTAATCTACTGTACTTGAATTTATTGAATGCTTTACTTATTATTTGAGAAACTATCAGCTTTTTCAAAGTAGGTTAGAGATTTTTTTTAAACAGTGATCTGCTCAATATCCGTATTAAATACGAATTGGAAAAATCCATTTGTTGCCTTAAAATTTAGAAAACATATGAATCGCTCATTTTGACTTTTAATAGCACTTTGATGCTCTGGGACAGATCTCCATTAGAAAGGTTCATTTGCACAATAAACAGAACTTAAATAAGAAAATTAAAATGATACAGTTTTAAATGTCTTCCAGTATGGCGGAATCACGGGCATGAAGTTATATTTGAGCTAAATGTCTGAAATTAAATATAACTCAACCCGCCGAGTCAACTTGAAGTTAATAATTAAAATCATATCACACAATTTTTATTTAAAAAGAAATGGAAACATCGTTGTCATAAAATACAGAAATAATATAAAATGGCCCCAAAGTTAGCTACATAACGTGAAAAAAAAAAACAAAAAAACAACAACAACACTTACAAAGAAATAATATGGAAAGAATAATTGAAATTTAATTATAAAAAGCAAAAAATCAGCTTCATATTCACTTCATTGCATTGTTGCAGTCAGCGCAAACACGCTTAGAATGTCCCAAACATATAAATTTCTAGCATATCTTATAGCAAAAACTTCCTGATTGTAGCGTGCCTATCATTTTGGTAGAGTTTGCCTCTTTTTTTCCAACATTTAGTTTTATCTCGCTTTGTAAAAAGGTAGACGCTTTTCGCGCGACGCATATTCATTCATAAAAGCGTTTGTCAGCTCTTGTAGATATTTACATCTGAGTAGCTTTTCTTTATTGTGTCGAATGGATAATGTAACTGTTTACTGCAGTTACTTTATTTTTAAAATGATTAATTGTTATAAAACGACAAAAAAAGAAGACACAGGAAAAGCATACATCAGCTTTCGCTCGTATTTCTGAAATACAAATAATAAATTCACAGAATTCTACTAACGCCACGAATGCCAAATGTTGACTCACATTTCATCAAAAAATAGCTGCAAGATTAGACAAAGTCAAGCTATCGTATCGCCCTGTGATAAAAAGATATAAGCGAAATTCTCTAATGATTTCTTACGCGCGCATGCTGGAAGGTTAATTTGGTTCATCCGGTATGTTTGTTATCAACCTGTTAACCAGATATGATGAAATATTTCGATGCGAAACGAATGAAATATAAGTTAATTAACTTCGATTAAAAGGTTAAAAAAATTATCTGAGACGTTTATTCGTGTCTAATATTTTTAAAAGCGCTTCAGAAATAGTTAGAAATTAATGAGCAAGAACTGAAAATAATTCTGTGTAAGAAAAGTAATAATGGTATTTCAGTTATTTGCAAAAAAAAAAAAAAAAAGAACCATTGCTTGAAAATGGTAAATTTGTGTTAAATCAGCAAAACAGAAATGTGTTGAACTAACTTCTCTTGAAAAGATTTGAACCAATGGAATTTAACTTGTGAATTTCAAGCTATAATTTTAAACTTATTCGAAGCTGCGTTTGTTTTTACAATGATTTATTTTATTTTTATGTTATCGTATTAACATAAATAATTGAAACGATGATGAAATTGATAATGCGCCTAAAATGTGAAAATTGATATCTGAATGGGTGCTTGAAATTGAGAAATCCTTTTAAAAATAGTCATTTTAATAAATATATGAGCTTTTTCTTTTTTTAATTAATCGACCAGGATACTCATGATTTTAACAAGATTGAATAGCACCTAAAAATGTGCGTGTGTTTTTTCCTTTCTACCTCCGTTGATGTGTTTAGATTAAGAAGTGAATGAGTGTATTATGATTTTTTTTTTCTTCGTGATATCCCTTAAAAATGATGCCGCTGAAATATGGAAATATCACCCCCCCCCCCCATTTTCTTCTTGTCACAAATCAATGCAGATTCTTTAACAGGATAATTTGCAAATATACCACAAATCGTTTTATCAATAGAAATTGTTTATAACTCCCATATGCTTAATTTTTTCAAAAATTCTAGGCGATACGATTGGGTGTAAAATTACAGCATTTTTACGTCACACACAAAGAGCATTGGTTTTTCCCTTTCTTTTTTGGTCAAACACCTGGCGAGACCAAAATATGACATCAATAAATTAACTTGTTGTCGTCTCCAACAACAAAATTGCTACAAGTTTAATAAGATACTGAACTATCGTAATGACTTACGAAACATTTGTTTCTGTTTCCATCTGTGGCAAAAATTAACTTGGAATGCTCACGAGAGACCCCGCTTTTTTCTGGTGCGTACGCAGTTTTGGTTTCTAAATTCTGTGCAGATAGTGGGCGATGCAATTTTGTTATTGGCTGACTCTGGTGTCCTTCCTTCCTCATTGACGTACTTGTGTAGGTCCATGTCTCGGTGGGAGTTTGGACATTGGGCGGAGAGTGGGCGGACCTCAGAGTGGAACGTTCACCTCTTGAATCATTCGCCAGGCGCTAAAAGGACTGCTATTTGTCGTTTGACACCAAGTTTTATCCATTCCTGAGATTACCAAGTATTGCAACCAACTGCAGTAATTTGACAGGAATATCATTCCCTTTAAATGGATAATGAGTAACGGTAATTCCCGTTATACTTATGCCACATAATTTTTCTCTTTGTTATATTATGAGAAGTTTCGAGAAAATATCCTATCAATATGGAGCTTAATCAATGGTGTTGCAGGCAGGATGATTGGGGTGGGGGTGGAAATATTGATGCCTAGGGTGCTAATTTTATCATAGATTTTGTCTTCATTATCACAGATTTTGTCTCCATTATCCATATGAAGATTATTAAGCATGTTGGAAACACTAGTCATTGGCAGAAATATCATTCCTTAGAAATTAATAACCAGCAATGTTAATTACAGACAACCTAGAAATAATATGATGATTTTGTTACAAGGTTTCGCGGTAGTATTATAATTTATTGGTGATATTGATACCTGAATATTTATACCAAAGGGGCTAATTTTATCGTAGATTTTTTCTCCATTATCCATTTAGAGATTATCAAGTATGATGGAAAAAAAAACAGAAACTGGTTGTAATGTCATTCCTTAGAAACTATTAACTAGCAGTGTTAATTACAGACAACCTTGATATAGTATGATAGTATGCTCACAGTTTCGTGGAAGTATTATAATTCATTCGTGATATTGATACCTAGGGTGCTAGTTTTATCATACATGTTATCTCCATTATCCATTATCAAGCATACTGGAAACAGCAAACTGACTGAAATGTCATTAATTAGAAATTAATAACTAGCAGTGTTAATTACAGACAACCTTGATATAGTATGATAGTATGCTTACAGTTTCGTCCAAGTATTATAATTCATTCGTGATATTGATACCTAGAGTGCTAGTTTTATCATGGATATTGTCTCCATTATCCATTATCAAGCATACTGGAAAGAGCAGAAACTGACTGAAATGTCATTCGTTAGAAATTAATAACTAGCAGTGTTAATTACAGACAACCTTGATATAGTATGATAGTATGCTTACAGTTTCGTGGAAGTATTATAATTCATTCGTGATATTGATACCTAGAGTGCCAGTTTTATCATAGATGTTGTCTCCATTATCCATTATCAAGCATACTGGAAACAGCAAACTGACTGAAATGTCATTCGTTAGAAATTAATAACTAGCAATGTTAATTACAGACAACCTTGATATAGTATTATGTTTCTGTTACAATTTCGCACTAATGTTATGATTCATCGCTGATATTGATACCTAGGGTGTTAATTTTATCATAGATTTTGTCTCCATTATCCATTCGAAAATTATCAAACAAGTTGGAAACAGCAGAAACTGACTGAAATGCCATTCTTTAGAAATTAATAACTAGCAATATTAATTACAGACTTCTTTTATATAATGTTTCAATTTCAAAATTTTGCGGTAGTATTACAATTTGTTAGTGGTATTGATACATGATTATTGACGCCTAGGGTGCTAATTTTATCATAGAATTTGTCTCCATTATCCATTTGAAGATTATCAAGAAAGTTGGAAACAGCAGAAACTGACTGAAATGTCATTCGTTAGAAATTAATAACTAGCAATATTAATTACAGACTTCTTTTATATAATGTTTCAATTTCAAAATTTTGCGGTAGTATTACAATTTGTTAGTGGTATTGATACATGATTATTGACGCCTAGGGTGCTAATTTTATCATAGAATTTGTCTCCATTATCCATTTGAAGATTATCAAGAAAGTTGGAAACAGCAGAAACTGACTGAAATGTCATTCGTTAGAAATTAATAACTAGCAATATTAATTACAGACTTCTTTTATATAATGTTTCAATTTCAAAATTTTGCGGTAGTATTACAATTTGTTAGTGGTATTGATACATGATTATTGACGCCTAGGGTGCTAATTTTATCATAGAATTTGTCTCCATTATCCATTTGAAGATTATCAAGAAAGTTGGAAACAGCAGAAACTGACTGCAATGTCATTCGTTAGAAATTAATAACTAGCAATGTTAATTACAGATAACCTTGATATAGTTAGGATGTTTCAGTTGCAATGTTTCGCAGTAGTATTATAATGCATTGGTGAAATCTCAAAATAACTGGCAGCATAATCAGTGGCGTTAGAGTATTATTTGTTAAAAATTGGTGATGAATAGCGTTAACCCCGCATAACACGACACTTCTATTAAACACTATAAAATATTGGAGAAATCTCCAAGCAACATGCAGTACAATTAGGGGAGTTGAGAGGTTTTTTGGCTAGAGATTAGCAATAAATAATGTTAAATGCAAATAATCTCCGTATATCATAGCTAGGGATTGCAATACCGGACAAAAATTTCAATACCAGTATTCGGTATTTTTTAAATCTTAATACCTGGATACCGGTTTTAATACCGGTATTAGAAATTTTAGAAAACACAGGCGTTTCTTTTTTTTTTATTTGCCAGTTTTGTTAGAGAGTGTAAATATCACAAAAAATAATCTGTAATAAATTATAACAGCATATAATCACAAAAAAGTAAAGAAACACTTTATTTATTTAAATCACAAAAAAAGTGTAAATATCACTATTCAGTCTGTGGTACTATTCCAAATTTTTGAAATGTGATCTTAAAAAACATAATGCATTAATTGTAATATTAATCCTGAAAAGTAATTTTGTGTAAAAATTACCAGCTGTCGAAAACTCTCTTTCGGCATCTACGCTAATTGGTGGTACTGTTAGCAATGCGCGATATACTTTTTCCAAGTATTTACCTCTAAATCGCTCATCTTCAAATAAATCGATTTCTCGTCGGATGGTTTTGGATATAGCTGACTTCTCTATTGTTGTTTGGTTCGTTGAAATTTTTTTATTTATCGCTAATTCTAATTTTTGTTCAAGAGACAATTCCTTTTCATTATCTACAGTAGTGACATCATAATCTTCGATAATTGAACCGAATTCTGAATGTGGATAGGTTTGTGGGAAAAAATTTTTAAGAAACTTTACTCTAACTTAATCAGATTTGAATTGGTTATTTTCTTTTCTTCTTTTCCTTTTCATTTTTAAAATCATTAGAATTATGTAAATACCATAAGACATTTTCTATTTCGATATGCCTTTCTTCTGTGCGATTTTTCATTGTAATATATAATTCTTCAGATACTGATGTATGCTGTTTGCTGTTCTTTCAATGACTGCAACATGAAATTTATTGTTGCATTAGCTGTTAATAAATAAGAATCTCTCCGACATAATGCCTCATTTGTCAGTTTTATTAGAAGTAGAGCTAATACAGTTCTGGATATTAAGTCGAATTCACTATTTGAAAAATAAATTTGGAGGTTTAAGTCGATTATTGCTTTTTGGATTGGATTTCTCAGTTTCAAAAATCGTTCCATCATTAGGAGTAAACTGTTCCAACGTGTTTTAGAATCTAATATTAACATATATTCTGTTTTATTTTCAATTAGTATATATTTTAGTAATATATCCTTTATATAGGGGAGTGTTTAAATATTTTAATAATTTTTCGAACTTTATAAATTATAGGAAACAATTCTTGATAGGTTAATATTTCATCCTCATTAGCAATATCTTCTTCAACAATTACATTGTCATTATCTTCATTGTCAATATCACTCTTACTCTTACTCTTTTCAAAGTTGGAATCCGAAGTTTCCATATCCACAATATTTGGATTCTTCTGTTCTTTATATTTTTGGTATAATATATCTATTACTCCTAATTGAATTCCATGTGCATAGCACAATTGCTGATTTGCACCAATAAACTTTCCAACTTTTTTCATAATTGTTGCTCCATTATTCGTTATGGATACAATATTTTCTTTCAGGAATAATCCATGTTTCGCTAATTTAGATTTAAGCAATTAATTAAGCCATTAATTAGCTAATTAATTTCGCCCTTTAGGGAGATATAAAAACAAAAACGTATACTATATTGCTATGTTCGCGATACCTGAACATATAATGGAGATAATTTTAAAAATTTCTAGTAAATACCGAAAAACCGGTATTTAAACTTGTGAATACCGGTATTACAAAATTGTACAAATGGCTCAAAATACTGGTATTCGGTATCCCGGTATACCGGTATTGCAATCCCTAATCATAGCACTTCTGTCACATACTCTAAAATACAGTTGAAATTTCTATTCAACATGGAGTATAAATCAGTGGCGCTGGTATTCCACCCATCAATGATTAATAAAGAGTAACATTGATTACTATCAATCCTTCTACTACACGGTGAAAACCCGCACTAGCAAGAATTGCCCAGCAATAGCAAGTGTACTACTGTATTCGAAGATTTTTGTTTCGTATGAAAGCTCATGATCCCTAATACGTCATTATTCGTCCATTATACGAAATTAATATTTCGTATCTATGGTATCGTATATTGGCTCGAAATTGGCATTTTTACTGAATCTATTCCGTCATCTTTGGCGAGCTTTTTGACAATTAACTCTTGACATGCAATAGTATCCGAAAATCAAATTTGTGCTTTAGATACGTTTTTCCCAACCGATAGAAACAAAGATTTGATGCAAAACTGCACTTGCAGTCACAAAATCATAAACCAAATTTGATATATTTAAATCATTGCGTTTTTTTATTATCGAGTTAACATGTTTCTGAAAGTACAGACAGACAGACAATCAACCTGTTGCAGGATTTGGCTCAAAATTTGACAGATGTCTACACTATAGATATTAAACTTGCATAACGAATCTCATCTATCTAGTTCTATTCATTTTGAAGTTATCTTGCTAAATTATGTTCGAACAGCCGAACAGACAGACTTCCTCTAAACAGATTTCACTCGAAATTTCATAGAAATCTGAACATTTGGTGTAAAGACCGTATATAAAATTCAGCTATTTAGCTCAAAGACGTTTTTGAGTTATATTTGTCACAGACAGACGGACAGACATATGAACATTTACCAAGAATATGTTTATCGAGCTCAGGGTGGTCTGAAATGTGGAGTTTCGTCAAAATATCAAGTTCGAATTTTTTGACGATTACTACACTTTTTCTATACTGCATATACGAAAAAAAAATAATAAAATTATGATAGAATCCTCAGTCTCAAAACTATAAATAAATTGATTTCACCAGTTTTTGTTGCCAGTTTGAAGTATAGCTAACAATAATAACAGCAAAAAAGAAAGATCTTTCATTATTGTGCAAGCTTAATTTAATATAATATTTACTAACATTATTGTGATTATACTTTTATTATATGTTGTAATCAAGTACATTTAAAGAATACTAGATATATGCATTTTAGTACTAGCCACCTTCGGCAACCATATTAATGGTATTGCTATAATCATTTCGATCAATTTTAATGAAATACATGTTAGACAACAAACGAAAAGACTATTTTTAATAATGATAGCATTATAATTATAGGGCATTTTGATTGCTTGGTTTGTTTATATATCACGAAAATCACTAACTATAAAAATTAGTGAAATTGGTTGAATTGTTGAGGCTGAAGCTCTGACTATTTTTTATTGAGAAATATCTCCCCAAAATGGTTACAAAGGGGCCAGATGGCACTTATGACATATCTAGGGACTAAGAACTTTTATATGAAATCTAAATTTCAGAAATCAGTGCATTAGATATTTTATTTAATGGCTGTAACTGGAGAACAACTCATTAAGGTTTGTCTCCATAGAGGGTGTACAATTAAGTACAGTTTTTGAGACTCCCCCCCCCCCAAAAAAAAGTGGTTGAGAGCAGGTAACTATTAATGTCAAATCTAAATGTCATTAACTTTCATATGAAGTAAAAATTGGCAAAAGTAGTACAATGGTTTGCCAATTATTTTAAATATCTAGACAATGTGCGAACAGCTGGTCGTCAAAAATGGTTAATAAATAACAAATTCGCACAATATACAGCTCGTATGTGGAAACCACAATTTTTAATATAGATTTTAAGATTTCAATAATTAGCGAAAGAATTTCTCCTATTATAAATAATTCATCATTATAAAAAAAACATTCTATTAAAAAGAAAATTAAAGTGTAAGGCATTGATTAATTGCCTACATAACCGAAATTGGGTCAGAAAAAAAATCAGAAAAAGAGAGAGGATCAATTGTCAGAAACCCATAAAGCATTTATGAAAGTTATTGTTTAATTCGACGAAACATGACTTAGAAGATATTCCTGTATTTCCACTTCTCATTCAAAAGAGGTTCATTTTAAGTCTTAAAACTGAATTAATTAATTTTATGAAAGTAATTTAAGAAGAAGGAAAGTCGTAAAATATCTATTTCCCATGTTATTATATTCATAAATTATTTTAACAGCACAGTGATTAAGTGACACTAATAATTACTTTCATTGTTCATTTTTTTTTCAAACTGAATTTCGATTGCAGTGGCTTCTTGTATTAATGTTGGGTAATTAAAATTTCTACTGTCAGTTAGCAAATGCAGATAATTTGAGCTATAAGTAATGTCTTATTTTTAATTAAAAAAAGATTTGTTTTAAAGTCTCTACGATAAAAAAATTCTAAAGTGCAAAAGTCATTTACTAAGGAACTGCAGCGGAAACCTTTTTATATTATACTGATAAAGAAAATTTGATGAAAAATTAAATATAACAACGAGGAAGAACCTGATAAATTAAATAGAGGCATTCGGGTAATAGATACGATTTAGGTATTTTGCACTCCTAGGTAGGGAATATTATAAGGCCCCACTTTTTGTAAAATGGTCAATTTAGTTTCACATTTCAGAGCATTTTATAACAAGGTAATCAAGGATGGATTTAGGTTTCTTGTGTCTTTCGGTGGGCATATTTTGAGGCCCCTCTTTTAATAAGACGGTCAATTTAGTTTCTCATTTCCACGCATTTTCAAAATGTTAAAGATTTAACATGATAATCTGTGCTGAATTATGCATTTTGTGTCAGTCGGCGGGCACATTTTCGGGTATTATTTTTGATTAAATGATCTATTTAGTTCTCATTTCAGCGCATTTTCAACATGCTAAAGATTTAATATGGTAATAAGTGACGGAATTAGGTACTTTGCGTCCTTCGGCGGGCACATTTTGAAGTCCCATTTTTAATAAGATGGTCAGTTTATATTTCGGAGCATTTTTAATATGCTAATGATTTAATAAAGTAATGTGTGGCGGCATTAGATATTCTGTAGCAGGATACATTATGAGACCTCTTCTTTTAATTAGTCGGGTAGTGTAGTTTCTTTTTTAACATTTAATGATTTAACATGATAGTTAATGGTGGAATCAGATATTTAGTGGCCCTAAGAAGGACACATTATGAGGACCCTTCTTTTATAAAGAAGTCCAATTTAGTTTCACATTTTATTAACCAGCTCTCTTCATTTTATAGTTATCATGTTAAGTTATATTCGAACAGCTAGACAGACAGATTTCCTCTGAGCAGAATTTGCTCAAAATTTGATAGAAATCTACAAATTTTATATAAAGACCGAATACCAAATTTCATCCGTCTAGCTCAAAGCGTTTTTGAGTTATCTTTGTCAAAGACTGACGGACATTTTCCAAGAATGTAATTTTAGAACTCAGGCAGGTCTAAAACGTGGAGATTCGTCAAAATCTCGAGTTCGAAATTTTTGATAATTACTATACTTTATACTTTCTCTTTACTACAAATATGAAAAAGTAAAAAGGCACCAGAAAATAAAAAATGAAGCGATGCGTAGAAAAAGAAAAAGATTAAAAAAGACAAACAGAAAAAATTGCTAGGAAAGTTGATAGATAAAGAACATAGGAAATCACCAAATTACGTCCAATGGCTGCATAATTAAAATTTTGGTATGAAAGGCTATATACTAGAAGTTCATCTAAGCATTTTAATCATCATGTACACTGTATTGATGATATAAGAAAAAAAATTTTGGCTTAGATTTTAAAAAAAAATGAGATTATTCTTATTCTAGAGACTGATTTTTTGGACGATTACAGTACTTTCATAATGTAGCAACCTTTTATACAAATAAAACGCATGGAGTGAGTTAATCACAGTTAAATAGAAGTTTACCAAGATCGTTTACTTTTATTATATATTCATAAAAATAAAATACTGAGTTTATTTTTATCAAACAAAAATAAATTTCATTAAGATTCAGGCTATCCCTTAAATGAGTAACAGCTTTCTCTAATGTAACTACATAATTAATCTCAGGTGTTACAGTCTAGTTTCGCTTTCTATGCAAAATACTTATTTTTTTTTTCTTCTACTTCATTATTACCTATTCTGTACAGCCATTGGACAAACCAGACTCAAAGAGAAAAAAAAAAGACTATCAAACTAGATTAATCTTGACGAATTCACTGGCGAAATTGTTTTGTCACATACCCTACTTATACAGAACTTACTTTTTTTGCACGTCTTCCAGCCGTCTAATAAATATCCAACGACCTGCAGCAGCTTGTTACCAGTTTAATGCTGATAAAAATCAATGTCCAGATCTACCGTGGCCGAACTCTCAGAAGTTGTTTGGGGTATCGAGGTCAAGCAACAAAGCGTCCTCCCTGCTTTGTGACTTCAGTGCGTCAACCTCCATTATCTTTTCTCGAAATCTGATAATTGCCTGATTTTGCGTTAATAAGCCTGCGTAATCAAGGGAGGTCTAATGTTGTCTGAAGGTTTTTCCGATTACGTTCTACCTTTCTTTTCCTGAGAGAGTCATATTTGCATAAAGTCCGTGCGAGTCATTGTTTATGTTCAATGGGAAATACGTATTGACATTGACTTTTTTTCTCTCTCTCCTTTGGTAAAGAAACTTGGTTAAGATAAAAGTTTTGGATTTGCAATTTTTGTTGGAAATCTCAAAATGTCAGTAAATGCTTTTGATTTTTTTAATTCCATTTTTATACTCTCTGATACAAAGTGCATTGAATGCGAGTATTAATATTATAAAAAGTCGATCTTCAGAATTTTGATGAATATCCATGGTTTAGATCTTTCAAAGGCAGAAATAAAATTCATTTTTAGAATTGCATCTTTTGATGAACATATATAATTAGACTGGGGAAATTAAGCATGAAGTTTTTACACTTTAACAGTATGTTTCTGTCGAATATATCTGTATGTTTCTGTCAGTATTCTGTCTTATGTTTCTGTCGAATATATCTGTATGTTTCTGTCAGTATTCTGTCTTATGTTTCTGTCGAATATATCTGTATGTTTCTGTCGAATATATCTGTATGTTTCTGTCAGTATTCTGTCTGTATGTTTCTGTCGAATATATCTGTATGTTTCTGTCAGTATTCTGTCTTATGTTTCTGTCGAATATATCTGTATGTTTCTGTCGAATATATCTGTATGTTTCTGTCAGTATTCTGTCTGTATGTTTCTGTCGAATATATCTGTATGTTTCTGTCAGTATTCTGTCTGTATGTTTCTGTCGAATGTATCTGTATGTTTCTGTCGAATGTATCTGTATGTTTCTGTCAGTATGTTTCTGTCGAATATATTTGTATGTTTCTGTCAGTCTTCTGTCAGTATGTTTCTGTCGAATATATCTGTATGTTTCTGTCAGTATTCTGTCTGTATGTTTCTGTCGAATATATCTGTATGTTTCTGTCAGTATTCTGTCTGTATGTTTCTGTCGAATATATCTGTATGTTTCTGTCAGTATTCTGTCTGTATGTTTCTGTCGAATATATCTGTATGTTTCTTTATCAGTATGTTTCTGTCGAATATATCTGTATGTTTCTGTCAGTATTCTGTCTGTATGTTTCTGTCAGTATTCTCTCTGTATGTTTCTGTCAGTATGTTTCTTTATCAGTATGTTTCTGCCGAATATATCTGTATGTTTCTGTCGAATATATCTGTATGTTTCTGTCAGTATTCTGTCTGTATGTTTCTGTCGAATATATCTGTATGTTTCTTTATCAGTATGTTTCTGTCGAATATATCTGTATGTTTCTTTATCAGTATGTTTCTGTCGAATATATCTGTATGTTTCTGTCAGTATTCTGTCTGTATGTTTCTGTCAGTATTCTCTCTGTATGTTTCTGTCAGTATGTTTCTTTATCAGTATGTTTCTGCCGAATATATCTGTATGTTTCTGTCGAATATATCTGTATGTTTCTGTCAGTATTCTGTCTGTATGTTTCTTACGAATATATCTGTATGTTTCTGTCAGTATTCTGTCTGTATGTTTCTGTCGAATGTATCTGTATGTTTCTGTCGAATGTATCTGTATGTTTCTGTCAGTATGTTTCTGTCGAATATATTTGTATGTTTCTGTCAGTCTTCTGTCAGTATGTTTCTGTCGAATATATCTGTATGTTTCTGTCAGTATTCTGTCTGTATGTTTCTGTCAGTATTCTCTCTGTATGTTTCTGTCAGTATGTTTCTTTATCAGTATGTTTCTGCCGAATATATCTGTATGTTTCTGTCGAATATATCTGTATGTTTCTGTCAGTATTCTGTCTGTATGTTTCTGTCAGTATTCTCTCTGTATGTTTCTGTCAGTATGTTTCTTTATCAGTATGTTTCTGCCGAATATATCTGTATGTTTCTGTCGAATATATCTGTATGTTTCTGTCGAATATATCTGTATGTTTCTTTATCAGTATGTTTCTGTCGAATATATCTGTATGTTTCTTTATCAGTATGTTTCTGTCGAATATATCTGTATGTTTCTGTCAGTATTCTGTCTGTATGTTTCTGTCAGTATTCTCTCTGTATGTTTCTGTCAGTATGTTTCTTTATCTGTATGTTTCTGCCGAATATATCTGTATGTTTCTGTCGAATATATCTGTATGTTTCTGTCAGTATTCTGTCTGTATGTTTCTGTCGAATATATCTGTATGTTTCTGTCAGTATTCTGTCTGTATGTTTCTGTCAGTATTCTGTCTGTATGTTTCTGTCGAATATATCTGTATGTTTCTTTATCAGTATGTTTCTGTCGAATATATCTGTATGTTTCTTTATCAGTATGTTTCTGTCGAATATATCTGTATGTTTCTGTCAGTATTCTGTCTGTATGTTTCTGTCAGTATTCTCTCTGTATGTTTCTGTCAGTATGTTTCTTTATCAGTATGTTTCTGCCGAATATATCTGTATGTTTCTGTCGAATATATCTGTATGTTTCTGTCAGTATTCTGTCTGTATGTTTCTGTCGAATATATCTGTATGTTTCTGTCAGTATTCTGTCTGTATGTTTCTGTCGAATGTATCTGTATGTTTCTGTCGAATGTATCTGTATGTTTCTGTCAGTATGTTTCTGTCGAATATATTTGTATGTTTCTGTCAGTCTTCTGTCAGTATGTTTCTGTCGAATATATCTGTATGTTTCAGTCAGTATTCTGTCTGTATGTTTCTGTCAGTATTCTCTCTGTATGTTTCTGTCAGTATGTTTCTGCCGAATATATCTGTATGTTTCTGTCGAATATATCTGTATGTTTCTGTCAGTATTCTGTCTGTATGTTTCTGTCGAATATATCTGTATGTTTCTGTCAGTATTCTGTCTGTATGTTTCTGTCGAATGTATCTGTATGTTTCTGTCGAATGTATCTGTATGTTTCTGTCAGTATGTTTCTGTCGAATATATTTGTATGTTTCTGTCAGTCTTCTGTCAGTATGTTTCTGTCGAATATATCTGTATGTTTCTGTCAGTATTCTGTATGTATGTTTCTGTCAGTATTCTCTCTGTATGTTTCTGTCAGTATGTTTCTTTATCAGTATGTTTCTGCCGAATATATCTGTATGTTTCTGTCGAATATATCTGTATGTTTCTGTCAGTATTCTGTCTGTATGTTTCTGTCAGTATTCTCTCTGTATGTTTCTGTCAGTATGTTTCTTTATCAGTATGTTTCTGCCGAATATATCTGTATGTTTCTGTCGAATATATCTGTATGTTTCTGTCGAATATATCTGTATGTTTCTTTATCAGTATGTTTCTGTCGAATATATCTGTATGTTTCTTTATCAGTATGTTTCTGTCGAATATATCTGTATGTTTCTGTCAGTATTCTGTCTGTATGTTTCTGTCAGTATTCTCTGTATGTTTCTGTCAGTATGTTTCTTTATCTGTATGTTTCTGCCGAATATATCTGTATGTTTCTGTCGAATATATCTGTATGTTTCTGTCAGTATTCTGTCTGTATGTTTCTGTCGAATATATCTGTATGTTTCTGTCAGTATTCTGTCTGTATGTTTCTGTCGAATATATCTGTATGTTTCTTTATCAGTATGTTTCTGTCGAATATATCTGTATGTTTCTTTATCAGTATGTTTCTGTCGAATATATCTGTATGTTTCTGTCAGTATTCTGTCTGTATGTTTCTGTCAGTATTCTCTCTGTATGTTTCTGTCAGTATGTTTCTTTATCAGTATGTTTCTGCCGAATATATCTGTATGTTTCTGTCGAATATATCTGTATGTTTCTGTCAGTATTCTGTCTGTATGTTTCTGTCGAATATATCTGTATGTTTCTGTCAGTATTCTGTCTGTATGTTTCTGTCGAATGTATCTGTATGTTTCTGTCGAATGTATCTGTATGTTTCTGTCAGTATGTTTCTGTCGAATATATTTGTTTCTGTCAGTCTTCTGTCAGTATGTTTCTGTCAAATATATCTGTATGTTTCTGTCAGTATTCTGTCTGTATGTTTCTGTCAGTATTCTCTCTGTATGTTTCTGTCAGTATGTTTCTTTATCAGTATGTTTCTGCCGAATATATCTGTATGTTTCTGTCGAATATATCTGTATGTTTCTGTCAGTATTCTGTCTGTATGTTTCTGTCGAATATATCTGTATGTTTCTGTCAGTATTCTGTCTGTATGTTTCTGTCGAATGTATCTGTATGTTTCTGTCAGTATTCTGTCTGTATGTTTCTGTCGAATATATCTGTATGTTTCTTTATCAGTATGTTTCTGTCGAATATATCTGTATGTTTCTTTATCAGTATGTTTCTGTCGAATATATCTGTATGTTTCTGTCAGTATTCTGTCTGTATGTTTCTGTCAGTATTCTCTCTGTATGTTTCTGTCAGTATGTTTCTTTATCAGTATGTTTCTGCCGAATATATCTGTATGTTTCTGTCGAATATATCTGTATGTTTCTGTCAGTATTCTGTCTGTATGTTTCTGTCGAATATATCTGTATGTTTCTGTCAGTATTCTGTCTGTATGTTTCTGTCGAATGTATCTGTATGTTTCTGTCGAATGTATCTGTATGTTTCTGTCAGTATGTTTCTGTCGAATATATTTGTATGTTTCTGTCAGTCTTCTGTCAGTATGTTTCTGTCGAATATATCTGTATGTTTCTGTCAGTATTCTGTCTGTATGTTTCTGTCAGTATTCTCTCTGTATGTTTCTGTCAGTATGTTTCTTTATCTGTATGTTTCTGCCGAATATATCTGTATGTTTCTGTCGAATATATCTGTATGTTTCTGTCAGTATTCTGTCTGTATGTTTCTGTCGAATATATCTGTATGTTTCTGTCAGTATTCTGTCTGTATGTTTCTGTCGAATATATCTGTATGTTTCTTTATCAGTATGTTTCTGTCGAATATATCTGTATGTTTCTTTATCAGTATGTTTCTGTCGAATATATCTGTATGTTTCTGTCAGTATTCTGTCTGTATGTTTCTGTCAGTATTCTCTCTGTATGTTTCTGTCAGTATGTTTCTTTATCAGTATGTTTCTGCCGAATATATCTGTATGTTTCTGTCGAATATATCTGTATGTTTCTGTCAGTATTCTGTCTGTATGTTTCTGTCGAATATATCTGTATGTTTCTGTCAGTATTCTGTCTGTATGTTTCTGTCGAATGTATCTGTATGTTTCTGTCGAATGTATCTGTATGTTTCTGTCAGTATGTTTCTGTCGAATATATTTGTATGTTTCTGTCAGTCTTCTGTCAGTATGTTTCTGTCAAATATATCTGTATGTTTCTGTCAGTATTCTGTCTGTATGTTTCTGTCAGTATTCTCTCTGTATGTTTCTGTCAGTATGTTTCTTTATCAGTATGTTTCTGCCGAATATATCTGTATGTTTCTGTCGAATATATCTGTATGTTTCTGTCAGTATTCTGTCTGTATGTTTCTGTCGAATATATCTGTATGTTTCTGTCAGTATTCTGTCTGTATGTTTCTGTCGAATGTATCTGTATGTTTCTGTCAGTATTCTGTCTGTATGTTTCTGTCGAATATATCTGTATGTTTCTTTATCAGTATGTTTCTGTCGAATATATCTGTATGTTTCTTTATCAGTATGTTTCTGTCGAATATATCTGTATGTTTCTGTCAGTATTCTGTCTGTATGTTTCTGTCAGTATTCTCTCTGTATGTTTCTGTCAGTATGTTTCTTTATCAGTATGTTTCTGCCGAATATATCTGTATGTTTCTGTCGAATATATCTGTATGTTTCTGTCAGTATTCTGTCTGTATGTTTCTGTCGAATATATCTGTATGTTTCTGTCAGTATTCTGTCTGTATGTTTCTGTCGAATGTATCTGTATGTTTCTGTCGAATGTATCTGTATGTTTCTGTCAGTATGTTTCTGTCGAATATATTTGTATGTTTCTGTCAGTCTTCTGTCAGTATGTTTCTGTCGAATATATCTGTATGTTTCTGTCAGTATTCTGTCTGTATGTTTCTGTCAGTATTCTCTCTGTATGTTTCTGTCAGTATGTTTCTTTATCAGTATGTTTCTGCCGAATATATCTGTATGTTTCTGTCGAATATATCTGTATGTTTCTGTCAGTATTCTGTCTGTATGTTTCTGTCAGTATTCTCTCTGTATGTTTCTGTCAGTATGTTTCTTTATCAGTATGTTTCTGCCGAATATATCTGTATGTTTCTGTCGAATATATCTGTATGTTTCTGTCGAATATATCTGTATGTTTCTTTATCAGTATGTTTCTGTCGAATATATCTGTATGTTTCTTTATCAGTATGTTTCTGTCGAATATATCTGTATGTTTCTGTCAGTATTCTGTCTGTATGTTTCTGTCAGTATTCTCTCTGTATGTTTCTGTCAGTATGTTTCTTTATCTGTATGTTTCTGCCGAATATATCTGTATGTTTCGGTCGAATATATCTGTATGTTTCTGTCGAATATATCTGTATGTTTCTGTCAGTATTCTGTCTGTATGTTTCTGTCGAATATATCTGTATGTTTCTTTATCAGTATGTTTCTGTCGAATATATCTGTATGTTTCTTTATCAGTATGTTTCTGTCGAATATATCTGTATGTTTCTGTCAGTATTCTGTCTGTATGTTTCTGTCAGTATTCTCTCTGTATGTTTCTGTCAGTATGTTTCTTTATCAGTATGTTTCTGCCGAATATATCTGTAAGTTTCTGTCGAATATATCTGTATGTTTCTGTCAGTATTCTGTCTGTATGTTTCTGTCGAATATATCTGTATGTTTCTGTCAGTATTCTGTCTGTATGTTTCTGTCGAATGTATCTGTATGTTTCTGTCGAATGTATCTGTATGTTTCTGTCGAATGTATCTGTATGTTTCTGTCAGTATGTTTCTGTCGAATATATTTGTATGTTTCTGTCAGTCTTCTGTCAGTATGTTTCTGTCAAATATATCTGTATGTTTCTGTCAGTATTCTGTCTGTATGTTTCTGTCAGTATTCTCTCTGTATGTTTCTGTCAGTATGTTTCTTTATCAGTATGTTTCTGCCGAATATATCTATATGTTTCTGTCGAATATATCTGTATGTTTCTGTCAGTATTCTGTCTGTATGTTTCTGTCGAATATATCTGTATGTTTCTGTCAGTATTCTGTCTGTATGTTTCTGTCGAATATATCTGTATGTTTCTTTATCAGTATGTTTCTGTCGAATATATCTGTATGTTTCTTTATCAGTATGTTTCTGTCGAATATATCTGTATGTTTCTGTCAGTATTCTGTCTGTATGTTTCTGTCAGTATTCTCTCTGTATGTTTCTGTCAGTATGTTTCTTTATCAGTATGTTTCTGCCGAATATATCTGTATGTTTCTGTCGATTATATCTGTATGTTTCTGTCAGTATTCTGTCTGTATGTTTCTGTCGAATATATCTGCATGTTTCTGTCAGTATTCTGTCTGTATGTTTCTGTCGAATGTATCTGTATGTTTCTGTCGAATGTATCTGTATGTTTCTGTCAGTATGTTTCTGTCGAATATATTTGTATGTTTCTGTCAGTCTTCTGTCAGTATGTTTCTGTCGAATATATCTGTATGTTTCTGTCAGTATTCTGTCTGTATGTTTCTGTCAGTATTCTCTCTGTATGTTTCTGTCAGTATGTTTCTTTATCAGTATGTTTCTGCCGAATATATCTGTATGTTTCTGTCGAATATATCTGTATGTTTCTGTCAGTATTCTGTCTGTATGTTTCTGTCAGTATTCTCTCTGTATGTTTCTGTCAGTATTCTCTCTGTATGTTTCTGTCAGTATGTTTCTTTATCAGTATGTTTCTGCCGAATATATCTGTATGTTTCTGTCGAATATATCTGTATGTTTCTGTCGAATATATCTGTATGTTTCTTTATCAGTATGTTTCTGTCGAATATATCTGTATGTTTCTTTATCAGTATGTTTCTGTCGAATATATCTGTATGTTTCTGTCAGTATTCTGTCTGTATGTTTCTGTCAGTATTCTCTCTGTATGTTTCTGTCAGTATGTTTCTTTATCAGTATGTTTCTGCCGAATATATCTGTATGTTTCTGTCGAATATATCTGTATGTTTCTGTCAGTATTCTGTCTGTATGTTTCTGTCGAATATATCTGTATGTTTCTGTCAGTATTCTGTCTGTATGTTTCTGTCGAATATATCTGTATGTTTCTTTATCAGTATGTTTCTGTCGAATATATCTGTATGTTTCTTTATCAGTATGTTTCTGTCGAATATATCTGTATGTTTCTGTCAGTATTCTGTCTGTATGTTTCTGTCAGTATTCTCTCTGTATGTTTCTGTCAGTATGTTTCTTTATCAGTATGTTTCTGCCGAATATATCTGTAAGTTTCTGTCGAATATATCTGTATGTTTCTGTCAGTATTCTGTCTGTATGTTTCTGTCGAATATATCTGTATTTTTCTGTCAGTATTCTGTCTGTATGTTTCTGTCGAATGTATCTGTATGTTTCTGTCGAATATATTTGTATGTTTCTGTCAGTCTTCTGTCAGTATGTTTCTGTCAAATATATCTGTATGTTTCTGTCAGTATTCTGTCTGTATGTTTCTGTCAGTATTCTCTCTGTATGTTTCTGTCAGTATGTTTCTTTATCAGTATGTTTCTGCCGAATATATCTGTATGTTTCTGTCGAATATATCTGTATGTTTCTGTCAGTATTCTCTCTGTATGTTTCTGTCAGTATGTTTCTTTATCAGTATGTTTCTGCCGAATATATCTGTATGTTTCTGTCGAATATATCTGTATGTTTCTGTCAGTATTCTGTCTGTATGTTTCTGTCGAATATATCTGTATGTTTCTGTCAGTATTCTGTCTGTATGTTTCTGTCGAATATATCTGTATGTTTCTTTATCAGTATGTTTCTGTCGAATATATCTGTATGTTTCTTTATCAGTATGTTTCTGTCGAATATATACTGTATGTTTCTGTCAGTATTCTGTCTGTATGTTTCTGTCAGTATTCTCTCTGTATGTTTCTGTCAGTATGTTTCTTTATCAGTATGTTTCTGCCGAATATATCTGTATGTTTCTGTCGAATATATCTGTATGTTTCTGTCAGTATTCTGTCTGTATGTTTCTGTCGAATATATCTGTATGTTTCTGTCAGTATTCTGTCTGTATGTTTCTGTCGAATGTATCTGTATGTTTCTGTCGAATGTATCTGTATGTTTCTGTCAGTATGTTTCTGTCGAATATATTTGTATGTTTCTGTCAGTCTTCTGTCAGTATGTTTCTGTCGAATATATCTGTATGTTTCTGTCAGTATTCTGTCTGTATGTTTCTGTCAGTATTCTCTCTGTATGTTTCTGTCAGTATGTTTCTTTATCAGTATGTTTCTGCCGAATATATCTGTATGTTTCTGTCAGTATTCTGTCTGTATGTTTCTGTCAGTATTCTCTCTGTATGTTTCTGTCAGTATGTTTCTTTATCAGTATGTTTCTGCCGAATATATCTGTATGTTTCTGTCGAATATATCTGTATGTTTCTGTCAGTATTCTGTCTGTATGTTTCTGTTAGTATTCTCTCTGTATGTTTCTGTCAGTATGTTTCTTTATCAGTATGTTTCTGCCGAATATATCTGTATGTTTCTGTCGAATATATCTGTATGTTTCTGTCGAATATATCTGTATGTTTCTTTATCAGTATGTTTCTGTCGAATATATCTGTATGTTTCTTTATCAGTATGTTTCTGTCGAATATATCTGTATGTTTCTGTCAGTATTCTGTCTGTATGTTTCTGTCAGTATTCTCTCTGTATGTTTCTGTCAGTATGTTTCTTTATCAGTATGTTTCTGCCGAATATATCTGTATGTTTCTGTCGAATATATCTGTATGTTTCTGTCAGTATTCTGTCTGTATGTTTCTGTCGAATATATCTGTATGTTTCTGTCAGTATTCTGTCTGTATGTTTCTGTCGAATATATCTGTATGTTTCTTTATCAGTATGTTTCTGTCGAATATATCTGTATGTTTCTTTATCAGTATGTTTCTGTCGAATATATCTGTATGTTTCTGTCAGTATTCTGTCTGTATGTTTCTGTCAGTATTCTCTCTGTATGTTTCTGTCAGTATGTTTCTTTATCAGTATGTTTCTGCCGAATATATCTGTATGTTTCTGTCGAATATATCTGTATGTTTCTGTCAGTATTCTGTCTGTATGTTTCTGTCGAATATATCTGTATGTTTCTGTCAGTATTCTGTCTGTATGTTTCTGTCGAATGTATCTGTATGTTTCTGTCGAATGTATCTGTATGTTTCTGTCAGTATGTTTCTGTCGAATATATTTGTATGTTTCTGTCAGTCTTCTGTCAGTATGTTTCTGTCAAATATATCTGTATGTTTCTGTCAGTATTCTGTCTGTATGTTTCTGTCAGTATTCTCTCTGAATGTTTCTGTCAGTATGTTTCTTTATCAGTATGTTTCTGCCGAATATATCTGTATGTTTCTGTCGAATATATCTGTATGTTTCTTTATCAGTATGTTTCTGTCGAATATATCTGTATGTTTCTTTATCAGTATGTTTCTGTCGAATATATCTGTATGTTTCTGTCAGTATTCTGTCTGTATGTTTCTGTCAGTATTCTCTCTGTATGTTTCTGTCAGTATGTTTCTTTATCAGTATGTTTCTGCCGAATATATCTGTATGTTTCTGTCGAATATATCTGTATGTTTCTGTCAGTATTCTGTCTGTATGTTTCTGTCGAATGTATCTGTATGTTTCTGTCGAATGTATCTGTATGTTTCTGTCGAATGTATCTGTATGTTTCTGTCAGTATGTTTCTGTCGAATATATTTGTATGTTTCTGTCAGTCTTCTGTCAGTATGTTTCTGTCGAATATATCTGTATGTTTCTGTCAGTATTCTGTCTGTATGTTTCTGTCGAATATATCTGTATGTTTCTGTCAGTATTCTGTCTGTATGTTTCTGTCGAATGTATCTGTATGTTTCTGTCGAATATATTTGTATGTTTCTGTCAGTCTTCTGTCAGTATGTTTCTGTCGAATATATCTGTATGTTTCTGTCAGTATTCTGTCTGTATGTTTCTGTCGAATATATCTGTATGTTTCTGTCAGTATTCTGTCTGTATGTTTCTGTCGAATATATCTGTATGTTTCTGTCAGTATTCTGTCTGTATGTTTCTGTCAGTATTCTCTCTGTATGTTTCTGTCAGTATGTTTCTTTATCAGTATGTTTCTGTCGAATATATATATGTTCTTTAACAATTCTATCGCAATATCTTTATAATGTTGTATGGCATTCGAACTAGTGAATAATAGTGCGTAGATACTGTACAATATCTTGTGCTTACAAGGACGACGTCTGTTTGTTCACTTATGTGCAATGAATATGATTGCATAAAAATTTTAACAGTCAGATGGATAGAAGTTGGTATACAATTTTATCATTAGAATTGAAGATGTACGCAGAATTTTAGATAAAACCATTAGAGGGTTGACTGTTTATGGATTTATTTAATTTCGCATACATAAAGGTGAAAATACAAATATGTGACTTCAATGCTTCAACCTCTATTATCTTTCCTTGAAATCTGATATTTGCTTGATTTTGTTTAATAAGATTTTCGAAAAGTCCGTCTGTCTGCTTATCCACGTGCATTGAGCATAATTACGCAAAAATGCAATCAACTAAATGGATAAGAGTTGGCGTAGAGTTTTGTTATTAGAATTGTAGATGTATGTAGAATCTTAGACTAAAATCGTTAGAGGGTTGACTATTTGTGAGTTTGTATAGTTTCGCATATGAAAAAGTGAAAACTCAAATGTGTGACTTCAATGCATCAACCTCCCTTATCTTTTCTTGAAATCAGATATTTGTCTGCTTTTGCATAATAATGCGAAGTCTAATAAGTCTGACGGTTTTTCAGATCACGTTCTACATTGCTTTTTCTATGTGACTCATATTTAAAAATACTAAGTCGGTGTGAGTCACTATGTTTGGTTAAAGGGGAAATGGCAAAGAATGGTTTGCAAAAAGTCGGTCTGTCTGTTCATCGGCGTACACTAAACATTATTAAGCAAAAACGAAATCAACTAAGTAGATAAAAGTTGGCATAAAGTTTTGCTATCAGAATTATAGATATATATAGAATTTTAGAATAAAGCCGTAAGAGGGTTGACTGTTTTTCGCCTATGAAAAAGCAAAAACTCCATTGTGTGACTCAACGTGACAACTTGCATTATCTTTTTTTGAAATCTGATATTTGCCTGCTTTTGCGTTAATAAGGACGCATAATAATGAGATATTTAATAAATCTGACGGTTTTCAGAACACGTTCTAGTTTTATTTTTCTGTGTGAATCATATTTATAAACATTAAGTTTGCATGAGTCACTATGCTTAGTAAAATGGAAAATTTTAACTCGAGATTTTGACGAATTTCCACGCTTTAGACCTTCCTGATTTCGAATCATAGACATTTCGAGACATTTTTGGAAAATGTCCGCTGTGACAAAGATAACTCAAAAACGCTTTGAGCTAGACGGTTGAAATTTGGTATACGTTTTTTACCCGAAATTTCCAGATTTCTATCAAATTTTGAAAAAATCTATTCAGAGGAAGTCCGTCTGTCCGGCTATTCGAATATTAGTTAACTCGTTCACTACAAAACGAAGAGAGCTAGGTAGATAAGATTCGATAGACACATTTAACATCTATTATATAGGGATCTATCAAAGTTTGAGACGAATCCAATGACAGGTTGACTGTCTGTCGGTCTGTACTTTCAGAAACATGCAAACGCGATAATTCAGAAATGCGATGACTTAAATATGTGAAATATGATATGGAATTTTATGACTACAAGTGCAGTTTTGTGTCAAATTTTTGTTTCGATCGACAAGCGTGTTTTGTTTGAGACAAGCGTGTCATAAACGCAAATTCCATTTTTGGAACACTATTAACGGCACGCCAAGGATTAATCGCCACAAAAATTAGCCAAGAATGATACATTAGATTCAGCAAAAATGATAAATTCACGCTAAAAGTCAATATTTCGTAACTATTGTACGCCAGTGCCATGTAAGATGTTCCCTGGCATGATAAGTTTATTAGTGAGTATGCGAGAAAGTTTTAGGAAGACTACTTCCGCTGGTTTTATTAATGAAAGTAAAAGATTCTAATAAAATTTCAAGGTTTGTAGTTTTATTCGACACTTTAGCATTTCAGAATTGGATTTTAATATTATAGTTCCATTTTTATTTTTATAAATAAAAAAAAAATGAAATAAAAGATTCGATCTCGAGATTGTAAATGAATCTCTGCATTATAGGCCTTTCTAAATACAAGAAGGGAAAAAGAAAAAAAAACCTTTTCAGAACTCTATGTTTTGAGAAACGCAGCAACCCAAATATGTTATGAACTAGACGAATATAATTAGATATATGTTCAAACAAAAAGCGTATCAAGCTTGATAGATGAAATTCGTTTTGTCATCGTTACATCGTAATATAGAAAATTGGAAGTTTCCTTTAAATTTTCGAATGAGAAATCTGTCTCTTCAGAAATGTAAGGAGAATAGCTAAAAGTTAGCTCTATCATTAGATTCATATATTTTTTAATAAGTAGTTCCAGTTGGAATTTTCAACGTTTCAATATTTGATTTTATTGCTTTAATTTTATTTTTACTTTCTCGTGGACAAAGTACACACAATGAGCAAATATTGTTATAAGTTAGTTAGCTATATTAACGTCCCATTTAAAGCAACACTAGGGGTATTTTGGGATGGACCTCGTAATTTTGAACCTCGGTCGGATGACGAGGATGACACCTGAGCTGACACACCCTTCTCCACACCACACCAACGGGAGGACGTTTGGCCTTGACGGATTTATCGTGCAACAAACCCCCGTACACGTCGGTTCTTCAGTGGAATGGAGTCTCGAACCTGAAAACCTACGGCTCATAAGCCGAGACCTCACCACCAGGCCACCACGGCCCTATTGTTATAATCAAAAGATGCGACATCAAAATTTTGATAAATTTTATTTAATTCTTCCTGATTTCGAAAATAAAACATTTTGGTGATTATATAAATATATATCTTTCTCTTTATGAAGTTGATTATTCAACCAATGGGAGAGATCATCCCAAAACTCACCCGCATACTTTCTAATAAATGTGTTGTCCCCCTCTCCCCGCATAAAATTGTAGACCATAAGTAAGGCCACGAATACCTTGCATGGCATTGATAAATAAGTTATAAAATGCTAATCTTTGGCGGAGATTTAGTATTTTCTATTGAATCTTGGCGATTTGTTGGCGATTATATATTTTAGCCAAAGCTTTCTGAGTTGTCACATTTACATGCTTATGAAAGTACAGACCGGTAGACGGTCAACCTCTCGACGGATATGGTTCCAAATTTGGCAGGTATCTTAAGATATTAATCCATATACCGTATTTTATCTAACTGGTTCTCTTAGTTTATGTTCTCATGTTATCTTAAACAGCTGGATAGTCAGGCTTCCTATATATGGGTTTTCTCAAAATTGGATAGAAATGTATAAATTTGATCTAAAGACTGCATATAACATTTCATCCACCAAATGTTTTTGAGTTATTGTATTAACAGATAAAAAAACAGATCGACAGATGGATAGACATAATGCCAAAAATATGCTTTTAGAATTCAGGGTGATCTAAAACGCAGAGATTAATGAAAATCTCGAGTTCGAATTTTTTTTCTTTGACGATCACAATACTTCCTTATACTCCTTGTATGAGAAAGTGAAAATGCATCGAGACGAAATTATGTATGCACTTTCAAAGATTTATGGATTTGCCTGAACATACAGATTGGTCCTGAAGCCTTTTTGTGATTAAAAAATATTATTAAGACCCCCCCCCCATTAAATATAATAAATTTTTGGTGTTTTAATTTTTTTTAAACCAAAAGATAGCACAATCAATGCAGAAATAGTAATTTTGCATTCAATTGTTATAAAAATGGCATCAATGAAGGAAAGAGTTCTTTGTGTTCTTTGGTTCTATGATTTCAAATCGGCCATTACTGTTCATTGCCTTTATTGGAGTTTCATAAGGGGCAAGTATTTACAATGCCATTTGAAGATATTGATATACTCCAAATTGTGATTATAAACGCTATTTCTAGAGTGACAGAAGAAATGTTGAATGACACTTGGAGAGAATTGGAGAACTAGGTATCTTCCAAATACCAAGATCATAATAAAATTTACTGACTAATGATTTTATTAAAAGCTTGTGGTGAAAGCTTATAAGCCAGTTAACAGCTACGCTACACGGTCAATTGCTTTTGTATTGTGGTCATGTTACTGGGCTGCGAACCAATAGGTCCCAGGTTCTATCTTCGCTCATACCATCCGCCACATTGGTGACCTCGGACGATGATCCTTCAACCTTCGTACAGCTGTTGTGGCGCCATCTACCCACATCAAACCAAAGTCGTCAGACTCACTTGAAGCAGTAACTCAAAAGAAGGCAGCAGCAACCCAAAGTCGAAAGACTCACTTCACGCAACAGTAACCACTCATCCACACACGCTCTCAATAACGCTTGGCGCTGCTCAAATGGGTACAGGCACATTAGAATCAACAGCTAAAACATCACCACTCAACAGCCATATCGTTCGTCTCACCTCTCACTCACTGGAGGGAGAGTCTGTGGTGAAAGCTTATAAGCCAGTTAACAGCTACACTATATGGGCAATTGCTTTTGTATTTTGGTCATGTTACTAGGCTGCGAATTACAAGGTCCCAGGTTTTATCCTCGCTCATATCAATCCGCCACAAGCTTTTCTAATAATGTACAGAAATATCCATATGCCAAATGATAACAGATTTTTATATTCATTTTTTGTAAAGTATTAGTAAAGGAAAGGGCTTTGTGGTTGTGGCCATCCATCAATGGGTTTTGGATAATCCTAACCTAAAAGCATACAAGTCACGTAATAAAACTACAGCTTTTGCTAACAAAAGAATGACTCATGCAAAATTATACAGTATGATTGATGATGGTCAGCGGATGATGGATAGATCAACCAAGTATCAATAAATTATTTTGTCTTAATCTATCTTTTTTTCTTATTTAGTGAATTAATTTTAGAACTTGCACAACTTGTGCTTTTCGCATAAATGATAGAAAATTGTAGAAGTTTTTAAAGAAAATGTTATTGCACACATTGTTATATATATGTATATATATAAACCAATGAAAGAGGGATACCAAAATGTTGCCATGAAAAGTAACAAAAGTGAGGCTGTAAGCTGGTGTTGTATACAATGATGAAAGATCAAATTTTAAAACAAAAAGATTTTGGCAGTTGCTTCATAATCTTCTTACTTTCTCGTATGCGAAGTATAGAGAAAATATTGTAACTGTCAAAAAATTCGAACTTCACATTTCGACAATTCGCTACCTTTCAAACCTCTCTGAGTTCGAAAAATAATTTTTGGAGTTTCTCTTTCTCGCTCTGTCTCTATCACTGTATCCCATTTGTCTGTGAACACAATAACTAAAAATTCTTTGATCTAAATAGATGAAATTTTATATATGTATTTGATACTAAATTTGTAGATTTATATAAAATTTTGAAAAAAATTCATTCAGAGAAATACATTTGCTAGTACTGTAGCCCCCTATATAAGAAGAATTTTTTTTATATAATAGCTGTACTTTTATATAATACTGTTTGATTTATTTTTTCTTTATAAATTTAACTAAGAAAAAAAAAAGAATTTAACTACCTAAACATGATTGAGGTGCATAGAATTTGATAATAGAACAGAATAATTTAATATATTAAATATGCTATCCCCCCTTTAAATATCACCACAAAGCATAATACTATAAAATTTTATCAATTATTATCTGGGATTACAGCGCGCAATTGTTATATTTACATTTTCCTTCAATTCTTTAAAAACAGCAATTTGCATTATCAGCAGAAAGCCATTATCACCTCCAGTTCCTTGTTCAACATGAAAGTTCTGCTTTGCATGTTTCCGTTGGTGATAATTGCAAATTTTATGGTGGGCGGTTGAAGGAATCTGACCCAAATTTTGTTGTATCGACGAGTCCTTGGTCTACATCGTAAAATGGTCATCAAACATTCAGCTCATAGTTTGGAAAGCGGTTTTTTTGAAAGAACCATTTTTATGATAATTCTAATTCGGAATGCTGCATATATTATGTTATACAGGTATAAAGTCAAAATGTGTTATTACAAATCATTAAATAAAATCTACCAATTGGTTAGAATTAGAACATCTATTTAGAACAATGCAGAGCGAAAACATGAAATAATAAATAAAAATTCCTCTCGGCAAGCTAGAAGGCAAAGGTAGATTCCTTTACATCTAAATTTTAGAAACAGTCAGATTTAGAGTTGCATTAGATTCAGCTGCATAGAATTCAGCTGCATTCACTTTTCAGCCTCTAGCTTCTAAGATATTGCAGTTATCTAAAAATTTTGAATACAAAAATTGTTTGCTTTAATGAAGTGCTAATTGACCAAATTGGATTTATTTTTCGATCTTCAATATTAAACAGTTATTTGGAAATGAAAATCTGAACCCTCCCACACACCATTTCCACTCCTTTTTAACTAGATGGGCCATTTATGAACTCGTCCGAAATTTTTTCATTCCTAGCAACATACTCTAAGCCAGTTGAAATCCAAACAAAATTACTCTAATTTTCCTGTTTACAAGATAACATAAAGAACTGTTCCCGAAGTCTTGTCATGAGAACCATTGCACTACGTAGTCTTCCTATAGGAATCTACCTAAAAGAAAATGATAATGATTTCTGGATGTCTGGTTGGGTATTTATGGGGAAAAAATGGTGCAAAAATATTTTGAAATCTAAGCTGTAGGGGATCTGTTTGGTAAAATCAGAATTCAAAGACCGTCGAATCATAATTTAATATTAGTGGTGTTGCATGTTAATTATGAATTATAAACAAACAATGTATGATTGGTACTGAGATGACCATTAATAGATTAAAATAAGTTATTGATCAACATTTCTTCTCTATCGAGTTTTTCAGTTTTCTAGATGCTGCCTTATTTTCTGTACCCATTGTTTATAAATATTCATATGATAACTATAACTGCATGCTGAAGCTCAAATTAACACACACACACACACACACACACACACACACACACACACACACACACACACACACACACACACACACACACACACTAACACACACACACACACACACACACACACACACACACTAACACACACACACACACACACACACACACAAACACACACACACACAAACAAACAAACAAACACATACACACAAACAAACAATCAAACACATACACACACTAAAAATACATTAAAATATTTGTGTCTATTTGATCTTCGGCATGCGTCTCCGCCCTAAACTGCATACAAAAACATCCAATAGAAACTCTCCGGATGCCATTAGGTCATTCTTTAACTTTTCACTTCTGGTCAGGCCCAAGCGATCCTGCAAATTCCATAACCGGCGGGTAGGTTCTGTTTAAAACGAAAGGTGCAAGATGTAAAATGCGCTATCACCAAAGATGTCCACGCCTTACATCTTGCAATCCTTATTAGAAACAGAAATTGGCAAATCAGAGCAGAATTAGAGCGGTCGGTTAGGCTGGGTTAATAGCGAAAGAATTAAATCATATTTCGGTTAGACAAAGAGTCCATTTTTCACAAGAGCTTTCGATTTTGAATAAAAGCTACTTTTGCAATTAAATGACACATTTGATAATAAATAAAATATCCCTTAATTTTAAAACTGATATTGTTACAAAGTGCAGATATGCTCTAAAGCTTTATTTTTATGGCATGTGATTCGATTTTGCCAGAAGTCGTACTTGGGAACCAGTGTTTGACCGGAATCCGACCATAGGTGCCATTCCCTTGGAGCATATACCGTGCACAAATATTCTTACCCACTTAATCAAGTCTCTGATGTCCGCACATTATTTTTTGTGGGAAAGACTGGATTTCCGAATGCAACAATGGATTGTTGAATTCCCATGATAGGAAGAATGGAGCATTTGCAACTAGATCTGCCGCACCACAAGTCATGGGAATAACGTTTTAGTAGGAAAATGGCATGGCATCTCAACATGGCATAAGTTAGTACTTGAAATTTCATTTGTCTAATGATATGAATGGACTATATGGAATTGTCTTTGTTCATAAAAGATGTGATTGTATTTACAAATCCTATTCATCAATCAAAATAACTAAATACAATAAATGCATTAGAAATAACAAAACGAATTCATAGAATTTGCATAGATTCTATTATTGAGTTTAATCCATCTTAATCAATCAATTCAAGTGAAGACACTTCAAAAGATTCTTTATGAGATCTTCAATGCAGCCGGACAAGAAGTTATACAGGTGATATTTGGAGAGGTTCAATAATGATGACGGACCTTTTTTGGTTTTTAAAGATTTATTGTTTCTCCGCTTTCGGGAGTTTCCTTGAGCTCTGCCTTTCGGCGTGCTGCTACGTCGATGATGTTACAAAGACTTATGGTTTTTTACATATACCGCTAGAGGGCGTTACAAGTGAGAGGCGGGGCAACATGCTTACGTAACAATGTTTATCTCATTTTAAACCTATAACATTTTTTGATAACCTTAAGATTGCGCTTCAGAATAAAACTGATTTAATGATTAAAATAATTAAATACAACAAATGCATCAGAAATAACAAAATGGATTCATAGAATTTGCATATATTCTGTTATTGAGTTTCGGTCAATCTAAATCAATTCCGAGGTCCTAAATTTCCAGAAAGTGAAAGACATTTCACAGGATTCTTTATGAGATATTCCAATGTACAATGCAGTCGAACAATAAGTTATACAAATGATGTTTGTTTCTTTTTAAACCTATGACATTTCTTGATAACCTTAAGATTGTGTTCCAAAAGAAAACTGATTTAACGATTAAAATATCTAAATACAAAAGATGCATCAGAAATAATAAAATGGATTCGTAGAATTTGCATAGATTAAATTCCGATGTATCTAAATCGATCCCGAGTTCCTTAATTTCCGGAAAGTGAAGACACTTCAAAGAATTCGTGACGAGATCTTCCAATCCAGCCAAACAATAAATTATACTGATGAATTTTGTTTCATTTTTAATCAGTAACATTTCGTGATAACTTTAAAATGGAGTTCCAAAAGAATTTTTTAATAAAACTAAATAAAAGTTGACAAGTGTATTCTGTTACTTTTTGTGAGAGAGCTTATTCTGGGAACTTTATATTATCAAGATGAAAAAGTGGACCTATACAGATTTTATCCATTTCGAGTTTTTTAAGGAAAATAAAAAACTCTTTAGATATTTAGGCCAGGCTTATGTTGACGCCTGGCCTTAAAGTTGACAAGTACATATTCTATTACCTTTTGTGAAAGAGCTTTCTCTGGTAAATTGCAAAGTTCAAGAACGAAAAAATCGCCTTATGCAGATTTTATTCATTTCGATTCTTTCAAGAGAAGAAACTTTTTAAGATATTAAAGCCAGTCTTATATTGACGAGCAGATGACGCAGACAGGGCAGTTCAGTGTTTGTGACTCAGTCGTCACACGAACAATAATACACCACATGTGACCTCCCCACGCTGTTTGAATCCATTAAAAAAACCAGGACACTCTCTGGCTTGTGTCTCTAATTTTTGGAAACTTTTACGAAATGGTAGAAAATATGATTGAACTATTCTGTAATTCCCAACTATACTACACTACTCTATAGATACTAAATTAAAATTAATAAAAAAATATATGGTTCTGGAAAGGTGGGAGAGGGGGGTGGGGAAGATTCCCGAAACCTCCAGAACTCAAGGACTTTTTTCGTTATTTAACAATAATTTGTTACCCACCATTAGTTGCACCTCTAATGAAGCAACCATTGTCCAAGGATCAACAATGTTATTGGTGAGCCAATGTCTTTGTTATTGATAATAGCATTAAGCTATGTGAAGAGATAATTGAAAAATCAATTTCTCAGTTGTCGATGATGGTATTAAGGTATACGGGATGCACTGTAAGCAGAGTGACAGGGAAATCAATTTTTCTGTTGTATAATTGCACGTTGAAGAATACAGCAGTCAAGGTAACAGAGAAATCAGCCTTTCGTTTGTTGATGTAGTATCAAGGTATATACTGTTCAGCAACGGATTGTAAAACCCGGCGAGTTTTTCCGCATGCGTTAGGATAGGTTTAATTCGTCAAAATAGGGGTGAAAGGAAAGATGAAAGGAGGAGATGTTCACATTTACTAGTATCTAATAAGGGTAATCCAAGGTCAAAGGGAATACCGGAAATGTACTCATCGTTCCGCGTCTCACCCCTTAATGAGATGGAGTCGTCGAAATGTGGTCATCTCGGAATCCATTGACGAATAGTAAAAGGATACCTCAAGCAGGGTCATAAGTGAATCAATCTCTCTATTATCGATGCTGATATTAAAATATGTGGTAGAATATTTCATAGTAATTTATTTATAATATTAAAATTAGAAAAATTTTATGTAAAGTTAAAAAACACAGTCATTTATAGGATTTTCGATTAAGATGAAACGATCTTTGAGAATAAACATATTACAGTCATTTTGATAGAACAGTCAGAGCTTGAATTTATTTAAATATTTTATTTTAACAGCCATTCTAATTCTATGCGGAAGTGTTCTCAGCTCGTACATGTCCCGATCGTTACACACACCAACAAAGCCCAACCCAGGTGTTTGTGCCTCGCGTAGCAACCCATAGAGGCATCAAGTCAAACCTTCTGCCTTCATGGGATGAATGCAAATTACAGATGTTTTTAACCATTTATCAACAAACGATTATTTATATTAGCAAGTGACGAATAATAATCAAGGGCTGTTTCCACTTAACCACATTTTGACAAGGATCCAAAAAAAGAATAAAAAGAAGACGCTTGCTGCCAATTGAATTCGAATGCGTGTTAATGACTTCGTTACGCGTTGTCTTTCTTCTGCTAATGAACTTGAATGCATATGAGTCATAAAGGGGTTAATTGCATTTTCTCCCGGTAAGGTTCAAAGGGTTAGTTGGCATCCTCCCCCGCAGGTGGCTTGACAGGTGCAAACGAGGAATGACGTCAATCAGATTCGGCTTCCTCTTTTAATTTGAAAACGTTCTTTCTTCTGTTTACACCTTGAGTGAGCCGTAGGAAACGACATGCTTCCTTTGTGAAGGCATTATTCATTCGTTCAGAATCTTATTTCATGGAATCCTTAAAATTTCAAGGCATGGTGCAGGATAGTTAGGCAACATAATGATGAATTAAAGAAAATAACTTTCATTTAATATTAATGATAATAATATATTAGAAAAACATTTGCTTCGTTTAATTATTATTATTAATATTATAACTAGTCACTTTCGATAACCAGTAATTCGTTCACGATATTAAAAGTATTCATTGATTGATATTTACTGTTATTGATGAACTACATCTTATCACACCAAAGGAAAGCACGATTTTAAATTATACATCCACAGTCAAAATACAGTATTCTGAAATGTTAGCTATGCAAGAAAAATGATGAAATTAATAGGTGAAATCAATCTAGTTATTGATGCTGTGGACTTCATTAAATAATAATGGCTGTAGTAGAGGAATTCCATGGAGGATTTTTTCCATGGAAAAGGAGCAGTGACAGTATTTTTAAAGCTTTTTCGAAAATGGCAAGTGATGGGATAATTAACGGAATATGGAATTAATGGATTCAAAATGGCAACTATGAAGAGACAATTTCAACCGTGAAAATAAGAAAAAGTCACATGGTGCCATATCAAGGGAATATGGGGTTTGTAAAGTAATATTTGCCCAACGCTCGTTTACGAAATTAATAGCATTCATTGACTGATATTCATAACTATTGATGAACTATATATTATCACACCAAATAAAATCACCATTTTAAATTATACTTCCACAGTTAAAATAGAATATTCTTATAGTTTAGCTATGCAAGCAAATTGATGAAGTTAATAGGCGAAATCGATCCAATTATTGATGCTGAGTGTTGTATTAAATAGTAGTGGTTGTAGCTAGGGAATTCTGTCGTGGGCTTTTTTCCACAGAAAAGAGGCAGTGAAGTAGTATTTTTGAAGTTTCTTTCGGAAATGGGTTGTGTTGGGGGATCGAAGATTATTGATGAATTATCTAGGAGTCATGAGCTCTCATATAGAATGAAAACTACCGAAATTTAAAGCTGGGAACTCTGTCCCGTTATTCTTCCCCTAAAAAAATGTTTTAGTGTCAATGAGTGTTTTTTATTTCGCTCACAAATGGAGTGGGTGGATGAGGAACAGGTGTCCATTCATGACTTATCTAGGAGCTATGACTTTTCCTTTGAAATAAAAATGAGCAAAATCGGATTAGTGGTTAGGGTTGAAGGATTGGTTCGTTGATTTTTAATAATTTTTTAAATATACTATTGCGAATAAAAAGTACATGGAAATGGTGGCATAAAAAAGATACCAATTTTATCTGCATTTACATTAAAGTATTCTCCACTTGGCTGCAATGAACTTTTGCTAACAGTTCTCCTAATCATCCAAACGTGTCTTAAAGTCATTTTGGTGAAGATGTTTCAGACTTCATTGCAAATTTTCTTTTGAAATTAATGGATTCAAAAGGCCAATCATCGAGAGACAATCTCAGTAGTGGAAATAAGAAAAAATCGCATGGTGCAATATCAGGTGAATATGGAGCTTGCTAAGTAATATTTGTTGAATGTTTTGTCAAAAGCACGCAATTAATAATTGCACTAGAAAAGTGCGAATGATCTTGGTAAAAAAACTGATGAACTTTCTCGCCACATTTCAACCCGTTTTCAATGAAGTGCTTTAAGCAAACGCACAAAACACTCAGTAATAATTGTTATTGAATATGCAGAAAGTTGGTAGGAATTCATAATGCACAATACCATGATTATCAAAGGAAATAGTCAGCATTACCTTGATTTTTTTGAGCTAATTTAAAGTGGCTTTTTATACGGTCTTGATTCCTCTTTCAAACATCATTCACATGATTATGAAATCATTCACATTGTAAGTGAATTTCACTTTAAAAATGAAATATTTTGCTGTATAATGCTGCTAAAATATCTCACTATAAAAATTCATTAAAAGATAAGAAATTATTCAACAAAAAATTGATATCAGTAAAAAAAATTTTTGAATTTCAAAATAAATGATTTTTGTGCTGTAATATTTTCGGAAGTTAAGATAAAAAAAGCATCAAAATATCGCTTGATTTTTAAATAATTAAAATTTTAAAAACTTGCACTTGGATGTATATTTCCACCCTCCAGAATACATATAGCGTCACTTTGGTAGCATTAGATCAAACGATCGGGCCTATAGTGTGCTAACACTATACGTACTTCCTTCGGGGAGGGTTGTACCGTGGCCGGTGACGGCCCTTAGGACTCAACCACAGTTCCCGCCAATGTTGCTGTTGCGGCGGTCCGGTCATTCAGTTTTTATGGTTTAAATTCGTTTGCCTTCGTGGCGGGTCGAAGAGTTAGATGGCTGACTTCTATTTGCTCTCATGTTGGCAATGTCAAATCGTGCCATTTCGTAAATTTTTGTGGTACTTACATTGTTTCCATAGGATGATAACCTCAAAATTTTGTGAGATGGCGCTATCTGACGTCATACGAATATGAATACTTTCGGCGTACATCCAATAGCAACAATGCAATTATTGTGTTAACCATTTCAAATAACATGGTAAACTAAGCGGATTTATGATTTTTTTTTATTTAAATGACCAATTCATATGTAGTTAAGATTTAAAAATATTCATATGTAATCGGTATGCGATTCGTATCTAAATATTTTTTTCTGAAAAAACAATTTTACAAACAAACAAACAAAAAAAAAATGCCGAACGAAACTTTGTTTTCTAGGTACTAATCATAAATTTCAAACTAAGTATGAGAGATTTAATCAAAATTAACTATAACCAATATTGCCACGAACTAGCTGGTCATCAATGGCGGATAACAAAGAATGATTTGAAGGACAGATTAACATAATTTAATAAATCTTTACACATTATTTAGTTTCTCACCAACTATTACGACATTAACTGCACAGAACCACAAAAAAATTTGGAGCGTCTTAAATATCTAAGCAGAGAAACTCAAGCTAAAAATATATTTTTTTAAGAACTGACTTCTTTCTTTTTTACTAACACTAGGTTTACAAAGGGGGAATTTTGACCCTTCTGAGAAAACTTTTCGTTAATTTTCTTCAACAAAATTATTGCAGTGTTTAATGAGAATATTTTAATTAATTTTTACTTGCATTTATTTTTTAGTTTCGAAGGAATGTATATAGTATTGTTACGAAATTTCTGGGGTTCGTTTGGATAGTGGGAGTTATATGGTGTGGAGAACGCTCAATCAGCAGGCGGCAGTAGAAAATAAAACAACGACGTTTATTTACACGAAGACACACAGTACAGCACAAAGACGACAATTATATACAGCACAGAAGACGATTATCTTCAGCCGAGACGTGCTGCATACAACAGCATACACAGCAGCATACAACAGACTCGACTGCAGACAGTAGCACACAGCTTAGTTCAGCACTAGCTTCACTCCGTCGCTGCTCCGCTTATCACTGGAAGGCCAGTTCTTTACCGTCGGTTCCGACTACGACGACTTTTCAACTCCACTGGTCCACGACTACGACTCCGATCTGGTTCCCCACGACGACTACTCTTTCGCTTCCGACTACTCTTCGATTCCACTGGTTCGCCACTCAATTCCCCGTCGAGTCCTCGGCAGCTGCAGCTCCTTTTATAGGTCTCAGGAGGCGGGGCTAGAAGCCTCTCAACGAATCAGGAACGTTCGAGGCATATCTCCGTTCCTACTGGACGGATCGGGAAAATTCTCGATGTTTCGGGTATAATCTATTTTGGCACCAAAGTCGCCAAATTCGAAGCCAAATGGTCGCCAAGCTCTGGGACCTCCCATGGAACCCACTATGCTGGGAAGCCGCATCACAGATTCGTAACAGTATACTTACTTTTACCGAAGGGAACATTTTGACCATTCGAATAAATATTGTTGAGAATACGTACATTTCTATTTAAATATGTAGCGGCTTGATAGGGATGCACATAGATATAGGTATAACTATACAAATAAGTAAGTATTAGAAAAATGTGTGTATATAAGAAGCAAAAGACGAAGCAGAAAGTCATTCAGATAGAAGCTATTATATTTGTTAGTAAGAAGACGTGTGAGTCAATGTTTTGGTAGAAGAATAGATGATCTTAAAGGCCTAGATTAGAAAATAAACACTTTTTTTTGTAAATAAAACAGAGGAGCTGCCTTTGCATCACACCACACTTCAACAAATATATTGAAAATATATAAGTTTTTTTTTTCTACTTTAACTTCATAATAGATAGGTCAATTTATATTTTTTCTAATTAAATACCGAAAGGGGTCAAAATGATCCCTTTGATAGAAAAGGTATATGCCAACTCATGGTAAACCTAGTGATAAAAAAAAGAAAAAAAGAAACACCACTTGACGCCAAACATACATTCCGCTGTGTTCTTTTCCTACTTTTCACCCTTCCCTATTTTGTACACTATTAAATTCAGCCACAGATTGCCATCTTGGCACATATTTTCTGTCGCAAGTAAACACACATGTAGAGGAAACGACTATTGTGAAACCTGTATGAGCCTACCCTTTATTTCTTCGATAAGCGATCTCAGCCTGAGCCCCTCCTCGTCGAATTGACTCGGGGTAATTTCCTTCGCGACGACCTTTGCTGGTACCACGCATTTTGTGAGCATCTGGACACTGGCCCAAGGTCACCAGAGCCCACACAATGTTTTGTTGTCTTTCGCAATTAAAATATTCCATCCAGCTTGCTCAAACATTGCGAAGGCTAAGCAGGGGAGGAGTTCAAATGGTATTGCATATTTCGCAAGGATGCCGGGTTCTTGGTGACTTGGCATGATTGTCCGATAACAAGGGGCACAGGAATAAATGGTTGCTCATACGTATTCTGTTTTTGGTGTAAAAGTTTCTTGAAACGTTAAAACAAAACTATTTGTTTATGAAGAACGGTCTCCTAAGAGTCTGGATCGTAATAAAGACTTGGACGATTCCAGTGTTTTGTTATATTCTTCTTACTGAGGCTTGAGATTTTTAATAATTCTACCAAATATTAACAAGACAATTAGAGCCCAAACTGTAGCAAAAATTTGTCTATTCCAGTGATTGAAATCATTTTTCTAAGCTTGAAATATTTCTGCTTATTGTTAATAAAAAAACCAAGTTTTAATATTTCTGCCGATTGAAATAAAAACCGATCAATGAAGGGTTTTTTTTTTTTTTTTTTTTTTTTTTTTTTTTTTTTTTTTAAGTTTAGTTACATTAATGCCTGTTGCAAAGCAACACTACGGCTATTTTGGGACGGACCTCGTAATTTTGAACCACGGTCAGATGACAAGGACGACATCTGAGCTGGCACCCCTCTCTCCGCACCACACCACACCAGCAGTAGGACGTTTGGCCCTGACAGATTTAACGTGCAACAGACCCCCCTACATGATGGTTTTTCGGTGGAACCGGGTCTCGAACCGGAAACCGGTTAATAAGCTGAGACCTTACCACCAGGCCCCCGCGGCCCAACCGATCAATGAAAACCGATAACCAAAAAATGCAGATCGCTGTGAATAGTTGATCGATTCTAGTTTTTGTACTATTCATTCTATTATGGTTTGCGATTTTTAATATTTCTGTCAAAAATGATTACAAGAAAATAGACATTATTACTCATAATTCGAAATTATTAATTAATAATCAACACCAGTAATTAATAAACAAATAAATTATTAATTAATCAATAATGTCTATTCAAAAGTATTCTAATTTTTGGTATAAAAATTATTGAATTGTTGAAACCAAAGAAATTATCAATGTAAACCATTTCCCTAAAAATGCAGATCATAGCGAAGACTTGGTCGGTTCCAATTCTTGTACTATTCTTCTTTTTAAGATTTTGAAATTTTTTAATGCTTTTGCCAAAAACAAAAAAGTGCAAATTAACAAAAATTCATATTAATTTTAGAATAATAATCCATAATAAAATTAATCGATTGTATTTATCCCTAAATATTTCAATTGTTGCTATAAAAGATTCTAGAATTACCGAAACGAAAATAATTTTAATGAAAAATGATTCCCTAAGAGTTTAGATCATAGTACGGTCTTAATCAGTTCCAGTTTTTGTACTATTACACACTTTTATTAAAATTTGAACGTTTAAATATTTTTGCCAAAAGAAAAGGAACAGAATTTAAGACAAATTCATATTAATTTCAGAATAATAATTCATAATAAAATTAAACGATTGTACTTATCCTAAATGTTTCAATTTTTGCCTTAAAAGATTCTAGAATTACCGAAACGAAAATAATTTTAATGAAAATTGATTTCCTAAGAGTTTAGATCATAGTACAGTCTTAATCTTAGTTTTTGTACTATTACACACTTTTATTAAAATTTGAACGTTTAAATATTTTTGCCAAAAGAAAAGGAACAGAATTTAAGACAAATTCATATTAATTTCAGAATAATAATTCATAATAAAATTAAACGATTGTACTTATCCTAAATGTTTCAATTTTTGCCTTAAAAGATTCTAGAATTACCGAAACGAAAATAATTTTAATGAAAATTGATTTCCTAAGAGTTTAGATCATAGTACAGTCTTAATCTTAGTTTTTGTACTATTACACACTTTTATTAAAATTTGAACGTTTAAATATTTTTGCCAAAAGAAAAGGAACATAATTTAAGATAAATTCATATTAATTTCAGAATAATAATTCATAATAAAATTAATCGATTGTATTTATTCCTAAATATTTCAATTTTTGCTATAAAAGATTCTAGAATTACCGCAGCGAAAATAATTTTAATGAAAATTGATTTCCTAAGAGTTTAGATCATAGTACAGTCTTAATCTTAGTTTTTGTACTATTACACACTTTTATTAAAATTTGAACGTTTAAATATTTTTGCCAAAAGAAAAGGAACAGAATTTAAGACAAATTCATATTAATTTCAGAATAATAATTCATAATAAAATTAAACGATTGTACTTATCCTAAATGTTTCAATTTTTGCCTTAAAAGATTCTAGAATTACCGAAACGAAAATAATTTTAATGAAAATTGATTTCCTAAGAGTTTAGATCATAGTACAGTCTTAATCTTAGTTTTTGTACTATTACACACTTTTATTAAAATTTGAACGTTTAAATATTTTTGCCAAAAGAAAAGGAACATAATT
Organism: Argiope bruennichi; assembly: GCF_947563725.1. NCBI lineage: Eukaryota > Metazoa > Arthropoda > Arachnida > Araneae > Araneidae > Argiope > Argiope bruennichi. The sequence continues at coordinate 103,950,797 of NC_079156.1, forward strand.
TAAGATAAATTCATATTAATTTCAGAATAATAATTCATAATAAAATTAATCGATTGTATTTATTCCTAAATATTTCAATTTTTGCTATAAAAGATTCTAGAATTACCGCAGCGAAAATAATTTTAATGAAAATTGATTTCCTAAGAGTTTAGATCATAGTACAGTCTTAATCTTAGTTTTTGTACTATTACACACTTTTATTAAAATTTGAACGTTTAAATATTTTTGCCAAAAGAAAAGGAACATAATTTAAGATAAATTCATATTAATTTCAGAATAATAATTCATAATAAAATTAATCGATTGTATTTATTCCTAAATATTTCAATTTTTGCTATAAAAGATTCTAGAATTACCGCAGCGAAAATAATTTTAATGAAAAATGATTCCCTAAGAGTTTAGATCATACAACGGCCTTAATCAGTTCCAGTTTTTGTACTATTACACACTTTTATTAAAATTTAGACGTTTAGATATTTTTGCCAAAAAAAAGGAGCATAATTTAACATAAATTCATATTAATTTCAAAATAATAATTCATGATAATACTAAACAAATATTTTTCCAGCACTAATATCACAAAATAAACATGTAGAAAACGTCGAAGCTGTGCGACCTTTTACAATCTCCTTTGTCCTTAGATTTTGCAATTTATCTATTCTTTAAAACATTGTACGTTGGCATGTGTGTGCGCGTATCGCTGCTGTATGATAAACAAGGAAATTGGCAGAGAAATATTTTGGAAGGTAAGACTGTGCAACTAGAAACAATTCTTCCATTTTTATTTAATTCAAAATTAATCGAAATTTTAACCTTCATTCATGACTATATTTTTTATCGTAAGTTATGCAAATATTACAGCTCAAACTTAATTTTATATCATTTTAAAATTAATTTTTTTTTCAGTGATAAATTTTATTGCAGTAAAGTTTTTCTTTGAAATGTGATAATTTTTTGAAAATATATTTTGCTATTTTTCAACAATTTATTTTGCAGTTTCGATGAAATTCAAACAACTTTCATTGTTTCATCAAATATTTAATCTTATGATTTTTTTTTCACTTTTGCAGTCTAAGAAAAAAAAAAAGAAAGATTCTAAGAACTATATGCTAAATTTACTAAGAAATCAGGAAATAAAATTACACAATAACAAGAGAACAACTTGCAATTTGAAATAAGTTAACCAGACACTTCAATTTTTAATGAACCTACAATGACTTGAGACTCGACTTCATTAGGCAAAATCTCATTTCATCGAGGAAATCATGAACATCAAGTTATGCATAAAAGATTTAATTTTCTTTAAATTTAAACAGTATTCCCAGAAAACTATCCAGTCACCAAATGAGGCTACTGGTTCATAAAATAATTTTTATTCAAAAAGAATTCTTCAAAAATTGGCAGATAATTATTTTTAATGAAACTTTTCCATTAATATGTGTATTTTAACTACAAAATTGTAAAATTGAACAGAAAGTTAACATTGGACAAGGATCACAACATATTACGATTGGAAGACTTACAGTAGAAAATCTTAGGATTTTAATTATTATTTTCAGAATTAGACAAAAGGATTTGCATTCTCTAGAAAAATCAAGAAAAGATATTATTTATATTTTTCTCGAAATAACTAATTCTTAATTACCTAAGTGTAGTTCTTACATCATGATTCGTATTTATTCGAAATTAAGAAAATAATTTTAAAGGATATTCGAATATTTAATCAAAAATATGGTCGCCATGCCAACTGTTTTTTTTTTCATTCATCTGTTTTTAAAATTTTATTTATTAATTTTACTCTTAATTATAACAATAAGAAAGTGCAAGACAATTTTTTAACAATTTAACAACTCGAATGAATACAAATCCATGGACTAAAATTATGAAAAATATTGTTGTAAAAAATAATAATTTTTAGAATTTTTTTTAAAATTAAGGAAAAAATCGTGCGAATATAAAATTGATGCCGTTGAAAATCTTCTTCTTATTATTTTGAATTTTAATAGTGGTGTAAAAATGTTTTTGTACATAATATACTCCAAAATAATGTACATATATGTACAATAATATGCATACATATTTAGATATGTACAATAATATGAATATTTCAATTAATTTTGAACTAAAAATTTAATACCATCTTGGTGGACCTCTACTACTCAAGCAGTAACTGTGTGCCAAATTTGGTATATAAGCATTTTAACATGCTGATGTTTATATATTTGCATGGTATCTATAAATTTAGTTATACTCAACAGATGATGAAAAAAAAATTTCAGTACTCTTTTCAAGGCAGTGCGTTGGAACTTCAGCTCCAAATTTAAAATATCGTTATTTCTAGTTAGTACCTGCTTAATTCGAAAAAGTTCCAAAATTTTTAATTAGATTTTCAAGTAAAGATTAATTACAATTTTAAGTTTTTTTTCTAAATTATCACAGAGCATATTATTGCAAAAAGAAAACAATTGTTTCACAACTTAAAAATTAAAAAAAAAATAGCTTTACAACGATTTCAGTTTTATTTCCTTTTAATTCTTTCTTAAATTCTAAGAATTAAAAACTATTTATAAGTATATTTTGCTTCAATGCTTTTATTACTTTAGTTACAGCTTTTATACTAACTCGCGTTGCGAAATATTCAAAGCATTTTCTTTCCCATTCTTGTTTCTAGAAATTAGGAGTATATTTTTATGTCTAAAACTAGCATAAGTGAATGAAGCCGAAAATATTGTCATGTAGCAATGTTTTTTCAATAAAAGTTCGAATTTTTTTTTGGTATAAATCGAAAAGTTTTTTTCCCCCATTTTTTTTTCATTTGAAATATAATATTCTACAATGTATATCGAAATTGAAAATTTTGAAAAATATCTAAAATTTTACAAATTATAAATCGTTTAGGAATAAATGAAAAGCTTATTGCCATGCGATGGATTAAAATTCTGAGAAGCATTCAATTATCTGGGCAAATAAAATTCAGTATAAATTATAAAACTGTTAAAAAAAAAGTGTAAATTTTACTACAATTAAAATTTTGAGAAGGATTTAGTTATCTCTAAAAGTAGATTGTAATCTGTAAAAGTAAAACTGATTAATCAAGACATCCGCAAAATGATTGTTAACTTTTCTGTTATAGCAATTTCGATTGCGACTGCAGAAGGAGTTTTTATCCATTTACTAATAAGTAGAATAAGAAGGTGGGTATCGCACCAAGAAAAATGACGATTAAGTGAAAAATAGATTACATGGACAGTTATATTTTTAATGGTATTATGATATCATAGGATTTGAATCCTGTAAGGAAGTTCATTTACAGAATTAACAGAATATGTGTAATGCTGTTAAGATAAACATAGTCCTGATATCTTTCACAATCTGATGCATAGAAATACTTTTTTTAGGGAGTCATAAACATCAAAGTTACACATAAGATATTGTTTTTTTAAAAAAAAGTAAATCAGCTAATATTCCAATCAGAACCGCTGATCGACAAAGGCGGCCACTTAAATACATAAGAAATTGTTGCCATTACCATATATGGAAATAAAATTTATATCAACAAGATGATTCAAAATTCCTTCAACAAATTTAATGGATAGATCATGCACTCAGAAACAACCTTTTTTTTCCCTCAATATAAAACATTGATTCGCAAACGTAAAGGACGATCACTATTTGCCAGTGATTTTAGAAACCGCTTCGCCCTCTTTCATAATATACGGATTTAGCTGAAGGACCGGAACCCTTCGACAACAATGAGACAGGGATTATGGTTGAGTCCTAAGGATAATCCCCGGCCGCGGTATAATCCTTCCCTTAGATTGTACGTTCCTTCCTCGGTTCAGTTTCACATCATTACTATACCCATAAAGGGGGAGACAAAAACCATCATATTAAAATGCACACAGTTCCTTAACTGGAGTGTCACCTTAATAGGGCTCAATGAATTTAGTAAGAGAAAGAAACAGATGTCCTAGATTATGTGCATAATATATTTTTAATGGAATGCAAATTTGCAATATCGCAGCAGCACTTTCCAATAAATAACATCATTTCATCTCGCAGCCGACGCCCTTGCATAGGGATAGCTCATCTTCTCCGTGATCTGGGCGTCCCGGGTTCGAATCCCAGTTCGGGCATGGTTGTTCTTCATCTGTGTTCTATCTGTGTGGTGTGTGAATGTACCCCCCCCCCTGTAAAAAGGGGTTATGCCAGTGAATGTGTAAGTTTCATCTTCATATGACCTAGAAGTCAGACTTCTGCCCTCGGGTGCTCAGGGGTCTTTACCCTCGGAAGCTACTGCACCCCCTTTCCGTGGTAACGCGGACACGACATCATCATTTCATCTCGCAAGCAATATGGCAGATGCAGTGATAGAAGAGTGCAATTACAGCAAACCTTTGAGTACTTAAAATTAGTGTTCAAAGGATTTATCCAAAATTATACACACTTCTGATGCTGTTATTCATGCATATGGGTTGCTGCGCTATTGTAAATTCGTATTTCTTTAAACATGTGTTGTACCTTTTGTCTAATGTACAATATTTTTTTATTTAATTCCCTATTATGTCACTCAATCCTCGTCATATTCAATTTGCAACCCCATGTTCTACCTTAAAAATGACTTTTTTTTCTCTGATTGCTTGACTTATTCTTAAATTTTATCTAGGGATTTAAAAATCTTTCCGTATATAAGTAATTCCCACGTACTTCTCCAAAATGAAATTTTTATGGAAGTTTTTATTCCCATGGATGTAATTTACTGGCCACTTATAGCTACAGATGCAAATTTTTATGAGGCTCGCTGTTCCATAACATTTCTGGGAAGTTTTGCCGGGATAAAAATCTAACCTATACGTATAAACTTTACGGATTTCACAGCAATTTCCTTTTCAGTTCACTTTTTTTTCGCGGTTTGAAATCAGTTGTAATTTTTCTTAAGCTACATAGCAGAACTATTTGATTTTCATTTAATCATATTTAAAAATTTGTATACAAAATTAAATAAAGAATTCATTTTATAAGAGATTATATGGGAAGGTATAAAAAGTTTCCGAATTTAAGAATATTAGAAAAAAAAATGCAAGCGAAATAGTAAAAGTATTTTTATTTTTTGGAAAATGAATGCTCTTTTAAAAGTTTTTTTAATGTTATTCAAAATGGCATTAAAATTGCTTGAATTAACTATTACAAAATAAGATATACATTAAAAACTTAAATTTTAACTTAATACAAATTAAATCAAACAATTTGTATTAACCCGTTCACTGTCAGAGAAATTTGCAGACGCTTACTTTTACAGCAGTTTCCTACAAGATATTTCGTAAATAGCAGTGAATGGGTTAACTATTGTTTAAAAATGAAATATTATTGGGCTAGGTATTTTTGGAACACTAATTGAATTGTTTTGATTATCAGATATGAAATTAAAGCGATCATATGGGGATTAAGATCTAAACAAAAAGACTTATTTTCATTTAATTTTTTAATAGAAGATTTTTCCAGGATGAATCGGAAGAAATGAAAGCTATCATATATGATTTAAAATTAAAAGATTTATCTCTTAGAAACTAGGATATTTTTTTGAAATTTTTTTATAAACTTATTTTAAAGTGCCTTTTAAAGAACGAATCGAATTGTTTTATTTATTAAATTATAACTGAGTTAATTATCGGATTACTTTAATTATTAACTTTAATTTAAATATTAGATGGAATATTTTTTTTATATCTTAATCATATGAATTATGAACTATAGGATAGGATAAATCTTGAATTAAGATCTAATAGAAGTTTATTCGTAAAAAATATTCCCTCTAAAAGATTTTATTGTCATGATACATATATTCACGCATACATCGAACTTTTTTTATTATGAAATTATTGACACTGAACTCGCTTAACGATATGTTGATATAAAATCTTACAATTATGCAAAATAACAGAATTCTTTTTTTCCTTCTTCTCTATGTGCATTAGACGTGGAAATTGCCTGTGACGTTTTCCTGGAAGTAGCATGTGAAGGAATGAAAAAAAAAATGTCTAAAGAAGAGCATTATCTTTTGATATTTTATTCATGAGACAATTTTAAAGAACAAACGATAAAAAAAAATATTAAAAAATGATTAAATTATAAATAAATAACCATCATATCTGAAAACCTTCATGTGGGAAAAAAAACCCCGAGAACATTCTTTCGTCGAATGCTTTTACTTAAAATTGTACATAATCTGCGATCAAAAATGATGTTCCTAGTTGTTATACAAAATAGTATTCTGAACTGGCATCCATGAAAAGTCTAAAGATAACTAAAATTACTTTTTGCATTAACAATCTAACTTTTATTTTTTTTATGATTTTCATGCATTTCCATAATACGATCGTTTGGTGTTTAGCTTTGAACTGTAATGAAGAGATTCAAATGTACATTTCGTAGCTTTTTTCTTATACTGATTATGTTTAAAATATAATGCAGATCTGTAATTTTGTTATCAAAACAGCATTCCGAATTTTTTTTCATGTTGCTCGTTACGGTTTCGAGTAATCGAGTTCACATATCTTCTGATATATAGATGGAGAGATTTCTAGCAGATGGTTTTTGTTGAAAATAAAAATAACATTCTGGTATTTTACTGCCTTAGACGACGTGGATTATTAAGCTTTTCCTTCTATAACTGTTCAATTTATATAGATTTCTTCTGTTCAGGTGATTTTATCCTGGATTCTCGAACAGATATCCATGTACACAGATGTACTGCAACAGGATCTATTTTAAGAAATCATTCTGCGACAACATATGCGTCTGTTTAAGATAAATTTTTTAGTTTAGTTTAATTATATTAACATCTCTTTCTAAAGCAACACTAGAACAATTTTAGGACGGCCATCACAATTTTGAACCGTAGTCAGATGAAAAGGATTACACCTGATCTGGTACACCCCTCTCCAAACTTCCACACCACACCAGTGGGGGCACGTTTGGTCCGGACGGATTTAACGAGCACCAAACCCGCTTACACGTCGGTTCTTCGGTGGAAACGGGCCTCGAACCTTCCGATTTCGAAGTCGAGACCTTACCACCAGGCCACCGCGGGCTGTGTCTGTTTAAGAGTAAAATGGGCGTGAAATTTCTGTTTATGGCTAACAATGCTTATCTTTCCTAGTTTAACATCGTGAATGAATGTGACGAAGAAGAGGATATGACAAATTTGTAATAGCAGGTATTATCCCCTGATTTAAATATTATTAAGCATGTGTAGGACATGCTTAGATGACGGGGCTGCCCATGATCCACTTTCTATATTTATTAGACAACTCAAGAGAGTATCGATTGATGAAAGTTAAGGTTTTTCCCAACATCAGCTCTATAATATCGTGCGCAGACATGGTGTTACCTCAAACTTACACTGTAATTACAACTGTCCACCGCAAACGTATAACTTTTTTAATATTTGCATAAATCTTTTGCTATTAAATTTTTTTCGTCCAAGTTTTATAAATTTTCCTAATTGTTTTATGGAACATGTTTCTTATTTTTATTAGGGGCTGCAGAGCATGCACCATGGTTTTTCTTATTTTATCTTTACATCACTTACGTTGTGCTTTTGCAGCTTAATTTCTACAAACTGTCGTGCGCAGACATGGTGCTGCCTCAAATTTACATTGTAACTGCAATTCATAACTTATAAACTTGACTGTAATTATCTGTTTAATAATTTAAACTGTTTTTTAATGTTTATTTTTTAATACCTACATTTTAGAAAAAAGTAACTAAAGAAAAAATATCCTTTTAAAATTAAAAATAATTATTTCTTATAATTAAAATAAATAATATAAATAGTCTTTGTTATAAACAAGAATTTAATTATCAGGATACATTACAAAAATAGTTAACTCCTGCAAGATTCACTATTAAGAAATATTATTTTGCAAACACAAAATGGCATATAAATAACTAATTAAATAAATAGTTAATATTCCCGTATAAAAGTAAGTAATTAATTATGCCTTCATCCATTTGTAATAATATTTTTATAATTCTATGTTAATGCAGACTTAATCCAAATATTTTGTAATTTACAAAATACGTATTTTTTAAAAATTTATTTATCTGCTTACAAGAATAATAACATATTTCAATCATCTATCTTCGTCTTATACTCAGAGATTTTATGGTCAAAAAAGTGCCAATATACAAAAAAAAATATATATATACACCGAATTTTGTCTTTCTAATTTAATATCCTTTTATTATATTTAGTTATCCTTTATTATATTTAGTTATCTTTTTATTATATTTATTAGAGTTATTATATTTAGAGACTGAGAGAAATGACTTAATTTTTTTTTCAGATTTAGGAAAATCTAAAATGTGATAATTGAGTTTTTTTTTTTTTTTTTGACAAGTATAACACTATTTCATGTGCAAGAAATCAGTTAAAAAAATCGTCTGCAGTTGGAAATTTTGAGAAAGAATTAAGGAGAAATATTTTCATATTTAATAATATTTTTGTATTGCAGAGCCGACGTATGAACTCCCACGCTTTAACGCTCAAATTCATTTCATCAGTTGGGACAATATTAAGGAATATGCTGAAATGCATATTCATATTTTCTGGATTTCATTAGATCTGTTTTCAACAGAAAGGATTCTACAAAAAAAATAAATAAATAAACTTCCCAACCTTGAATTTAAATTGATGACCATTGTTTTGTTCTTTTGAAGGTAAAACGAGTTGACTTTGATTCGACTACACATAATATGATCTAAAACTTCCTAGTCTCCGCTTACAAACGTGAAAACATCTGCTTTTCACGATCGAACTTTATGACCTCGCATCGTTCGTTATTTATAGTTTGCGTTGCTGTTTTATGCTGGTTATTTTAATTCGGCAATCCTATTACGCAATTTATCGTTTGCAAATAATTTTATTCTCTTATAAATTAATATCTGTCGAAATACTGATACAATGTTATTTTTTAACAGGGAAATCCAAATGTCCAAAGCAACTCTAATCCACTAAAATTTAGTTTATTATTATTTAACAAAAAATAATGTAAAGAAAAAAATTAGAAATGCTTCATGCTTAAAATTATTCATTTCATTTTGATAATTTATACATAATTTCATCGATATTAATTCATTAAATTATTCATTTCATTCAAATAAATTCGTTAATTTCATATATATTAATTAATCAAAATTGTTAAATTCCTTCAAATTAATTAATTCATTACTTTCATACATAATATATAGTTAAATCTGTCATTAATCATTTGGTACGAGATCGTATTGCCATTTAGGAATATGTAAATGATATACAATTTTAAATAATATTTGTTGATTAAAGGCAGTACTATAATATAATAATATTATAGCAAAACTGAAATTTGATATGTTGAAAGCAAGTTAAAGTCAAACGTTATCACCAGACCGAAGAAAGCTTAAAAATTCCTATTTCCTAAACGAATGAAGATAAAAAGATAAACTGAGAGAACAGAAATGAAGCAATTTTTACTTTCTCGTGTACGAAATATAGAGAAAAAATTCGAGATTTTAACAAAAAACATTTCAAGCACTCTGAGCTCGTAAAAACATTTTTTGGCATTATTTCTATCCGTCCATTCATTTGTCTATCTGTGTGGGTTAAAAGATAATTAAAAAAAAAGATTGTAGTAGATGGAATGAAATTCGATATATGGTTTTTATATCAAATTTGTAGATCCGTCAAATTTTGGGTAACTCTATTCAAAGATTGTCTCTCTGTCTGGCTGACTGTTAGAATATGAGTTAACATGATGAGTACAAAATGAAAAGAGTTAGATAAACAAAATTCAGTGCACAGATTTAATATCAATAATGTAGACACCTATTAAATTTTGAACAAATTTCCGCAAAGGGTTGACGATTAGTACTTTCAGAAGCATGTAAATACAATAATAATGTAAATACAATATGTAAATATGCACGTAAATACAATATGTAAATATGCACGTAAATACAATATGTAAATATGCACGTAAATACAATATGTAAATACAATAAATACCATAATGCAGAAAGACAATGACTTATATATATCAAATTTGGTATGAGAATTTGCAACACTTGTAATTCTGCGTCAGTTTTTGGTTCCGAACGTTTGAGAAAACGCGTATAGAACACAAATTCAATTTTCGGACGCTATGAATCGCAGGCCAGGGGATAATCATGAAAAAACTCGCCAAAGATAGAACGACAGATTTGTAAAAGTGCTAAATTCACCCCAAAAGTTGTTATGTCGTTAAGTGTTGTAAGGCAATGCCACGCAAGGCGTTCTTTGCTTTACCCAAGGTCCATACTATTTTGTCTTGGGTTAGAAATAACACTTTATTGGAAAGTAATGCGAGAAAGATTTGGGGAGACCTACTTATTTTTATTTTTTTCTTTCATAAAACCAAAGTTTGTACCAAAGTTTACAATTTAAAACGGCCAAATATTTCTGCAATTCATAGAGCATTGTTTAATTTATGGTCACTGATCAGATTAAGGTCTTCTAGTATGTCGTGTAGTTTGCAAAAATCCAGCTATCAGATGTGAAATTACGCTTTTCGCTGTCCCCTCTTAACTACTTTCTAACCTGATTTACTTCACATTAAAACTATCTTGAATTTTTTTCTTGAATGGAGCCATGATAAATAAAACAGAGAATTAATGCTAGATTATTGATTAGATTATAAAAATTAACAGGCAGAAGTAATTTCTCTTCGATATTTTTATATATTCACATAATATAACAAATTTTGTAGTTCACTCCTTAGCAAAATTAATAAAATCAAGTATATTTATTGCACCACTTGGAATGATAAGACTTAAAATTTGAAATTTATCTATAATTTTGGTATCAAAACTTCTAACAAATTTCATATATTTAATTTGTTTTATTTCCTATTTATTTTGTTGACTTACACAATAGCGGATAATCAGGCTGTCTAACCCTTAAATACAAAAATTAGACACAGTTTTATAATTTGTTTTTAAAGATCAAAAGCTAAAATTTATCCATTTAATTTATTGTGTTTTCTCATTATTGAGTTCACATATGCACAAATAACTATACACTTCAATCATAGAAAACAAACAAAAGAAAAAAAAACTAAAGATTTATCGAAATTTCAATATCAATTTTTAAATAATTTATATAGAGCTGCCTCTAAGATCTTTTAATAGAGAAAAAAAAGTCTTACGAATATAGTCGATGGTTGCTACTAACATAATTTTTTTTATTAATCTTTAAACGATATTTTCAGTCAAATAAATAAATTTGTTTTAAAAATAAAATTATTAAATACATTCATATTTGCCTATTTATATCTAATAATAATAATGCATGCAAAATAACAATAAGCCTAATATTTCATATATCATTATATTTTTCTGCTTGTAGGATTCTAATGTTTTATACCCTTCACCGTAGTCTTGTAAAATAATTTTTTATGCAACAATTACCCTAGAAGTGATAATATTTTGTTCAATCTGAAAATTATAAAAAATTTCTCGTACTTCCGAATTGTTTATAGGTGAAGGTGTTACACGAAATTTAATTTTTAATATGAATTCCATTGTAATAGCGACATCCAATTCGATCCCAACGAGTTTATTAAGAAAAAAATAAACTTGACCAGAAACACCATGATTTAATGTGAATACATAAATTAGATGAATCTTTAATGATAAAAATCTTTCTGTATTTCTGTTTTATTTTTATTAGTAAAAAAAATATTTATTCAAATAAAAAAAAGCCCCGTCCTATTCTTATTCTTTTATCAATTCACTTCTTTTTCTTTTCCAATTCTTGTTATATCGATTGTTTAGAGTAGTCAAAAAAATCGTCACTATTTTCACTAACCCACATTGCATGGAATGTTCGCGTCCTTCAAAAGAACGAATTGACACTTGTAGAAACTCACCTGGCCGGGCTTTTGCTCCTATAGATGTCGCTCCTACCACCTTTTTGCCTCGTGAACGAACAAGCTCCAACAACGTTTCTCACTTCATATCCAAATAGGGAAAATTACAACACCAAACGAAGGATACTAGCGGCATTATCCAGGTGAAACTGCAACCGAGTGGCCGCAGAAAAAAAAGGTGCGCGCTTCACTTCAAGAGGATAACTGTTCGCATCTTCACAAATCGTCTGCGCTTTTTTTTCCCTTCTTTCTTTTTTTTATAACTCTAAACAAGAAAAATAAAAAGAAGAAAGCAGCATGCGAGATCGTTTTGTTCTATAAAGTTTGGAATAATGGGTAAGTTTCTATTTTTTTAGTTTTGTTTTCAGTAGCGAATCTCTCTTTTAATTATCTTTCTATTTTGAGCTCAGCAGAATTGTGTCCATTAAATTAGAAATGAAAGAAGTAAGATTGGTGTAAAAGAGATTTTATAAGATTCATAAAATTCTTTTTTTTACAAAGAAGTTGGTGAATGATATTTGTTAAAAAATAAAGAAGTGTTTTATATTTGCTTGTTTTTTTGATATAATGAAGATATAAGTGATAGAATTTGGTTTTAATCAAGTGATATTTTAAAAAAAATCTAATTTGCAATTACAAGAAGAAAAGAAAAGAAATAACTTAAAATAAAAAAAGCCCTATTTTTCTTTGGTTATCTATGCATTATTTTTCAGCATTTAAATTAAAAATTTCATGAGAAATTTGATATTCTTCTTCCAGAATTATTCCTCATTTCTTCTGAGTTCATGTGATCAAGTTTTAAAAAATTTAATTTTTCATGTAATTATTATAATCTTTCTAAAAAAATAAGAAATTAGAAAAAAATTCGCTAGAAAATTTCTTTTAATAGAAATTTAATTTAATAAGAAATGTTCAAATGATTTCATATGCAAAAGAAAAAATATTAAAAATAATTTCAAATGTCATTACCATTATTTATTTCTAATTCATTATTTGCACGCATGTATTTTCTTTCCTTTATCATATTACATTTAATCTTCTGTGTCTGAGAAAAATTTCCTAGAGTTCATCATTAACATATCAGAAGGACATTCCATGTTAAAATTTAATCGCAGAACAATTTTTAACTTCATGTTAAGGTTAGTTAAATTTTGTTTTGTTTCGCTGTGCCATGGCCATCAATTAAAGTGCTTCAAGGTCTTTTAATATTTTTTAGAAACCGCAACGTTTAAAATGTAATTAAAACAAACGAAAACGATTCGATTATGCTGCCGAAATGTCCAGTGAAAATTCTATGATTTACTTTTTCTCTAGAAATCTTGATTGTTAATTTAATTAGCAGTCAACTTTCAAGAACTTTTTAATAAAATAAAGTTAATGAATATTGTAAATGATATCATGTATTTTTAATATTTATTACTTTTTTGTTTTCGGTTGATATTTTATATACTATATTAGAAGTTTATAGAATTCTTTTTATTTAAGTAAGATTAAAAACAGTTTGAATTCATGGAATTCTTTGACATGTTTACTTCATGTGCATAAAATAACAATGGCAATAGTTGTCATAGTTTTATATTTTATTTCATTAGCGGGAAAACTTTTAAATAAACGCAAAGATGAAAGAGACTTTTTCGTTCTTTTAATTTAAAAAAATCAATAAATAAAAGATATATTTGGATTTTATACATCTTGTACAATATTAACTTGTAAGAAATATTTCTTCTTCGTAATTTAAATAAACAATTACTTTTATCTTAAAAAAGAATAAAGAAATGAAATTTAAAAACTCATTTACAAAATTTAAATGAAATAAAATAAAAAGTTATTTTAGATTAAAAATGCATTTCATAGTGATATGATATTTTTTCACGAGAATATTTTCGTCGACATTCATCGTAATGCAAAACTGTCATTTATAGTTTTACAATCTGAAAGATGTAGCGTAAAAATGAGTAAACGTTAAATTTGAGCATTTTCAAATTGTTGTACATTTTTGCAGAGAAATAAAGTATTGAAAACTAAAAAAAAATCAAATGAAAAAAAAATAATAAAAATTGAATATACTTTTCGGATTTAAATTTTATTAAGTAAGTTCTTTAGCAATGTTTCTTCTCACAAAGAAATTCTTCTTTGGAAAAAAAATAGTGCGATTTGAAGGAGTAATTATATTTAGAAATGGTAAAACAGTCATCTGACAATAAATTACTACTATTACAAGTTGTAATTATATAAATAATAGCAACAACTACTAATAGCTGTAACAGCAACAGCCTGAAATAACTATTAACTATTGTTATAACAAGCTATTATAAAAAATCGTTTGGCAATAAATTATAGCTATAACAAGTGATTATAAAAAACCGCTTGGCAATAAATTATTGCTTTAACAAGCTATTATAAAAAAATCGTTTCGCGATAAATTATTGCTATTACAAGCTGTTATAACAATGTTTATGCATTGACCATTTTTTATTTTATTCATTTCCTGCATTGAAATTATAGAATGTATGAAAGTGAAAATCATTAAAGGCGAAATAAATACAAAATCATGTATAATCTCTTCAAAGGGTCTAACAAATAATATTTGGATTAAACCGCCAAATGGCATATTTTAGGCACGATTATCCTTATAAAAGCACTCCATCGTGTTAATGAATAAATTTATTTTTCAATAAGCAAAAGTGATTAAAAAGAAGTGTTTGGAAAATTTTGGACTTGGAATCTTACGAATGCAATTCTAAACAAGAATAGAACAAATAATTTGATCTAATGCTGAAAAATTGAATAAATAAATGCAAAATACAGGGTGTCCCAAAAAAATGTATATACATTTTAGCAGCTGATAATTAAGTTATTTCTTCTTTCTTTACCATTGAACCGAGTGGTGGCAGACAGACTTAAATTTGAAGAAAGGAAATTTATTCTAAAATGCTACTGGAAGTATGAAAATGCAGTAGAAGTGCAAAGACAATTTAAGAGGGAGTTTAACAAAGAACCACCTACACGAGTTACCATCACTCGAATTAGAGATAAGTTTGAAGCTAATGGAACTGTTCAGGACGTCCATAAACCTGCAACAGTTGTTCAATTGAGGGAAAACATTGAACATGAATGTACGAATATCCCAAGGGAATTGTTCCATCATGTGTGCTATTCCATCGCTTCGCGTTGTCAGCAGTGTCTGGAGCAGAACGGACATCAGTTTGAGAACATGCGATAACAAGACAATAGAATGATATTTGTAGAATCTTTTACATGTTGAAAATTATTTTATGTTTTACATGTTGAAAATTATTAACCCCAAATTTACAATTATTTAAAGTGTGTATAAATTTTTTTGGGACACCCTGTATAGGTAATAATTAATTTAAAAATTCTATAAAAATATTGCAAATTTATTTGTTACATAATTAGCCTATATAATTATTTAAAAAATCATAGCAAAGCATGCGCTCTGAATCACGTTAGTACGGTCACTCATAGGTGTAAGTTTGCGGAACGAAATGGTCACTTACAATGACTTAACTGTTAAGAGACATATTATTTTTATGCGCGAGTGAACACTTTATGAGCTGTAAAGGACACACCATTTCCCCTTTCAACAACGCGTATCTGTTTTTCCAACAGGATTAGAATGACAGATTTACGTTAGCAAAATTACATAATTAATTGCATATTATTTCCGATGAAATTGCATTTTACATCATTATTTATTACATAGAATATCAATTTTGAAAGGGGAAGACATGCATTGTCAAATATTAAACTGAAATTTTTCCATTTTTTCTCATTATTCCATTTGCTGTTACCTCTGGCAATTAAGAAAGAATATAAACATCTTGTTACTACGTATATATTAATTTTTTTATTTAAAATTCCCATTTTTTGTATCACAGTATTTCCTGTATATTTTTTAAAAATAAACTTATGCAAATACATGAATCAATTTTTAAACGAAAAAAAAAAAAGAAACTGAATTAGATCTGAATTTTGAAACTGAATAGATCTTGTTGTGAATTTACAGCTTTGTACCAATCCATTTGAATTAATCAACAAAAAAGTTTTCGAAAGGCATACACGTTTTTCTTCTTTATGCTCTGACTTATGCTTCGTTATATCGGACTCTGAAAATAATAACTCGAGCAGTTGTTATGCTCATGGCTTCGTTCTAATACCCGCACATTTTTATATGAGGGGAGGGAGGGGGTAGAGAATAGCACATTTACCAGGGAATGCACAAAGAAAATTCCTGGGATCCCCTTGACTCTACCTGGTGCAACTTGCTCATGCTACAATGGTAAAAACAAATTATGTAAATGAAATTATTCGTTTATTAGAATGGTACAGCTGAACCATTCCTTTAATAAATGAAATAAAATTTAGATATTACATAAATCAAAGAAAAAAAACCGTCCAAAACTTAAATTTTTTGAATAATAAGTATTTTTTTGTGAAACGAATAGCAGTTAATTGTAAATAAAATTTAAACAAACATAACGAATGATAATTGCTTAAAAAGGAATACATTTTTTCGCATCTGTTATGCCATAAATTAATTATAATGATTTTCGATGGAAATTCTTTTTTCATTTGTTTAGAATTCTCCTGTTAAGTTTTGAGGTACTTAAATGCTTTCTTTATTAAGATATTCCTTTCTTTCATAAGTGTGTTTATTTAAAAATTTTAAATGAGTATTTAATAATTAAAAAATAAATATTTAACTATATATCCGGCTTTGACAGTAAAGAAAGTACCTTTTCTTTCTTAGTTTTAATGCTTTTTTCTTTCCTTCAAAGAATCTAGAATTACCTAATTCCACTAATCCATATAAATTGGATTGAGAACTTGTTCAGGTTTCGAAATTTTTCGTTTATCCCAAATTTATTGCTTCACTGTCACAGGTTGTCGTATCTCAGAGGTCTCAAATTCATGAAAAAGTTCAGATATGAGTTCACCACTATTTTTTACAACGTCTTTTATTTCACCGATTGATTTTTTATTGAAAATTGATTTATTATTGTTATTTTTTAATTTGACCCAAACGTGCCTCTTGCTACAAATATCAGATTTTGTGTGGCGAGATGTTATATATTTCGAGTTGATTGAATGTTTTTTTTTGTTACTATTTTATCTCTATTGTTACTCTTTTTTGTATTTGTATTTACTGAACATTTATTAGTTCATATACTTGCTGAAATAGAAAATTATTGTCAAAGATGTGGAATTAGAAAAGCGAAGAAAAACTGGATATAAAGTAGAGCAATCGTAAGTGCCGAGTCGGAAAACAAAAATGAGAATAATCTGATTGAGAGTCACTTCAAAGAAATAAAATAACGAATAAATGAAACGAACAATATGAGCACTTCATTTAAATTGACGATTTAAAAAGAATGATAAAATAAAATCTGAATGAAGCAAACGATTTAATTATTTGAAAACATAAATTAAAAACTATCAGTTAAACTTAAATGTAAGCAACGGTTAAATTTTTTTATTGAAATCGTAAAATTAAACAGCCAAACGATTAGAAAAAATTAACTGTAACTGAACAAATGATTAAATATGAAAGTAAAATATGAATAAAAGCAATAAGCAGTTTGAGCAAAATTGAGTTAAAGTTAAAAAAAAATAATAATAACTTCGAATGTTATTCTGCCCATTTTCCTTTTATTTTTTGTGTCCTTGACTTTTTTTATGGATGACTTTTTTAATTTCCGTTTTTGTTTATGATAACATCGTATAAACAGAAATTGATCATAAAATTTTTCTTAAGGAAAATATATCATAGAATTTTATGGAAAAGATAGATATTCATGAGTTGGTTCTTAATTTGGAGTGAAGCTATTCATGGAAAGTTACTGACTCAGAATTTTCAGCATATTTTAGAAATAAAAGTCAAGGTCAAAATGCGTGCATCTTCCGACCGAACCATATATGAATTAGCGGAGTCATAGGTAAAGTTCTGGAATCAAGGGAATTTTCTAAATATAAATCGTTCAAACTTTTATTCAAAGAACCTCGTTAAGAAATGTATTAGCATATAATTTTTTTAAAAATCTTTATTAAAAAGTGGTTACTTTTCAATTATGTACAAATTTCGACACAGCAAATAAAATAGTAAATTTTCTGTTATCATATGGAATAAACAATATTTTCGGTTTGTAAATTTTGTATGCAAGAAATTAAAAAAAATATTTGTAGAAAAATGATTATTTGAATCATAAAATTTTATTTACCAAGATTATATAAAGACTTAAAATTAAAAAAAAATTAACTGATTGTGAATTAATGTATTTTAATGTGCATTAATATATTTTATATTAATTGAAATGGTAATGAATTAATGTATTTTAATACGTATTAATATATCTTATATTAATAGAAGTGATATATTAACATGTATTTATATATTATAAGTGAATTTTTAATTGTAAATTAATATATTTTAAGACTTTTGAAACGTTTTGGATAAACATAAAATCAATATGTTTCCAAGTTTGCTTGTATTTATATTATATCAATCAATTTTTTTTATAGTTTCATTTTTTACTACGGTGACTGTCTTTGTTAAAAATGAATTTAGAAGTGTTATTTTTTTTCTACTATTATATTTATAGGATAATGAAATTTAATCCTTCAAAATTTGTCCTTTCAGTTGTTCTAATTCACAATTCCATGAGATTATATATTTTATGTACAATTGAAAAATGGAATAACAATAGTTCTATACTTATGCTAATGCTAATACTTATGCTAATATAATGTTGAATGCATATTTTCTAATGGATGGATCTACCAAAAAAATCTGGCTACTAAATTAAACCACATAAGATTATTTAGAAAATTTTAAATATTAATGAAATTATATATATTTTATTCATATTTTTAGTTAAAATTATCAAATTAAAATGCCAAAAGATTAATCAAAATTCAAATTGAACAAATGACCTAAAAGAAAAATGGATGCTCCTCGATATAAATTTTTTTTGCCACATTATTTTTAAATAATAACTACACCAATAAAATTATTCTAAAATGCGAACTTTTAAGTGTTTCATTATTCAATAGCGGGTTAAACCCGCTATTGTGTTTTGATATCGAATTTTTAACTTCCAAACGATATTTTATTTTTTATTTTATCTGTGAAATGCTCACGGAAAATTATTTTTTTTCCCGCCAAACTTCAGAGAAAATCGTTTGATAATTTTTGCTTCAGCTAAAATGACTACCGCGGTGAAGTACCAAGATGGATTGCTTTAACCTTTTGCTGCCTAATTTGCATAATTTCACAAACCTTTTGATGCAAAGGCAGAACTCACTCATCTAAATATATTACAATGCATGCTCTCATTCACAGGGCTACTTTATACAATAAGAAAAAAAAAATCCAATTCATCATCATTTTTCGCCAAAAATGCATCTAAATGCGCATGCGTAGTTGGATGGATGTTATTTCTCAATGATTGAGTTTTACCGCAGTGTAGAAACAAAATACGAGTCTAAAAGCTCCGAGGAATCTCACGAATGTCTAATTCAATTCGAATTCAATTTCCCAACTGTTCGTGTGCAGCATGTTTTCTCGTGACGTTTAAGAGAATAGAAAGTGAAGAGCAATTTCCAGAATACAAAAGAAGGGTAAGACTATAAAATCTTCTAAATATGCAAGTGCTGACTTGTATTCGCTTTCTCCACCCCCGAGAATTGCATTCGAAATCGCCCATTCTTTTTTCGAAGCCGATGGAACTGGGTGGTAGAATTTCGTATTCATTATGGAAACTTAGTATGTCAAAGTTACGGTTTGCAGTGCATATATTTTGTACTCCAACCATTACAATAGAATAAAACTAATGTTTTGATAAAAATATCTCGTAGAATTTTGTCGATTAAACATAATTATTAATCAATTTTAACCAAAATCATGTAATATCATTAAATAAATGAAATACAATTTTCAGTTATATTACAGGAAACTTTTCTAAAAGAGCTGGCAGTCGTTTCAAAGTAGAAATTAATTTATTTAATTCCATGATATAACAATTGAAATAAATTAAAATTAATTTTAGGTTTTTAATTCGTTTTTTAAATTACACGATCCCAGGCAATTTTAATGTGATGCACCTTGTGAAGTTTACCGGTGAAGTGTTCAAAGCAAAAATAAGAAGCTAGCAACGTATCCTTAATTTTCATCATCTCGTGGGAGAGTTCCCTTTTTTTAAATGTTAAATAATTTAAAAGCAAACAAATTAGTTTAAATAACAGATATAATTCCAACTATTACATTTTGAGAAACAAGAATTTATTTTGTTGGCACGAATAAATTGAATCTGTTATACTATATATTTTTAACACTATAATGATAGCTCGGGTGGTCTGAAACGTTTAAATGCTTTTCACTTAAAGCAGAAGAAAGGCTATTGTGGTGTTTTATTGATTTTGAAGGGAGATAGGCTTAGTTTACATCAAAGCGTAGTTTTCAAGCAAGACAAAAGCTTTTTGAGACTTTCCTTTCAATTTTTACTCCAGCCTAACTTCCTTTACAGCCTATTTCTTCCTGCTTATCTCAGGAACTTAAAGCTGTAGTCAAATGGCGAAGACTACAACAACAACTCACCATGCCTTCCATGATATACTAACAAGGAACTGTTTGACCTTGTCGCTTTTAATGCATACCAGGCTCATATGGATATTTGATTGTATCGGATTTTGAACCTGAAATTCTCCAGTCTTGAAACTGAAATCTTGCCAATAAGTCAGTTTGAGTTAGTAGGGTAAAACTTAGTTAAACTTGCCTCAGAAGACCACATCAACGTAACAGTTCGTCCTTCATGTCTTCCATGCTGTATAAAAAAGGAGCTGTTTGACCTTGTCGAATATATGTCATATATGTCAAATGGATATTTGATTGCTTCAGAGTTTGAACCTGAAATTTTCCAGTCTTGAAACTTTGCTAATAATCCAGTAGGGTAAGACTTAGTTAAACTTGCCTCAGCAGAAGACCACAACAGTGTTAAAAATTCATCCTTCATGCCTTCCATGCTATACTAATAAGTAGCTGTTTGACCTTGTTGAATTTAATGCATACTAGTCTCATATGGATATTTGATTGCATCGGATTTTGAACCTGAAATTCTCCAGTCTCGAAACTGAAATCTTGTCAATAAGTCAGTTTGAATTAGTAGGGTAAGACTTAGTTAAACTTGTCTCAGTAGAAGACCATAGCAACGTTAACAGTTAATCCTTCATGTCTTCCATGCTATATTAACAAGGAGCTGTATGACTCTGTCGAAGATATGCCATATATGACAAATGGATATTTGATTGCAACGGATTTTGAACCTGAAATTTTCCAGTCTCGAAACTTTGCCAATAAGCCAGTAGGAGTTAGTAAGGTAAGACTGAGTTAAACTTTCCTCAGAAGAAAACCACAACAGTGTTAAAAATTCACCCTTCATGCCTTCCATGCTATACTAACAAGGAGCTGTTTGACCTTGTCGAATATATGCCAGTCTCATACGCATATTTAATTGCAACGGATTTTGAACCTGAAATTTTCCAGTCTCGAAACTTTGCCAATAAGCCAGTAGGAGTTAGTAAGTTAAGACTGAGTTAAACTTTCCTCAGAAGAAAACCACAACAGTGTTAAAAATTCACCCTTCATGCCTTCCATGCTATACTAACAAGGAGCTGTTTGACCTTGTCGAATATATGCCAGTCTCATACGCATATTTGATTGCAACGGATTTTGAACCTGAAATTTTCCAGTCTCGAAACTAAAACCTTGTCAATAAGTCAGATAGAGTTGATAAGGAAAAACCGAGTTCATCTTGCCTTATTTGACTGAAGATAAAAGTAATTTTATATATTACGCGCATAATGTTACAAGGAAAAATTCAATAAAATTTTTGGCATGTAATACATTTAAAGTGATTCCTCAAAATCTTGAAAACTCAAAATTTGTGAAAAGAATTGCTAAAGGGGATTCCGAAATATAAAATTTAATGAATTGATGTTGGTAATAATATATGATTTTAAAATTATCTTTTAAATTCATGTTCAATATCACTGAACAATAATGAGACTTTCTCATTTAGTCGGCACACTCGTTTTAGCATTAAGAAAAATGTATTGATATTTCTTCTTATTGTTTTTTATTTCAAATTTTTTAATAATTAAATTTGAAAGATTTAAAATATTCATTAATCTGTAAATCTCCCTCCATTAACTAGCGGCTCGAGTTTAGTGGCTGCATTCGAAAATATCAACAAGTGAAGTTTAGAAATTTTTTATTGTATTTAACTTGAAAATTAATTTCTATAAAAAGATTTATCAATATGCTCTAATAAATTTATTAATCATAAAGCACAAATATTTATTTTTTGTAAGTAATTGCAATAATTTGAAAGATGGAAAATGTAAGTACAATTATGGATAACTGCTTATTATCTCAGCCTTTTCTGATGTTATTTGGAGCAAACTGTTTTAACTAATTTCCTTCAAAAAATAATTAATAAAAGCGAAAAATGGAAGAAAGACGGTCCAAAATTCTATATTTAATGACAAGGAAGTTTGCGCTTGAAAAATCTTCAATTATATCTGTAAAAAAAGAACACATTTCTATATATTTCATGGTACCGTGGATGCATTTTCTGCCTTCAAAACACAATTTTCCATTAAAATTAAAATCCCGAAAGAAATAAACCTATCATTTTCTAAAGACCTCGTACTTAAGGGTCTTCGTACTAACAAAGAATGCTAAGCAATTTTTTGTGTTTGATTTTTTTTATTTCTGTAGCTCGCACGATCTAATTCTGTGCTACTTGTATATCATGGATATTAAATTGCCGAGGTGTTAAGCCTAATTAATATTCAACTAATTATTCCTTGATCTAATTGTCACTGCATTATGAATCACATTTGCATCTTTTATTTTTTACTTACCTCGCGTTGGTGCCGAAAAATATTTCAATCCGCCTACGCAAATCAACAAACAAACACTTGTTGCCAACACTTGGCGTAATAACAACACCTGACCTATTTTTCCTTTTACGTTCAACCTAAGAGAGAAAGTTCAACTCAATTCTTTCGTCTACTTCATATCGTGTTCTTTTTTTATTGTTATGTTTTCTTTGTTATTATTGATGTATATTTCTCCTTACGTTTCATATAAAAATGTTCCATGCTCATTAAGTGAGAGTTGGCGACATCGCACTTTATGTTTGAACCCTTTATTTTCTTCAGACGATTTTTTTCCAACGGGGTTGAGTTGTTCTGAGTGTCACTGAGGCCATTAGGTTAGGCCTGAGAATGTATTCGAATTGTGATTGGAATGTTTTATTTATTTTTTTGTTTTGTTTGCTTTTATATCTATCCTTGATAGGAATCGTGAAGACGCACATTGTGTTACGGAAAAACGTGAATTATTTCGATTGAGAGCGTTTTTTTCCCTTTACGTAACCATCTTTTTATTCGAAGTTAACACTCGATTGTTCTGTCTTGTAAATTGTAATGCTCATGTCTTATATTTCAAATAACTTGAAGACCTAATCTTCACATCAATTTTTCGTTGATCGTGTTGGTGCAAAATTAAAGACCAAACCAGTTTTTTTAACTGAAACAGTGGAAATGGTCTCCCTAAATCTTTCTGGCATATTCTCAAAGAAAGTCGTTATCCTAGAGAATGCCTTGAATGGCGCTGGTGTACAATAGTTACGAAATATTAACTTTCATCATGAATTTAGCATTTTTACTGAATCTGTCATGTCATCCTTGAAGAGTGTTTTGGCAATTAATCCCTGACATGCTGTTAATGGTATCGAAAAACAGGAACAGGGGTGAAATAGCCTGGTTGGTAGGGCGTTGGATTCGAGTTCCTTGAGTTACGAGTTCGAGCCCCGCCGGCCGAAGATTCTCCGAGTGTGTCGTGTCTGGCGCGCGTGTAAATCTGCCGTGGTCTCAAAGTTCTCCATGACGAGAGTAATACCACTGGAGGTACTGGAACAGATATGATCTTTCTCTGATTCAGGTCTAAATTACGATCTGTGAATGAAAGGCATGAATGAAGTCCGCCCCATAAAAAAGGTTGGGTAGCTAAGTCGTACTCTTGGCCCTAGATGGCGCTACTGTAAAAAAAGAGACTCACCCTTGGCTTAAAATCACTGACTTCTAAAGTCAGTGGGCTTGTCTATGACAAGTGCCATTAGAAACAATAAAAACTGAGTTTTTGTTTTAGATGTGTTTCTTTGCAATCGATCGAAACAAAAATTTGGCACAAAGCTACATTTGGTGTCACAAAATACCGTACCAAATTTGAGATTTTTAAGACTTTGCGATTTTGAATTATTACCATTACATGTCTCTGAAAATACAGATCTACAGATGGTCACCCTAGTCGTATTTGGACCAAACTTTAAAAGTGCCTACACTATACAAGTAAAATCTGTGGAAAGAATTTTTTCGGTCTAGCTCTTTTCGATTTGTAATTATCATGTTAATTTAAATACGAAAGGAAGGGAAGAGGAAATGATTTTTTTTTCCTATATTAAGAAATTAATATTAGCTTTTAGCTTTCAAATTTTTTTAGCGAACGGATATCATGTTGAAAAATATTCTGTTTCATTTAGATATAACATGCTAGGTAATTAATAATTTTTCTTCCTTAATATAATAATAAATAAATTCCTTAATATAAAATAAATATTTCATCAAACAGGCCTACATTAAATGTTATTTTTTTAAAATAAAAACTCTCTGAAAATAAAGTTAAAAAAGATTTATTTTAAATGAATTACAAAAATTTTAGGTGTTCTAAATAAATTTTGAATTTTAATAAAAACTGTAACTAAATTTTTAAAAAAGCATATATATATTAATTTTAAATTTGTGACAATCTAATTCTCATGCAAAAGTAAATATTTAATAAATTTTAAAAATATTTTTAAAAAAAATTCTTTCCAGTACTGTAGGCTAATAAAATTTGTAAATATATTTTTGATTATTATTTTATTAATAGATAACAAGATTTCAAAAGCTGGGCTATTAATATCAGGACTCTATTTGCATTTTCTGCCTTTCGTTGGCGAAATACATACTGTTATACAATTGATTCAGCATTTTCAGAATATTTGTTGCATAGTTACATGCATAATTTTTTCATATAAATACATTGCATAGAAATATATGTAATAGGCACGTATTGCCTCGATATGAAATGCATTTCTGAATGCTGTGTCATTCGTGATAATTTTTCGATAAATTCTCACTGGCATTTATTACATCGCATCATCTGGTCCTTGTGTTATATTAAAATGAACATATTTTCTTTCCTTTCCAAATTTCAATATTTACCAAGTTTATGAATTTTATGTAGCGCATATAATAAGCGCATTTTGATTTTGAGATAATACAATTGCCAATTTCATAGCATATAGTCACAAGTGTCTTTTACAGATTGTGTTGTCATTGTATCGTCGAATAGGTCAAAAATGATAAATTTTGCGCAACAGGCATTTTTATTTTTTATTTTAACCAATCCGTCAGCAATTAAAAATAATATTCTCAAAGTTTTATTATTCCCGCCATGCCAAAGTATTCGGGGAAATATACATATTCCCGTAAAAGTCTGTGTGTTTGTAAAAATAAAATATGCTTATAATGCACATATATTCAAAACTATGTTTATAGTTCAGACAAATGCTTAATATTTAGCTGAAATATTTAATATATATATATGAACTAGTACTTCTTTTCTAGAAACTGAAACTGTAATTTTTCACCTGTTGAAGAAATATAAAATTCTTACCATTTCTCCGAAATGTCAGTTTCTAATACAAATCCATTTCACAATAGTACAATATATTGTAAATCGATTATTTTCTGATATCATAAAATATTATATGGAATTGTAAAATATTATAATAGTACGATAAGTTGGAACGTCGCGTTATACTTTAAAATATTGTACCATATTTGTATATTGTTATTATAAGTAAAATATTTCTATTACTCCAAAGTATTTTTATTCTATATAAAAAGTATCACCTAGTCGTTGATTTGTTATTGTGACCAGTAGATTGTTTTGATATATAGAACTAACTAGCCGCCTTTGGCGACCAG
Organism: Argiope bruennichi; assembly: GCF_947563725.1. Lineage (NCBI taxonomy): Eukaryota > Metazoa > Arthropoda > Arachnida > Araneae > Araneidae > Argiope > Argiope bruennichi. Next base: position 103,976,857 of record NC_079156.1, read on the forward strand.
CCGGTTCGCCAATCTTAATGTTTGTTAAAATTTTAATAATTAAATATTTTATGCAATTCCTACTTTAATAGCTTCTTCATCAAAATATTTAAAAACTTCAAATTTTGATAGTCATATAATTCTCTCATAATATTATAAACGCCTTCAGTCATAACGTAATATGTATCTCTCTAATTTTCTGTTAGTTCCCGTAGAATTTATACTATGTGGAAAGGATTAATCTGCAATTAATATAATAATATTTTTTACTGAAACAAAGTATTTTTTTGTAATATGATTACTGAATACAGTCACTGAGCGTTTAAACTTTATGGGCACTAAAGAATATCTTTCCTAATTTATGTAATATTTCAAGAATTTGTCAACAAAATATTCTCAGATTCATTATGACCAGAACGATTAATTATCAATGTTTCATTTTAAATGCATCAAACATTAAGAAAATAAATAGAATCGTTTCAAATAATCAGCCGAAAAATCTTAAGCCTAGCCTCATGACTGTTGGGAAAAAAAAACTGAAGCCGTACTCATTTGGCGGTGGGGAAAATGAAAAGATTCTTTTGGCGGGAAAGTTAGTTTTTAATTAATAATTAAAATTCTAATTAAAAATTCAAAAAAAGGGCTATCCTATCTTTTAAGTTTAGGTGTCCATCGCGGACAAACAACGTGACACGTAATTTATATATATTAAGAGGGCAAAGTATTCCCATATGGAAATGAGTCTTTAAAATTAATATAATGACGAAGAAATAGTTTTATTTGACTGAGTTTTTGTGTTATTGTACTTGCAAAATTTATTTTCACTTTTTTTTTCAGCTGAGAAAGAGATTCTTCAAAATAATTTACAATATTTTGCAATATATTGTACTGCTTGTGAAATAAATTTGTATTAAGTGTATAAATCCATCAAAATCTCAGAACTGAATTACTTGATGATTACAAGTACATTATTTGTACATTACATTATTCTGTATGCGTATTACAAGTACATTATTCTGTATGCGTATATGAGAAAATAACCAGTGAGTGGTCTCCGTTAAATTTTCTTGCATGCCCTCTAATAGAAGTTTAACCTTCCACCACCCTCCACAAAAAATTGTGAATCTTGAGTAAGGCAGAGAATACCTTACATGGCCTTGACTTACGATTGTTAGCCAATATCAATCGTTGGCAGATAAGTAATAAATGTTAATAACCGTAATATTAACATTTAGCATATTTTCCGAATCTATCATCTGACACTTGACAGTTTTTTTAAACCATCAATCCTGATATGCGGTTGATAATATCTGAAAATTGAATTTGTGTTTTAGACACCTATTTTCCCAACAGATAGAAATTAAAATTTTACGCAGAACTGCAAGTGTAGTTACAAAATCACATATCAAATGGGGTATATTTAAATCAATGGGTTTTGGAGTTTATAGACCGACCACTTGTTCGTTTTATTTTTATTTTTTTATCGATATTTATTTATATTTTGTCCCAAAGTCCTTTGTTTTTTATTCCAAAATTTATAAGTCTCTGCTCTAAAGAAATTATATCTATGTACCTAATTTTATCCATTGAACTCTCTTCGTTTTGTAGATATCGTGTCAGTTTATACTCGCATAGCCAGAGAGACAAACTTTTCTCTGAATGGATTTTGAAAAAAAAAAAAAAATGATAGAAATCGACAAATTTGGTATAAAAGCCAAATATTGAATTTCATCTATTCTAGCTCAAAGCATTTTTTGAGTTACATTTGTCACGGATTGACAGATATAATCTCAAAACCTATTTTTCAATCTTATGGGGGGGGGGGTCTAAAACGTGAAAATTTGTCAAAATCGCGAAATCGAATTTCTTGACGATTGCATACTACGATACATTTACATATGATTACATATTATACATACTACTATACATTACATTTTGACGATTACATATTATAGATACTACTATATATATTTCACTTTGAGGATTACATACTATACATACTGCTATACTACTATCCATTACATTTTGATGATAACTTACTATACATACTACTATGCATTACATTTTGACGATTGCATATTATACATACTACTATACCACTATACATTTCATTTTGATGATTACATACTATACATACTGCTATACTACTATACATTACATTTTGACCATAACATACTATACATACTACTATGCATTACATTTTCCCGATTGCATACTATACATACTACTATACCACTATACATTTCATTTTGATGATTACATACTATGCATACTGCTATACTACTATACATTACATTTTGATGATAACATACTATACATACTACTATACATTACATTTTGACGATTACATACTCTATACTAGGTATACGAGAAAGTAAAAAATAAATAAATAAATAAAACACTTTAATAGATGAAGTATATAATAAACGTATATATTTGTATAAAGTATATTGTGACGAGTACAATACTTTCTCTGTACTTCATATGAGAGAAAGTAAAAAGTTTAAGAATCGAAAGAAGTAAAAGTGTTAAGTCTCGTATTGAACCGGAAGAGACGTATGCGACTTTTAAATTGAAATATACGGAAGAAATATTTAAAGAGAGCACTATCTGCGATCACTTAAAAATGAATGAAAAACCTCTTTTGTTCCGTACTTCCCATGCGTGAAGTAGTGCAACTTTTTTTACTCTCATTAATAAACAAGAAAATTTATCAGGAACAAATCACTTCTCTCCGTTTCAAAACATTATTGATTGTACAATGGACGTTTTATCAGTTTATCTATGTTTGGAATAAATTATTTATTACGTGAGAGAGTGTAAATAAAGTGAAGCAGCAACGTGTTTATTCAAGCGTTATTCAATCGTTAATTATTTTTTTTTTGTTTAAAAAATACAACACGCATGTGGTTAGTTATGGAAGTGAAAAACAGACTGTATATTGAAATTTTTCCGATCTCAAATCTGATTATTGTTTTTTAGCAGTTAACTGTTTTTCACGAGTATATTCGCCATGGAAAAAATACATCATTTTGCGGTATGACGAATTTATTCGTCAGGAGTAATAAGTAGTGGCAATTTGCAGTTTGAATTACAATTTTAGTAAAAACTCAAACATATTCGTAAATTTCAAGATGCTAAAAAAATTTTGAGGTCAAGTCGAAATCAAAGGATGATGATGCCGTGTCCGCGTTACTACGAAAAGGGGGTGCAGTAGCTTCTGAGGGTAAAGACCCCTGAGCACTTCAGGTAGCTCGTATGAAAATGGCACTCACTTGCACAACCCCTTTTTACAGTGGGCTCTTTCACACACTTCACAGATAGAGCACATGGGAAAAGCAACCACGCCCGAACCAGGACTCGAACCCAGCACACCCAGATAACGGGGAAGACGCGCTACTTCTAGGCCTGGATGCGGGCAAAAAGGAATAAATAAAAGATTATTATCATTGTGCCATGCTTTGCTCAATACCATTATCTAACAGTAAATTAAAATAATAAATTAATTTTTTATGCTTCTGTTTGTTCATATGCAAAAATATATGTTAGTTTAAGTAAATAAATAAAAGTGATTATTAAAATAAAAAAATAAAAGTCATTTCATTACAACATAATTTCATATTACACATACTCTCTGTTTGATGAGTATAAATGTCATCGCTAAATTTTTGTGACACAATTTAGATACGCATTTTCTGTAGTTATCGAACCAGTTAGCTGGTTAAATGGGCTCGAATGAAGTTGTGAAGTTTTATCATTTCAGGGCATAGAAATGGGAAATGAGTTTGTTTATATAGGTTTTAAAATTAAGATTAACTGCGAGATTTTATGCTTATTTTTAAATGCAAGTAACTACAATATTATTTCTACACAACGCCACATTAGACTGGGTAGTATCCGACCTAACGTGGCGGAATGGCAGGCTGGATAACAAAAAAGCCGGATAGGCCGGAATTCTATGAACTTATTTCTTTGCCCACCAATACCAGACGACAAAGTTTTTATACCAAAACTCACTGTTATTAAACGTATTTCCTCACTTGTTATCGAGTTTTCATGGTTTTTCTTACTTTTATACCACTTCCACTCGCTTGTGCAGCACGCCGCTTTTCAATTTGTGCTCGATTTTTTTCCACCTCCCTCCCACACTGTACTTTTGCCAACTCCGCACTCCAAGGCTATATTTTTTTGTTGTTACACCAGAATCTAATCGCTGTGTAGTGCGTAATTTCTCTTCCATACCCACCACAACTTTTTTTTTTTTTTTTGCTTATCACCCATTTTAAAATTATCATTGCGGTACACTTAAGAAAGCTTTAAGCATACCCCATGAATAATTTACGAATACTGTACGTACTGTGCAGTTATTATCAGGATCAGCGGCAACAGTTGAGGTACGCTGCACACTGACGTAACATTTGAGCAGAATGCTATTTTTTTTTCTGTTACAACTTGTATTTTGTACACGTCACATATGAGGATCGTAGCAGATGCCCGCTTCCAATACAATGGCAATGTTGCCAATGCAACGCTTTGCCTTCTTAATTTAATTACAATAAAGAAAACCGAAGCCGGATAGTCGCGAACCGGATACTCGGAAATATACTGTACTTTTAAATAGCAAACAATTCTGTTTAAATGAAGTAAGTACAGAACATTAATTAAATAAGATAGCTAACTGATGTGGCGTCATCGTCACATGACAAATATACTTTTGATGTTAGTTAACATCTAAATACACATCTCGCTGAATTATTGAATTATTCTTGTTTCTTTCAGAAGATAAACTTTAGAGTTTTATGTTAAATCTTCACGAGGTATTTGATGTAATCACGTAAGCATAAATTTTATTAATTAACTATTCTAAATATTTATCTCCTATTAATTAACTATTCTAAATATTTATCTCCTATTAATTAACTATTCTAAATATTTTTATATATATTTTTAAACGAAAAAAATGCTTTCATTATTACAACTAATGACCTCAAAAATAAGTAAACATAACGGACATGGCCCATATCGAGTCATTTAGTTTAGTTTAGTTATAATAACTCCTATAATAAAATAACTCTCATAACGGACATAATGAGAGGTCTATATTAGGATGAAATTCTTAATTTTAAACTCTGGTCAAATGACGAGGTCGACATCTGACCGATACTCGTTTTCTAAACTTCCGCATCAAGCCCACATGCAACATGATGGAAACAGGTTTGGAATCTGGAACTTATCAATAAGTCAATGTGTATCGTCCCTCATAAGCCATACTGAATATCATAAGCTAAGAAATGTTTAAGAAAACTATTTTGCATTAACTTTGCTTTGATTTTGATTAATCTATTAATCTTTGATTAATCTATTACCCTAACAAATAGAAATTTTACTGACTTGTAAATACAATATAAGACTGCAAAGGGGGATAAGGTTTCAGAAGATCTTTGATTAAAATTCAAAAATTCTGGTCATTTTAATTCATTCAAAACTATGTTTGCATTCATAGTTAATGCCGTTATTCATTAATTAGTATTAAATTTAATATACAGATAAGAAATATCACCAGTAATTATTTCTGTCTTTTACTATTTGTAAAAATATTTTTATTTATATCTGAGGAAGAAAATTAAATAAATATTTCTATTTCTGAATATCTCTTCCTCTTTAACTCATTTTCTTCTATTCAATATAATGTTTTATTTTTTAATAAAATAAAACCTTAAATTGAGAAGAAGAAGTATTATAAAGAAGTATTTTTGCATAAAATAGAGCATGTTTGTTTATTTTAAACTAAAAACGGGACTTTTAAGTTCTAAAAAAAATTAATCTCAAAATAATTTTTTTTCGTTTTTTATAAAACAAATGTTTTCAATTCTTACCTATAAACACAAGTTGTGGATGCAGTTTTTATTTAATTGAATTCGCTCGAAGTCGAAGTTAATAAAGGCGTTTATTCTTCGACTGAAAGTTGAAAATAATTCCTACCTTTTTTTTTAACCGCTATTTTTTAAAAGTAGTAAATAATTCGTAAATAAGAGCGTACGAGTTAAAATATCGTTAAAGACTGTGTGGAATTTTTTTGAAGCAGTTATTGTTTTAGTAAATAAATGAAATGAAGTAAAATAAAATTGACCTGCAGTAAAACTTTTAAAATAAAATATAAAAAACTTATTAAAAAAGAAAAGAACGAAATAAACTATAAAGAATTCATTAAATGATCTAAAAGAACGATAATAGAAACAGTTTGTGAGTAAATATATTATTAAATATATTATTTTAAACTGAAATCGGAGAAATGAAAACATTAAACTAAGGAAAATTATGAATTGAGATATATTTTAACTTAAATTACCAAAAAAGTGTGTCAATAAATTTAAAAATATTAGTACAATTTTTATAATTTTATTTCCTCATATTCGAAGTAAACGAGGAAAAAGTTCGGTAATTGTGAAACAATACGAAATCGAGATTCTGACGAATCTTAAAATTTTAGACTTTCCCAAATCCAAAAAGAATATTTTTTAAATTATGTTGATTGTATGAGAACACTATATCTCATAGACGATTTGAGCTAAGATGTCTGTAATTTGGTATAGAGTCTTTTTACTAGATTTATAGATTTTTATCAAATTTTGGGCGAAATTGATTCTGAGAAATTCTGTCTGTCAGTGTACAAACGAACATTGTAACTACAAAACTTTAACAAATAGATGGCTAAAATTTGATCTTCACATTTTGCACCAAAAGTGTAGGTTATCGAATTATGAATCAAATATACCAACCCTTTGACCGTCTGTATGTCTGTAGTTTCATACACTTATTCTTCGTATGAACTTAGATAAATCAACTCTGGTATGTGATTTTGTTTAAGAAATCTCAGTTCTGTGACAAATTTCCAAAATTTCTGCATAAAAAAAAGCATCCAAAATGCAAATTTGTTTCACATATTTGGCATCTAAATATGTGAAATATGTGAATTTGGCATCTAAATCTCCATTGAAATGCTTCAAGCATGTCCATCAACGAATTGATCATCTGTACGTCATCATTGGTCATCCATCATTCGAGTGCACGTAAACACGCTAATTCAGAGACTCAACGACTTGCATCAATAAAATTTAGCATGTGAGCTTGTAATTAAAATTGTGATGCTAGGCCTAATTTTGATTTTAATTGGGTATCCAAACTGCTTACTCAGTTTTCTTCATCCTATTACATAACACAAAACGCTCATATGCGAAATAAATTTCTGAACACTCATGGTGTTTACGACCTTGCCAAGGTCCACAACAGTACGTGTGGGAAGGAAAGGGATTTAATACCCTTATTACAGAGAACGCGAGAAAGCATTGTGGTGACGATTCTTGCTGGTTTCTAATTCTAAAAATTAGCTTGCTTTCGTTTTACCTACAACTTTTGCTTATTTATATCCAAATACTATTAAATATTTTTCAGTATTACTTAAAATTGGTCATAAAAGCGTAAACAAACTTTAAATAACCATAATGAATGAATATTAAAAGATTTACATTAGAAAATATTCCAAAGTATGGGTGGCAGTAATGGATAAAGTGGTATCAAAATTGCAATTTCAATAAAATGTATTGATTTCCTTACTGCCTTACTAAATGCAATTAAATAGAAGCAAATTTCATCTAAAATATTTCTTTCTATGATTTTAAAAAAATTATGCAAACATCGACCTTTATTCACTTTGTGATTTGTAGATAGCGAATCCCCTGATCCACGATATTTGAGGTTTGTTTTGCCAGTATTGTTCGAAATATTTAATGAAAATTATTATTACATCGTAGTAAGTATTTATATTGCAGTTGAAGGTGAAATGGTAGACAATAAAAAAAAAATGAAAAGTAAAGCTTTTATTAACACCAAATGAGTTGAAAAATATTATTTTTTAATTATACTTTTTGACACAACGTTTGTGGCAACACTAATGAATGGCTTTCTGCGTTGAACGAATCACCAGAGAAGTTTAAAAACTTGCTCAATAGAACTGACGAACATCCGTAAAAAACCGTGTGCCCCTAGTTTTAAAGAATTTTTTTTTATCCTTAGTTCTTTAAGAGAACTTTAGGTGCTCAATCAGAATTGAAAGTTATAATTATCAGAATTTCAAGCAGTTAGAAATGAATGCAATATTAAAAATAATTACGTTACATTTAATTAAAAAGATACAGTGGCAAAATTTTTAGTAATATGATTATCAGCAACTTTTGCTGTATTCATAGTAGTGCAATGAATAAAAATATGTAGTAGCTGAAATTCTGCTCTTTGGAATAGGATTGCAATAGAGCATAAAATGAATTTCTGAACTCAGACCACATTTTGCAAGTTGTACCATAAAATGTGAAGCAATGACGGATAATAAAAATAAGATATTCTTAGCGGGTTTCATGTAGGATGCAAAAAATGATATGAAGATGCTAATAAATCCATCAGGCCGTCTGTCGAAATCTTATATATCTAAGAAAAGGGTATAAAAAGTTCTATTATTTTTCTCTGTGGTTTCCCTGATTTCATAATTGTCGTAAGAGGAACAGGATGGTAAAATTTAAAGCTGTATCCAAATAAAATGATCGTCAGTTTCCTAAAGTAGAGAACATTTTTAATATTTCTTTAATATTTTGCAGGGGCAAATTATTATCTCTGTTAATAATAAAGATGCATTTGTACGTTTGTCTATGTCTATATGCGTTGGCATTTTGCATCTCAAACTGTTTGATTTAGAACAACCTAAATTGACATAAATATATTTTTGGAAGGTAAAAATATGCAACTTGGAGTGATTTTTTTTGTAATTTTAATAAAAATTGTAATTCAATTAAAAATGAATTCCGGCGTCCTTCCGTGATATCTCCAATAAATATACTTGCACAAAAAATAAATTTTATACCCTTTCAAAATGTTAAAAAAAAATGTCTTCTTAATAATACCAATTTAATGTGCAAAATTTTTCTGATATTTGCAAATTAAAAAAATAAATTTTTGACTAATTTTTTCTAATAGATACATTGTTGTCCTAAAATTTAAAGAGGTTTCATTTTTTTAAATCAAATATTTAAATTCGTGATTTTCTTTCACTATTGAAAGATTAGGATTAAGGATTCTGTTTAATATCTGCGTAGTTTACGTGTTGAATAAAAAAGTAAAGTTCTAGTACCATGAAATTTAGATGCTAGATGGACCGAACAGTTCAATTTTTGTTACTGCGATGATGTCATAAGACAAGTCTCAGTTAGAGAGGTTCACATGTGCAGTGAACAGCATATGTGTAAGACAATTAACACGACTTTAGGGTCTGATAATTTGATGCTTTTAAATAGTTTGTTGAAGGAATCACGTTGTTTTTTGTTGTTTATAATGGCAATTACCATGGACAAGCTCGCTGACGAAGTCACCAATTTTAAGCCAAGGGAGTGTCTCTTGTTTTAGTAGCCCCAACTAGGGCCAAGAGTACGTCTTAGCTACTCACGCATCACATTCGCTTGCACAACCCCTTTTTACAGGGGGGCACATTCCCCCATCTCACAGATAGAACAGGAAGAACAACCATGCCCGAACCGGGACTCGAACCCAGGTCACGGGGAAGACGCGCTACCCCTATGCCAGGACGCCGGCAACGTTGTTTTTTAATAGACTTGATTGAAATTAAATATAGCCAATAATCTCAGTGACCGATTGGCCACCAAAGCTCTAGTTTTCAACAAAACTCTAGTTTCAATTTTATAAATATGGATGAAGATACAAATATAAATGATTAATAACATCTTTTGTATTAAATATTTTTATGTATACTTTTTATTTCGCAATATTTTTTCTTTCTATTTTAAAAATCAATTAATTTTTTTTTTGTGTGTTAAATATTTTTATAACTACTTTTTCAATTCAACGCTTTTTTGTGTTTTTTTAAAAATCAGTGTATTAACAGGAAATTTCAAATATTTTGAATACATTTTGGCCTTCTGGAAGAAATGATATATAATTTCTTCAATTATAATAGCAAATTTATAAGTTGAGTTTGAATGAATTTTGAATATAATATTTAAGAAAACTAAATTTAAGCATTAAAACTAAAAAATAAACAGGCACAATATATTAAATAAATAAAAGGTAAATAATAAAATAATTAGCTATTTAGTTAAAGTTAAGAAAAACAAAATTACATATGATAAATTTAATTACCAAAAAAAAATCAATATATCTTGTAAAAGAACATGTAGAATATTTTTAAAAATCTATATTGAATAGCAATAAAGAAAAGTTTAAATTTCATAAAAATATAAACAATACATAATATTTGAAAAACAAATTAAAGTATAGATAAAATTTTTGTTGCTCATGATCTTAAAATTAAAACATGTGCAGGTATTGTATTCCCATGCCTTTGAATTTCCATATTAATAAATAAAACATTTTGAATTTTCTCCAGAAAATTTTAACTGTAGAAATTTTAAATGTAAAATTTATTATTATAAGTAAATGTAACGCCATTAAATTTATTGGTCCTTTTAATATGAATATGACAAATTTATTAATATTTGTCATATATTGTCACATTAATATTATATAATATTACATTATATTGTCACATTTTATTTTTCCGTAAAGATCCAAGAATTTTTATGTCTGTTCTGTCTATTTTTTTTATCGTTCACGACATTAAAATTCAAACATGCACAGATCTTGTATTCTCATGCCTTTGTATATTTTCATATTAATAAATAAAAATTTAAAAATTTTCCCTCAGTAAATTTTGTATGTAGAAATTTTAAATGCAGAATTTTTAATCATATGTAAATGTAAAGCCGTTAAATTTATTGGTCTTTTTAATATGAATGTGACAAATTTACTACTCCCACACTGTATTTTTTTGTAACGATCCAATAATTTTTTTGTCTGTTCTAATTTTTTTTTGTCGTTCATGACCTTAAAATTAAAATATGAGAGGTCCTGTATTCTAAAGCTTTTGGATATTTCATAATAATATATAAAAATTTTAAAATTTTCGCTCAGAAGATTTTACATGTAGTAATTTTAAATTCAAAATTTCTAATGTAAATGTAATGCCATTAAATTTATTGGTCTTTTTAATATGATTGAGACAAATTTACTACTGCCTCGCTTTATTTTTCAGTAACGATCCAATAATTTTTTTGTCTGTTCTAATTTTTTTTGTCGTTCATGACCTTAAAATTAAAACATGAGCAGGTCCTGTATTCTAAAGCTTTTAGATATTTCATAATAATATATAAAAATTTTAAAATTTTGGCTCAAAAAATTTTACATGTAGAAATTTTAAATTCAAAATTTCTAATGTAAATGTAATGCCATTAAATTAATTGGTCTTTTTAATATAAGAATGTGACAAATTTACTACTAACACACTTTATTTTTCCGTGACGATCCAAGAAATTTTATGTCTGTCCTGTCTAGTTTTTTTTTTTTTTTTTTTGTCCTTCACGATCTTAAAATTAAAACATGTACAGAGTTTTGTATTTTCATGCCTTTAGATATTTCATATTAATAAATAATAATTTTAGAATTTCCTCCCAGAAAATTTTGAATGCAAAAATTTAAAATATAGAATTTTAAACGCAAAATTTTGAATCAAACATAAATGTAACGCCATTAAATTTTTGGTCTTTTTAATACGAATATGACAAATTATAGACAGCTACACTTTAATTTTTCATAACAATTCAAGAATTTTTATGTCTGTAGATTATTTCAAATTAATTAATATATTTTTTTTTAAAAAAGGAATTACTTGTTAACAATTTTGTATGCAAATTATTTGATCACGAATAAATATCAAATTCACCAGTACTATTAATACAAATATAATAAACTTAAGAGTGCAATAATCTTTACTATACCGACACCACCCGAGACAGTTTTTTAATCCTATAATGTCTCAATTAATCCAAAACATATTTTCCTTCATTCACTTTCATACATTTTTTATTGCTCTCTTTAAACACAATCCTTTCTCTATCCCTTGGGCGTGTCAACGGTGAAGCTTTTTCCCACTTGTTGCTGTCTGAACCAGATCTCATCATACTCCAGACCTCCTTTATCTCATAAGTTAGCAGCAGGTACGTGTGGGAGTACGAATTACCGAAAGTTGGTAGGTAGGCCAGTTCACGTGATTCAACTCGATAAGCCGGTTCTCGGAAACTGGAAACCACTTCTTTAAAAAGCATCTTTGGTGTGACGTAATGCCCAACAGACACCCATGACCATCTGAGGGTGTTCCATGAGAGGCGATGGCTAAAAATGCAAAAAATAATAAATAAACAAACAAATAGTTGTGTTGTTAAACAAGAGGGAAGGGGGGAGGTAGAGGAAGGAAGAAAAATGTGTCTCCCTCCTTTTTTAGTGATGGTAGTTTCTTTCGGCTGTTTAGGATGGGGTTGTGAAACCGATTTTCTCTTTCGTTGGAGTCTGAACAGGTGTGATGGCTTTGCAAATGAATACGTCATCGTGTATGTTTCTCCAATATGGAGTGTTTTGCCTTTAAATTCGTCCTATCTTATAGAGAAGAGAATCCGAGTATGCATTTTGAAACAGACCATCTGTCCATTTAAAGATGCTTCCCAAAATTTCACACTGTTCTATGTTCTACTATTTTACATTTTGATGTTCTACTTTTTCTATGGAAACTCCTGTACAGTTTTGATGGCAAGCTAATTCATCAAAACTGATGAATATATCTTATTATATTTTGAAGATTTAGTGAAAAAGTGACGCTCAGACATCTCTTTGACGATGTGACTCCAATTTTTGTTACAGATTTACAATTTAATTATAAAATTAGCTCAATATGTAAAATAGCATCTTTTTAGTTTGTTGATTTCTTTACTTTCGCATATAAGAAGTATAGAAGAAATATTGTAACTGTCAAAAAATTCGAACTTCAGAACTATGACGTATCTCCAAGTTTCATACCTCCCTAACTTTTCAAACAGTTACGAATTCTATTTATGTTTGGTAATTAAACTGTTTTCCGTGATAATATGCAAAAATTATGATTTTCTATAAAAATTATAATTTATATATTTTAAATTATCGTTATAAGTGTGGTTTAATTAGCTTTTTAACATTTTAGTTAAAAATAATTTAAATCATTTTAGTTATAAAAAAACCCTAAAAATTATCGTTTGCGTCAAAATCATGGATTATATTTAAATGTCAAGAAAAATTTAGTTTTTTTCTATATAAAGAAACAAATTGCTTTATTCTTTCCAAATTACTGGTTTCTCAATATACACAAAGAAAAGGTTAAAAATCAAAGCTTTTTTTCTATCTCATCATGAAATACCACACTGTTTTTACATTGGTATGAATAAGATCAATTATTACAGTTTGACAAAGGTCTTTCTGTCCAATTCATCAATATCAACAATAAAAAATTACTAAGCCATTTATCACATTTTTAAGCTTTACTTTATTAATTTTAAAAATGGTATATTAAAATGTTATATAAAATTTTAAAAATGGTATATTTACTTAAACTTTAATTTTTTTATTAGTAAGTTATTTTAATGAAAAGGATTCATATTAAGCACCACTCAACCTTTTAAAAGAGAATGTTAAGAAGGATATTTTAATTTGTTTATATTTAATAATTTTTATACTCAATGAATTTATTAGAATTCTAGATATTTTCATTTGTCTATATTTATTAGTTTATTAATTTTTATAATCAATGAATTTATTCGAAAGTTCAAATTGAAATTTTTGAAGTTTTTGGCAGGATTTATTATATTTTCATTATAAAATTCAGTCATTACATTAAGAAGATTTCGTTACATTCAAAGTATTTTCCTTGATAGAAATTAAAAGAAGAACAACCATTGGAACAATATTTTTTGAATTTAAGATTAAATTTAACCAAATAAACCCATTAAGTATTTTTTTTTAAAAAAAGAAAGCAATTTAGCAAATTATCCGTGTTCACAACATGCGAAAAGAAAGAATGGGTGTTTTCTTTTTTCTTTTTATCGCTGCTGTGAAACAGTTTTTTTTTCTTTCGTTGGAATTTCAACCGGGGTGTTGACTTTGGAGGAAAACGACATGAAATGTGTAGTCGAATGAAATTTTGGCATTTTACGACCGTACGTTAGATCACACACACACACAAAAAAAAATGTCGTGGCATTTTCGTTATGCGCAGTGAATTCTTGATGAGAGAAAGTTTTAGTATTTGCATAGGGGTTGAAAGGACTACTTTGAAGTAACTCTTTACTTATGCACTATATGAGCCGTTTATTTTAAAAGTGGGGCAAGCCCATTTTTGAAAAAAAAAAAAAAAATGGGGATAATGGCAGTTATAGATAAAACTTGTTATAATCTTTTTATGAATAAAAAATTTTTAGCAAAAAAAAAAAAAATGATTCTAGTATTTGGGAGATGGAAGTTTTAGTTCTTAACAGTATTGGAAATCTGTTTATTTTGAAAGTGGTTCAAGTCCATCTTAGATTGAAATTATATTTGACCGAATATATTACCACAAAATTTATCTCCGGTTGCTCTATGGTGAAGCAAATGTGGCCGTTTGATAAGCATTATTAATATATTTAAAATAATATAAAATATAATATATAAGTATTATTAAAAATTAAATGTTGCTATTTTATAATATATAATAATAATTTACAAGATATAATTTTTTCGTCATTAAAAAATTAAATGCTGTTATAATTATTTTTTGGTTTCATTTTATTCGAAAGGCTAATTTTTGAAATGCCGATAAAAAACCTTGAAATAAAGCATGATTAGAATAGAACTTCAATTAAAATGCATCCTGTTTGAGGCATAGGTATAAAAGATTAATTAAATGTAAATATAATTGGAATTATTACAATTAAAAATCACTTTGCTGCTCATATAATATAGTAAACAATTAAATATTTGACTTTTCAATTAAATTTTTTAAAAAATGTCCTTCAGATTTCCATCTAATACGGTAATTAAGGAATGTTTGTTTACAATAGCTAAGCGCTATTGTAATGTCAGCTTACGTAATATCCGTTGTGATTATAATTTTTTAAAAAAATTCAAAGTGGAAAAGGAGAGTAAAGAAAATATATTCATCTTAAGCGGAAGGTCATAGCTTTTACAGCTTCATTTCAACTTCTTTGAAAATAATTTGGATGTGACATTGAAAGATGTATTCTTATCAGTTTTAATCCATCCATTGCTTTGAGTTTAACCTCCATTTTTATTAAAATGAAAAATAATTTAAATGAGTATTATGCAAAAGACCATGTGCATGATTATTCATATAATTGCTTTGAACTAAAAATCAGAGAATTTTAGTATTAATTTAAGAATTTTCTATTTTTGTTGTATAAAAATAAATGTATATTTATATTTTCACATGTGAAAGTATTTTGCATTAATTGAATATCTTATGCTTTTTGAAAGAGAGAACTTCGATAATTTTTCCCCGTGCCCTTTTTAAGAGCAGAGATAATATTTTTTTGGAACCTTGAAATCGAAAAATAGAAGATGTAACATAAATTAATCTTTTAATGTAAAATTTCAATTTCATAAACGATTTGCACATTATACAAATTCAAACTACTGTATAGATTTAATCCAAGGTTTCTGACATTTAAGATCTTTATATTTCTTTCATAAAAAATCATGTGAAAATATGATAAAAAGTTTAACCAAATTAGAAATAAATATTAAGTTAATATTCAAAGAATCAAAAAGAAAGATTAACTGAATCCGGCCCGAAGACTTTTTCAAGGGTCACCCTCAGGCAAGGATTCAAACCAGGGATTTTTTCTGTGAGGGGTCTGACTTTTCGTCCAACAAATTGACCCCTCGTGATTATATAGGTGTTTTTGCACATTGTTTACTTATGGATTGATAGTTTCATAAAAAGTTTAAATTATTTTATTTAAATGCCTTCAATTTGTAATACTTGAAATTTAAATAAAAGTGTCATTCTTTAAAAACTGTTATTAATTTAAATGGGAAAAAATGGTTTCGGCTGTTTTTAAACATCGTTTGCTCAATTTTCGAATTTTTTGATAAAAATATGATTTAAAGATTGTTTTTGATATTGATATTCCTATTGTAATTAAAAAGTTTCAAACCATTAAAGGATTATAGTTTGGAGTTTTTTTCCAATTTCGTATAACTGCACCCGTAACTTGAAAAGCATATAAAACAATCTAATACAAAGATTTAATTAAATAATAACATAACTTAGTGATTTTTTAAAATTGTAATTAAAAAGAAATCAAACATAAAAATATTGAAATCGAAATTATTAGTGCAGTTAATAAAAGTAACTGGAAAATAACGAGTATATTTCTATTGATTTATTTATAGAAAAAAAGTGAATTAATATATATTTTTCGATTTTCTGATAATTTACATTTGAAATTCCATAAAATGGTCAAGTTATAAAGAGGTTTCCAATTTTTCAAATTTGGGCAAGTTAATTTTTTTTTTTTTTTTGTATTAAGTAGGCGAAATGAACTCTCAACCTACCTATGATTGAAAGTTTAAAGAAAAGAAGAAATGATTTCACTTTGAAAGAAAAAAAAAACTAAATTTAAGCATAATTTTCTCGTTTTTTTTTGGTCATTTCTATTTAAAATGACCCAGGAAAGGCGAATTCCTTTTACCAATTCCGTACACGTTCCATGTTTTATCAGCAAGTGGGCGTCAAAAGCCCTTAAACTCACTGTCGGTTTCGATATTGAAAGTTACTGAACGACTCAGTTTCAAAATCAGTTTTAATACTATTTTACTTTTCTTGTTTGCGAAATGTTCTTTATTCGTGTCAGTCCTTTAAAATTACCGGTTTCCAACGGACAAGAAAATTGGCGACTTGATCCCATAAAACAAGGTTTCGAAACGTTTTAACGTCGTGAAAATGTTTACTCAAGATGTTATAAGCAAAAATAAAAACTATGCTCTTACAGCAATTTGAAATGCTAACCTTCTGTGTAGTGTATTCTTATAGTTTAATATCGTATTTCGTTAGGTTTATGATTTTTTTGCTTCCATCAAATTGCAGGGATTCGATTTCAGTGTTATAAAGCAATAGGTCATAATTGTTTCAAAATAATTTTTGAAGAAAAATTCTTATAACTAAGATATTGAAAGCTTTAGTTTCTATAGGTCATAGTCATTTCAATGTAGTTTTGAAAAAAAATAAATCTTATGACTAACATGCTTAAGACATTAGCTTCTATTAGATGGAATGTGTCATGATTTCTGGGATTTAATTTCAGCTGTATAAGGCAATAGGTCACGTTTATTTCAACATAATTTTTAAAAATAATTGTTAATACAATAGCTAAAATATTTTGCTCAATTTTCCTTTAAATTATATAATTCATTATTTCAATTTAAATTCTATAAAGCAATAGGTCTTTGCTATTAGTTTCTATAGGTCATAATCATTTCAAAATAATTTTAAAAAAACAACTTCAACTTATGACTAAGATGTGCAAGATTTATATTAAATGGAATATTTTGTGATTTCTGGGATTTTATTTCTGTTGTGTAAGACAACAGGTCACATTTGTTTCAATATAAGTTTTAATAATAATTGTTTATGCAATAGTTAAAGTATTTCGCTTAATCTTCCTTAAAATTATATAATTCATTATTTTGATTATTTAAATTCGATTCGATAAAGCAAAAGGTCTTTGCTGTTAATTTCTACAGGTTATTATTTCGATTTGTAATTTAAATTCTGTAAAGCGATAGAACTTGCGGTTAGTTTCTACAGTCATAGTCATTTCAAAATAATTTTTGAAAAAAAAAATGACTAACATGTGTAAGACCTTAACTTCCATTAAATGGAATATCTCAAGATTTCTGAGATTTAATTCCAGCTATATAAGGAAATAGATCACGTTTCAATATCATTTTTAAAAATAACTGTTAATGCAGCAATTAATGTATTTAACTTAACCTTTCTTTAAATTATATAATTCATTATTTCAATTACTTTATTTAAATTTTAAGAAATCAGTATGCCTTTGCTATTTCAAATGGATTCGCTGAAGACGAGGAAATAATGATAAATTATAGACGAGGAACACGAAGGAAATCAGTGATGATTGAAAAATGAAATATTCTTGAAAGAATAGATGCAGTGTTGAGATAATTGTCTTCTTATTTTGGAATTTCGGCACTTTAATCCATAATTGATTGAAATTTTGATAAATTTTAAAAAAATGATTATAATTTTGATAATATGAATATCATAAAATAAGATTTGACTTACTACAAATAATCAAAACGAAGAATTAATCGAATATCAAAATATGTTGTAATATTTTTATTGTGAAACAAACAAACAAACAAAAAAAGAATTGGCAATTAAAAAAATTAATCGCAAACTTTAAAAAATTGCAATATTCATTTTTAAATTGCATAGGTTTTTAAAAATAATTTGATTATAAAAATAAATATCAAAAATTATTGTAATAAAATATCAGAAATTTAATAACTGAATGTATTTTTTTTAAAATTCAAATGCAAATATATAATAAAATGATAATAGATATAAATATATGTAGGGAAACAACATAATAAAGAAAAATAGATAAATAAAGTTGCAATAATAATAAACATATATGAATAATAAGGAAATTTAAAACGATTTTTTGCATATTCTTTTTTTTAATTCTATTATTAAAAACTGTAGAAAGAGTGTTATAAATGCAAATCCAAATTTGCAATTTTCTTTTCCGAAATTTAATTAAATCTAAAAAAAATATCTACATTTTACTCAAAACATTTTTTTGACAATTGAAATTTGCGGGTTAAAAATCAGAATTTTCGTATCGAATTTCTTTCATCCACATTTTATTATCAAAAGCTAATTATATTTGTTGATTTTTATTATTTCTATTATTCTTTGGCAATTGTTAAAAATAAGTATTAGTTCACAAATATGCTGTTGTGAAAAAGAAAAAAACTGAATCTTTGTGCAAAATTTGAAATGTTTCTGATTATTTCGTTATTAAAAATCTTATCAAATTTTAATATATTTCCTACGCACCACCTGCACATTTTTATTTCACACGATTTTTAATGGCTTCAATTCATGTTCACGTGATATATGTCCAATGCGACGAGCCAATTTAATTTAGACAGTTTACACAGAAAAATCGTCAGACAAAATGCATTTAAATGTGAAATGACATAATGCTTTTTTGTTTATTATATAAGTGAGGAATTACTTTAATCAACTACTTTCAGTCTCTTTTTTAAAGTAATAATAAGAGATTATTATTATTATTATTGTTTTTAAAAATGTCAGATAATTTTGACATTAAAAAACATAATAGTTCAAATATTAATTGAATAAATTTCGACAATACTAAGCATTTCTTCAACAACTAATTAAATTAAAACTTATTCTGTTTATTCCATAAAGTCGTGTGAATGAGCTATTAAAATTCTAAACTCGGTGGCAACATTATTTGAATTAAGAACCAATCAAAACATTTAAATGCACCACATAAACATCACATATCTTCAGGATCTAAATAAGATTGTTTTAACCAATAGATTTACTTCACACATTTCATTCTTAATGAGCGGGAATGATATTCTTTTAAGGAGAGTTTTTATTCATCAGCAGTTCATCATTGAAGCAATGTAGCCTCCAGTTAATTGGTCCCGTTCCCAATTCATTCAAAACCAGTTATAGTCTTTTCAGTGATCCATTATGCTGATTATGCGTCGCTAAATAGAGTCTCAATGTACAGGTAGTTGCTTTCAGATGAAAATAAATGTCATTAGTTGCCGTTGCTCTGTTTAATTATGTGGATCCTACTGGGCTGAGAGCAAACCGTTGAATGAAAGTTTGCTTTGAACCTCCTTGGCCTTTTTAAGAAATAGTTTGCAGGCTGACTCATCAGTTATCGCCTCGGTTCCAGAAGATTAATGAAGATTCTAAGAAATGATTCACATATCTTAAGGTTAATGCGATATTCTACTTGCATAATTCTTAACAATGGCTATAATTATGCGAGTCAACTGGTCTTCAGTAGAATATAGCTACTCTGAACGCATCTGAATTAATTATAACTAGTCTCTTAGAAGAAGAGACATTGCGTCTCTGCAATGAAGTTTGCTCTAGATATGATATTGTATGATTTTAAGTAGAAATAATAAGATTGGAGGGTTTTTATTTGTTTAAAAGGGAGGGTTTTGTTTTGGTTTGTTAAAGCATTTCTTATTTATTTCTGAATTTATTATTTATTGCTTAGAATGTCAACAGTAGTGAACATTATGTGGACTGTCACCTACGCAAAGCGGGCGTTCTACATTTGTTTCTTGAGGCAAAAAACAAACGTACACTTTATATTCATATCATTTGTTATGGTAACATAGAACACTGTTATTAAATCATAGCGGTATGTTTTTTTTGATGTATATTAATCTATTATTTCAGAATTTCCTGCTCAGGTCTTGCTCCAATATTTTTTAATGTTAATATTCTTTTAATAATATGTATAAGAATATAAAAAAAGAATACAAAAAAGATTTTCATATCATCTTAAAATTCGAAAAATTAAAAATTCTGAAACCAATTTTTGCCTATATACAGTACACTCTCGTATATCCGGCCTAATGTGGCGGAAGGGCAGACCGGAGAGCAAAAAAGCCGAATGGACAGGAGCTTTATAAATTCATTTTTTTGTCCGCCAATACCAGAAGACAAAGTTTTTATAGCAAAACTCGCTGCTATAATAAGTATTTTCTCACTTCTCATTGGGTACAAAGCCTTTCATTTATCTCAATGTGAACGCAGCCGCGACCCAGTGAATCATAGAACCAGTTGCCAGTAACATATCGAGTTAAAATAGAAGGCTCTGTACAGTTAGTTTATATATGTTTATATACTGCATTGCACTTTTCAAGCATTTATTAAAAAAACGTAAGTTAAAGGGGTTCACATTTTAGCATAAATTCTGTAATGTCCAACTTAAATGCAGAAAACATAAACAAAACATTAACGTAAATCGTAGCTCTACTTCTTAACGAAATTTGGCTGAAACTGATTTTATTTTCCACTGATAAATGATTACATAGATATGAAAAGGTAACCCTAAGATAAGAGTCAAAACTTACAGTTTTTAGGTTTTGAAAAAATTCTTAATAGATCTATTTAATAGATGACTTAATAGATGCCTTGCTTTTCTCATTAAATTGCGATAAAAGCGAACTAGGCCGGATAGTATGGAAGCCGGATAGTCGCGAATCACATACTCGAGAGTGTAATGTATTTAATCAATTTTAAAAATATTTCAAACATATTTTTCAACAAGAATACAAAGATACATAAGAGATAGGATACATAGCAAATGTTAAATGTATCACGAGCGATAGATACAGAACATAAGATTTTGAAAGAACAACAAATTTATTTATTACAATTAAAATTAAAAGATAATTTTTTTATAATCCAAAGTATTATCTTTATTAATACAAAAAAAACTAATAAAGCATGCAAAATATTACAATCAAATTTCTCCCTTTAATACAAATTATTATTGTCAAAGCAGATTTTAGGAAAGCAAGCGATATGTTACTTAATTCTAAGAAAAATCTGAAAAAGATTTAAATTTATATTTAAAATACTATTAACATGGAGAAAAATTCCAACTATTACATTATCTTAGATTGGGTTGCATAAGATAGAAATAGCAGAATGTATTAAATTCTTTTGAATTTTAGGAAAGCTGATTGAAAATAAAGGAAATCCTAAGTAAAATGAATGGAATGATGTAAAGTTTTTAATATGGAATGAATTAAATATCCATAAATATTTAAAACAAAATTTTTACTGAATAAATTATTGAAAATTTAGCACTCGCTTTTTTTTTGCTAAAAAATTTTTTTTTCTCTTAAATTCAAAAATAACTTTGTTTGGGCAACTGCACAATTTTTATTCTTTTTTAACGGTTTTATAGGATTTTAATGAATAGTAAATTTAGTATCATTAAATTTGATTATAGTAACTTAACCAGTTTTATAGTAGTTAAGCTATAGAGTATTCCCACATTGCTAAATGATTTTGATAAATGGTAAAAATAAATTTTATTGGATTTTTTTCCAGTGAATTACTAGTAAACAATTGAAATTAAGGAATAAAAAACAAAAAATCTTTCTAGAATATCAACGTTGATTTTTTTTATTATATATGCAGCAAAACATTTATAAATGTTCGAAATATTGAATTTATAATACACCGAC
This sequence comes from Argiope bruennichi, assembly GCF_947563725.1. Classification (NCBI taxonomy): domain Eukaryota; kingdom Metazoa; phylum Arthropoda; class Arachnida; order Araneae; family Araneidae; genus Argiope; species Argiope bruennichi. The sequence continues at coordinate 103,999,105 of NC_079156.1, forward strand.
AATTGCGACCTTTGATAGCATGACTGTCCTTGTGTTAGATAATAAGTTACAGAAAAATTCAGAATTGAAAGAACTTTTTTATTCTCTCTGTTTTCCATCCTTTGTTTTAAAAATCAAAACATCTCATTCGTTTCCAAACGAATAAATTATTCATCCACTTGTTTTCAATGGAATGAATATAAAACTGTAATGGAATTTCATTTGTTTTCATGCAAAGTCGGCCGTGATTTATTTTATGGGAAAATTGACGTAATATTTTACTGCAGACGAAAAAATAATATTACCACTGATCTACTCAACTGTTACTGAATAGTATCATTCGGAAAAAAGTATAAACATAAACAAACAATGAAGCTTTCGGTAATGGAAAGATGTTTTTGTTTGTCAATTTAGTTAAAATAATTGTCAAATTGTACTATTCGACCTTCACAGTAACAGGCGGTCACCATTTTGTTGACACAGAGTAAGGGAAAATATTCGTCTTTTAAAAAAATCTGTATCCGAAGCAACCTGTTGGATTTTATATCTTTCAACAGCGCCGACCTTGCATAGCGAAATGCCGCTTACAATGGACCGGAAATGTCGTATGCCGGTAGAAGGCGTATTTATTATTAGTTTGTCACGTGAATGTGGCAACAGCCATTTTGTCAGCGACAGAAGCAATTTTAGATTTAGATCTACAAATTACTTTCTTTTGAGTATTTTCTTTTTCTCATTGTATCAAAAAATTAATTCAACCTTCATATTTTCGTAGATGTAAAGGGCATTCTTTAGTTTGAATGTTTTTCGTAGAAAGGTTCTCGTAGAATAATGCTGAGAAACCTTTTATTTCAAGACCTACTTTGAATTTAAAAGAATTTAAATGCAAAAGACTCAAGATGATAGATATTCTATTAGATATTAGAACTTTATTACAATCTAAGTCTTTAAAAGCAAAAAAAAAAAAAAAATTTCTTGAATATAATTATAGAATTGAGTATAGTTTTTTGAATCTAGTTAATTTTCAGGATTTTAATAATTTCATTTAATTTTTCAGTTTTTATGAAATTGGTTGTTAAGATTTAGAATTTTTATAACAAAATATTTTCTATTTTAAAATATATAAAACTCACTTATTTTATACTAAAAATAACTACGAGTTTGAGAAAAACATTTGACTGTCATGCGTGTTATCATAGCCGTAGAAAGTTAATTATTCAACTGATGTAACAGTCACTTGGTGAAACTAATAGTATATGCCCTACTGCATATAATCAAAGTCTGTGGTTTTTTATTAGAGGAAGTAACAGATAGGCTTGTATAACAATTATGTATATTTAAAATATTAATAAATCAAACTAGTACCAGCTTCAACTTAAGCTGAATTTTCAATTTTAAATTTATTAGTCAAAAGCAAGCCCCCTGTACGACTGATCCGAGACTACTAATCACACATATGGATGGTTGAAAATTACAGTGGTGTAAGTCCCCTTTTCTTTATTTTCAAGAAATTAAAGCATCGTGAAAGATACTTCATTATTATAAAAGAAAAAAAAAATTATAATAATTGCCTTTTTGGAATCCTTTGGATCTAAATAAATGTGACATAGGCATGAACTGAATTGTATTTGTTTTATACAAATTCAATTCACAAATAATAATAAATTTGACTTGTTTTTTATAAAAGATAAATCTTATAAAACTATATATCTATTTCAGAATAGTAATTTTAACCTATTTATATTGCTTTAAATAGCATGTTTTTTGTAACGTAATGGAAAGGAGCTGTTAAATAAATTTTACGCTCTAATTTAATACTGCAATCCTTTGTTCACGTTGTAAAAGGAAGAAGAACACAACGCTTAATGTTTTGTTATTAATTTTTATGCATTTACATTTTTTATCATTACTTTTGTCATTATTCCTTTATTTTGTTTATGATCAATTCCTATTCGCATTTGTGAGTCATAAAAATGGTTCTTTGATTATGATTTCATTGTGGTTTATTCTTTACCAGACAAATTTTTGCATTTGAATCTTATTTTTTTTCCAAAAACCAAGATTTAAATACTTAAAATAAAATAATAAATGTTTTTTTAATAAAAAATCCTCACTGATTATTTCTTTGTGATTTAAATCCACATCCTAACACAAAGATATAATTACTATTTATGTTTTATAATAAATCTTTCTGGTCTTTCAGGATAACTCTATTTTATTCGTTACATTGAGTTACTTTGTTGCAAAATATTTAATATTAAAACTAATATTTTACATTCATATATAAAGATTAATGTAACTCGGCTGAATAAGTTCAATATTTACATTTTTTCATAACTTTGAAATATGGATTTTAAACTCGTATTTTAATATCTACAACAATGTCTAGTCGCTTTTGCAAATAAACCAACGACTACCAAAGAAAACAGAGTTTAAAAAATCTGCTATTCTTTTCCCAGCATTAAAAATGTATCCTTCAAACCTGTTGGAAACTGATGTATAATTATCTACGTGATGTGATATCTATAAAAACGTCCGACATTCCGTTTTTAAATTAATGCATTTAATATGAATGTTGAAAAATGTCTATTGTTATGTAAATTTCGTTTCTTCCACTTTTCAGACTGGAAAGAATAAGCATGAACATCCATTAAAATTAATGCATTTTTTTTTTTACTGATCCAGTGTTCTTTGTAAAGAATGTTGCATTATGCTGACCAGCATGTCTAACATTTTTCTCTTCTTTTCCTGCTTTCAAAGCACGTGAGCATAAATTTCGTTTCGCCCTTTTTTGTCAGATAAAAACAGCATGGATATTTACAAGTCTGCTTTGAAAAAGATTGGAATATTTTTTCATCTTTTTTTTTTTTTTTTTTTTTTTTTTGTCTGAAAATGTTAGATAAAAAGAAAAGAAAAGATTGAAAATTCTTATATTATTTTCGAATCCAAATAATATTTAATTTTTTTTTTATCGTTTGGCATGTAGATGTTGAAATATATTTACAATGGTTGTGGAATCAATTTTAAAATAACAATATATTCAAGGTGCTCCAAATTTTTATCTTTTATTTTTAAGCCTACATTTAAAATATTGCAAATTTTTATTTGTTATATTTATGCTGTATAAAGCAAAAGATGCGTAATTTATTTTTGAATCTATATGATATTTATTTTTTTAAAAATATCGTTTGATGTATATATATGCTAAATTATATTCACAACGGTTGTGGCATCAGTTTAGCTTGAATCTTGTTCACATTACTCTAAAACACATATTTTGTTGTATTTAATAATTTTTAAAGGAATTCATATCGAGCAGCCAAAAAAAGTCAGAATAGTAAGTTCTTTTTTTATTAAATATTTTTCATTTCTTTCAAAGATAAACATTTCTTTTTAAAAATATTTTGTACAAGCGTAAATGTAAATAAAAATTACAAATTTTTATTTAGTTTCATTTTTAGCAATATTTTCTTATAATTTTTTATGTTTTAAATTATTTTTTTCTATATTCTAAGAAAATATTTTGCGCTTATATGTACATAATTTTATTAAATATTTAGATTAAAAAATGCTACGATTTTAATATAAATAAATTTTTAAAGAAAAAAATGGTAATTTTCTGCTTTATTTTAATAATTGTCCTTTGACTTTTTTTTTTTTTTTTTTTTTACGAATTTAACTTGAAGCTCCAATAAAAGGTTCAGAAACATATAGCAAGAAACACAGCGAGTTGTGAAATATTAATAAATGCAATCTAAAGTTTAATAAATACAGTTTTTAAATGAAAAATGTTTAAGACATTCTCATATTTTTCACTGTCATATTTGATATATTTTAGAAAAGAAATAAATTTCTCCTTCAGAATTTCTGAACAAACATTTTTAGTGTTTCGAAAAAATGCAGCAACTAAACCAGTAACATCCCACAGCTTTATAATATTTGAAATTATAATTAACATTATACATAATATGAAGAAAAACTTATATGGCTGTAACGCTGAATATGCGGAAGTATCAATACGATGACGGTACTTTACAAATACTTTTAAGTGACTCAGCAGAAAATCGAGGATGTTTCAAAAAATGTTAAAGCAAATTTGAATGACTTCGTTTGAAAGATAATAAATGAAACAAAATTTTAAAAAAGGATTCAACTAATATTTACTATTACTCATTCAGTTAAACTAGAAATTAAATTAAAAATCGTTTCATAAAAACAAATGAAGTGATCAATAAAATTATGGAATAACTGAATCCTTTTTAACCTATAGGATAGGAGGTTGTTTCTTATCGTTTAGGTGAGTACATAAATGGTGTGGGTTTCTCTACTTCATGCCGATGACGAGATGTGCCTCCCACAGGAGAGGCTGTACCGTGGCCTTGATGGCCCTTAGGACTCAACCCATTTGTTTCAGCCATTGCTTTTGCGATGGTCAGTTATTCAGATTTTCCGTAAGCCTTAGTAGCGGGTCGGATTAGCTAATGTGTGCTTACCTTATAATCTCTCTCTCTCACACACACACAACCGGGGCACTCCAAAAATGGGAATGTGAAGCTTCCTGTGGGGTTGTTGGTTCTCGCTTTCCTGATAGGCAAAGTAATTATGTGGAGCTTGCTATCTACAAGACGGGGCATTCCTCCTATAGAGAAGGGACTATACTGTGGCTGGTGATGGACATTAGAATTAAAATATAGTTTTCACTAAAGAGCTGTCACGATTTTGAGGTCATTTAGTTTACCCGAATGCTATGGTAGGACGGGCGTAGTTTTTTTATTGTTGCCCTAAAATGATTACTACAATTATTAGACATTTTCTTAACTTAGAACTTTACTTCTAGCATCGATTATTCTGCCGTTCTTTGAAATAACTAATAGCTAAAATTTATATGTTCTGTAAAGACAAGTTAAATGTCTGTATTTTTCTGTAGTTTCAAATAAAAGTTAAATCTCTTACTCCGTAATTTCAAACGAAAAAACATGTGAAAAATTTACATTACATTTTATGTTGGTCGAGTTAACAGATGTATAGTTGAAGAATTTATGATGATTAAATTTTCATATAGCTAAATATTTCTTATGTACTAAAATATTAAATAAAAAAATATGTCATATTTCTAAGACAACATTTAACGGAGTTAAAAAGCTTTGAGTATATCCGTTTTACATGATTTTAAGGCCATTTCAGTAGTTGCCTAAAAAAAATATACCGATCGATGCATGACTTTTCTTCGAGGTAATCATTAATGACCAGAATAGAGAAATTCAAAATTTATAACTCGTCCATTTTTGTAGCGTTAAAAGTGGAGCTTTTTTCTTTAAATTATTAATGTATCAAGAATATTTAACTTCATCCATAGAATCGGGGGGGGGGGGAGAGGGGTTTCAATAATGCAAATTTTATAATATATTTCAACACCACATCTATTGACTGAAACAACACTCTTTTTGCATTATTTAGAATATTTTGTCAATTAATCATTAATGGTTTAGAAATTAACTATTGGCTTATGATTATAATGGATATTCTGTATAGTACAAGATATACTGATGTGTAGTTACAAAGATGTGAAAAGTAACATTTATAATAGCTCCGTTAATTTTCTAATATAAATACGAGCGTCTGTATTCTTGAATCTGTAAATCTGCTAGATATCAAATTTATAAAATATGGACCTAGATTTAAGCATAAAATATATATCACTAATTAATACTGTTTAAGAAGTAGTGAAACTACCTGAGCTTTTATTTAGGAAAAAATTAATCCAATGAATCGTTGTTCTGTTACCAAATTTAAGATTTGAAATAAAATGTTAATTCAAAATAAAATGAATGCGTGCGAAAAGCGATCAAATTTTATTTTAGACTAGATCTTATTATTATTTATCAAACTGAAATATGCAATCAATCTCCAACTTCATCTTTTAAATATCATATATTTGGTCAAGACATTCATGTTTCTCGAACTTTATTGTAAGCAACTAAATTTTTAAGCAGGAATCAACCAAGAAGAACAGCTTAAATCTTAAAAGCAAACAGAAAAAACACAGGAATGGAATTGGAGTTTATATTTCTTCCCAAGTAATTAGCTTCTTCTCACAACTGTTTTCTCTGCAATTATTTCATTATAAATTCCACAACTTTCTCAATCATCAAGAGCACTGAAGCGAAACCACAGGTTTGACCTTCCAAAATTAAGATATTTCTCAGCTGACCACAGCAGAAGGAAAAGAAAGTAAATTCCCTTTTCCGCAACGAAAAACAATGATCTAAAAATAATATTTACTCTCCATTTCAAAGGAATACCACGAGGCACACCCCATTGTGGTAGAAGCCCGTAATAAAGCTTATGTCACGAAGCATGGCATTGTAGAGGTTATTGCCTGTACGATCTTCGACGAGGAACCACACCTTTCAATTGAAGGATGTCCCTCCAGTTTATTGTGAATAGTGAACCGTATTTGGTTCTTCTGCTAAATCTTTTGTTCCAGACTGGATTTTTGAGGAAGTGAGATTTAATTTTAGTTCTCGAATTCGAAATAAATTACGTAATTTGGCTGCATTTGGAGTCCAGCGGATGACATCGTATGGTTTGGTATTTTAGAAGGAAGACTAAAAGGTCAGCAGACATCTCGTTATTTGAAGATTTAAAATATATTGAACACATGAATTCGATTCTTTGACGTTAAAATGGAGCAAAATGTCTAGCCATCACAGTAGATCTATATGTATTTGGAAGTTGTCAGTAGCTATTTATCTATCTAACTTGATCTCTGCCTTTCATATAATGTAAGGATTTTCAAACATTCCAAATACATATTTTTCTGTTTCTTTTTGGATACAATCGGCAAATACGAAATTTCAGATTTGTCTGATACTGATTCTTAGAATATTTCATGATTTTTTCAGTTATTAATTAAAATTTCAGACATTTCAAGGCATGCCAAATGAAATTATGTCACTTTCATCATTCAGGATTATATATCTAATGATATCGCTTAACCTAATTTAAATCTTAATTCATTTCCTTTTTATCTTAATTTAGCCCATATTAATTCCATTCTAAAATATTCTCTTATTTCCTGATTCAGTTCCCTTTCTTTTATTTACTTAATTCTACACGCGCTCTAGAAAACTAATGGTTTCAGCATTTTCTAACACCGAGTGAAGGAATAAAAATCCTTAATGCTTGCAACATTCTTCCAAAGATACCTAAGATTCCTTATCCTAAATTGAAATCCCTATCAAAATCTCATAATAAAATCACTGAAGGGAAAAATTTTGGTCTCTTCTGCTCTTGTGTTGCGATGTAGAGTGATGTATTGACGCATCGTTTAATCCTTGTAATAAAATTATGCCTCTCGTGATGAAATAAATTGAAATTCAAATTTCAAAAGTTTCTACTATTCGGCCACGCAACTACTAAATATTGTTTACATATGCATATTGAAATAAAATATAAGCTCTAGTTTTTGATAATAACTTATTATCTAGTAACAGCATAAATAATTTAAGTTCGAAGTAAAAAAATTGGCTAAAATATTGAAAAAATTAATTTTCTCCTTTTTTTTTCCCTACGAAGGAAAAAGAGGGAGAGAGGCAATCATGCAGTGGCTCTTTTTATTAAGTGCTTCTTATTTTTTGAACTAGTTAAATATTCAAACCATGTATTAGAAGTAATAAATTCAATGTGAAACCTCAATGACATCTTAAAAATGTATATTTATTATAACTATTCTATAAAGCGATTATAAATGAGTTGCTTTTTAATCAGTTTATCATCTACTTTATTATTATGTAGCATTTTTAAATAATTAAATCCGTATCGAAGATGCAGTGTAAGTCTGAGGCAAATCGCCGATTCTTCTTCTAAGGTTAAAACAATAAATGAAAGTACGTCGGTATCAAAAAAATAACCCGAGAGAATTAATCACATTTTAAATGTATTTTGCTTTTACATAAATTGTTTTATAACGTAAGTGTAACTAAGTTTTAAATATTTTTTTAAATATTAGAATAGCAACAAATGATAAATAAGGTTGCAATATTGATAATATTTCCAAGACAATAGTTTGTTTCAAATGTTTGTTTGGACAAATAATTTATAATATTTCTATCAATCGAAATGATTGATCGAAATTTATTAAAATAAATGATATTTATAATAATTTTATTTTGTATTATTTAATAGAAATTGGTGTAACATGTAAACACTTAACAGAAACTCAAAATTTACTAAGAGACCATTCAATTCTTTTATAGCATTGTTCTGACCCATATATACAAAATGTACATTTATAAATATTTTTAAAAAAAAGCCTTTCATTTTCTTTAATAAAATATCATATGAAAAAAGACATTGTGAAATAAATCATATACAGATAAAATATACATGACATATTGAGAAAGATGTAAAAGTAAAATATTTTCTAAAATCATAACATATTTTTTAACATATTTCAAATATGTTTTTGAAGGTCATTATTTTTATTGTTATTATACAGTTCGATGCGTTTTGTAATCTAGTTTTAAAAAATATTAACATCAATATTCTCATTTATTTACTTTTATAACTACAGTGCAATGATATCTGTAAAATATTCGTAAATGCAAATTAAATACATTTATCATAAAATTAATTATTTAATTTTTGATATAAATAATATGTTTCTCTTTTTCTTCTTCTTTCAGACGATAAATGAGATTGCTCAAGGCCATAAATGTAGTTTAACACATATTAGCTTGTGAATTTGTTGGTAACATGCCTTCAAACGACAGATACAGCAGTGCCTCAAATGGCAGCCAGCCAACCATAACCCGGACTGTCACAAAAAGCGTTGTTCCAGTGGGATCTACCGATCTTGTGGTGAGTTCTTAACTTTAGTATTTTGAAGGCTATCATGTGGTTTGATATTTATAAAGAACAGAGTTACACAAAAATTACAGCTAAACCTGCTTCAGTTTCAAAAATTTTATATCATTATAGTTTTAAAATGAAGTATATTTAAAATAATGTTATGAATTAGAGAAATTGAAATAGAAAGTCACTTTTATAGTTTCTAAACAAACCGAATAAGTGTGAAGTAGTATCCTGTGTCAGATTCTGGGTATTACATCTACTCTATTCAATAACGATTCCATTTCATAGGAAATATTCTGTAAGTTCAACTTATCACTAACATCAATCAATTTAAGGCCGAATTCCGTATTGATATCAGAGGGTGGGGTTCTTGATTTATATTTGGTAAAATCCAAACTATAAAAGACTCACATAAATATGTACTTATGGTGAAAGCTTATAAGCCAGTTAACAACTACGCTGCACGAGCAATTGCTTTTGTGTCGTAGTCATGTTACTGAACTGCGAACCATAAGGTCCCAGGTTCTATCCTCGTTCATAACAACCGCTACATTGGTGACCTCGGACGATAAACCTTCAACCTTCGTACAGCTGTTGTGGCGCCATCTACCCACAGCAAACCAAAGTCGTCAGATTCACTTGACGCAACAAACCAAGGTCGTCAGACTCACTTGACGCAGCAGCAGAAGCATCAGCACCCACTCACCCAGACACGCTCGCCTTAACGCTTGTCTCTACTCAAATGGGTACAGGCGCAATAGAATCAACAGCTCAACCACCACTCAACAGCCATATCGTTCGACTCACCGGAGAGAGAGTCTGTGGTGAAAGTTTATAAGCCAGTTAACAACTACGCTACACGAGCAATTGCTTTTGTATTGTGGTCATGTTATTGGTCTGCGAACCATAAGGTACCAGGTTCTATCCTCGCTCATAACAACCGCTACATACTATTCAAACTGGTAACACATTTCTTTGCGATGGTTGATCGAGAATGGGATATCTTCTACTTATGAGACAATGCAATTTATCCTTCCAGTTGTCTAGCATTTAAAGGAATAGCTAAAGAGCATGAATCGGAAGAAAAAAAAAATCAGGGATTCGAACTTCCGAATCTGATAGTGTTATTCAGAAACTGATATATTTATATGAGTTTTAGCAATGAATCATTCAATGCAATCCGACTACTTTTGGAGGCATTACTTGTTCTCCTCCTAACAAAACACAGTCGAGGGCCACTTCCCTTGAATGTTCTCTAGGAAGACAGCCTACTCCTGATGTTTAATGTCTTGATTGATCGGGGAGAGAGGTTATGCATTATGACACCTGTTAAAGACGGCATTCTTGATTAGAAATCATGATAGATATAACAGGAATAATATCATTTAGAAATTCCATAAGCAAAATTTCGATAGCTTAATTTTTGCTTTCAATTTTACTTTACAGTGATATGTGAATACGTAAACAATAGCATATTATTCACAATCCACAATTTTCCAGATCTTATTAAGCTTTTTTATGGCTTTCCTATTTCTGCATATTGTTTCTTTCATAAACATAAATACTCTAAATAAAAATTCATCGATTTCTTGACGTTCCATTTCAACCCTTCATTTCCGACATGAAGAAGGGAACCCACATGAAATCGTGGTTTTGGTGGAATGCCACCTAAAATAAATGACTAGGCGTGTCTCTGTATGCATCATTTCCGCACGCCCCTATTCAAAATGGCAGCGATTCATGGCGAAACCTAATGAAAGAGCAGATGACTTCAGTTCTATTATTTCACAACCGCTTGTTTTGGGAAACTCTGGAAGATGGCCAATACTTCTCTTTTCAATGGAGGCGGAATGTTTAGGGAAGTGAATAGTTACTACTATCAACGAAAATTCTTGCATGCGTTGCTTTCTAAACCACACTCGTTTAGTGATACAATTAAAATAAAAAATCTTTTGTGATTTGGTGGTTTCTGTGGATAAATATTAAAGATGCTTTTACCTGTAATTTAAGATCTATTTTGAAATTTATTTAAAACGTAGTTTCAAGGATTTGGCGATGGATTTTGAAATCTAGAATCTTCATCAGAGGACGAGGGCAATGCAATTGGACAGTCTTCAAATTTAAATGTCATCAGGGCATTTAACCCCTGATGAATAATTTAACGCATATCATAGGCATGTAGTATCTTAAATAGACTCGTACCTACAGTCATGAATCCTTCGATTTCGTAGGGCCACGTTGTATGCGTCGCAGGCAACATTGAGACCAACTTCTCCCCAATGTGGTTGTCTACCAGTTGATGGAGACTACATCCGTTTGAGTGTAAGGAGTTTGGTAGCTGAGGCTCGATCCTGTGGAATATTCATCTTGTGTATGGGTCAGGTGCTCGTTAAGCGAGTCAAGGGTTGCTGGCATGTGGTGAAAGTTTGGCGAGACCCTTTCTATTCAAATGCCATCCGATCATGGCTAAATTAATATTTCCATCCAATATTCTTGCTTTTAAAATTTCAAAACGGATTATAAAATATATGACGAAACATAATGCATTCTGTGTCATAATACGTTCCAAGAATGTTTCAGGGAGGGATCCTTAACTTTCCATTTGACCTGCATATGTGTTAAAAATGTAATTCTCTTTATTATCTGGTTCCTCATCGTACGAAGAAAGATGCATAATTCTGCTGCTTTTCCAGTATCTTAAGAAGTGGTAAAAGCGAACTAGCTTTATTTAAAAAGTAGCAAAATTTTGCTTAGGCAAATTTTGGTTCTTAGAATAATTGTGCTATATATTGGTCATCAAAAAAAAATGCTGGTGCTCAAACTTATAACGCGCAATCTCTTAAATTTTGTACGAAATTGTTTTAAAAAAAGTGCGAAGTCGTATGTTCATTGTAGTATTTTTCGATTTCTACATTCATGAGTCACTCTCCAGTCTTCCTCCATATTTTGCTAAGCATTTCAAGAATTACAGCGCCAATTGAAATTCTGATTCAACACTTTCGGTGACTGATATTAATAACTTATATATAATATTATTAAAGTATAGCCAAAAGAAGCTTTAACAGAGAAGTTTTTAATTCATGAACTGGAAACTTTTCAATAAATATTTCACGTAATTGTGTAAAATAAAATAAAATGGGATAAAAATTGAAGAAAATGATGAATCCGGCTTCAAGACTATATAAGGGTCACTTTCAAGTAAGGATTTAGACTATTGATTTTTTCTGTGAGGGGCCTGACTTTCGTCCAACTATTGACCTCTCGTGAACCGAAAATTCCAAGAAATAGAAGCTTTTCATAGACAGAAACTAGCAAATAGAAAAATAGACATTAAATTCAGCCATTAAAAATAAAATTATTAATTTAACAAACAAATTATTTTAAAACTGAGCATTATTGAAACACTCTAAATACAATGTATCTTGCATATAAATTTTGCTTTTTTTTCTCAGGGAATAAGTAACTTTTGCTTATCTACTGAGAAAAATAATCATAATAAAATTGCTTCATAAAATATATGTATAAAAAAATTCATAAAAAAATTTGAACTCACAAAAAATTGCTTCTAACTTTATTGTTTGTATTTTCTTTGCAATAAAACTCAATTTATAGAAAGCAAATAACCTGTATTTCATTAAATTGATTTAACTTATTTCCTATCCAAATTTTAAATCAATTGTTAATTTATTTTAAATGAAAAAATTATACAATTTCCTCATCTTTTTTTTCAGGAAAATAAATATGTAATTATTCTTTTAATTATAAACAAATGCATATAAAATAAAAAATATTCAGAAATTTTTAATAAAAATATGAAATTGCATTGAAATAATAATTAAGACTTCAAACTGTGAGTAAATTTTACCGAAATTTAACTAGAAAAAAGTGAATCGATCACAGTGAAATGCATGAAATATGCGGTCATGGTCATATTAGTTTATGATTAATGTTAATTCTTCGAACACGATCAATATTTCAATACAGTGCTTAGCAAAAAAATACCTCCCTATTATAAAAAGAATTGAAAATTAACATGTCAAGGCCGAAGAAAAGAGAAAACAATGATGTTGACATTTAAAGATTAAAAAAATTGCAATTTTTTTAGCACCGAAAAGAATGACATTGTTTTAAAGCTTATGAACACCAAGAGCTTCTGAAAAGAAATTTACAAATTGTATTAGTAGTACATTTTGAAACATATTAATTTCTTTTAATAAATGAAAAAAAAGCTATAAATTAAATGCGATAAATAGACGATTTAAAAAAATTCTGTTTACAATTAGCCGGAAAATTTTTGTATCATTTGGAGATGACTTATTGTGGCAAGTTAAAATAAATTCAGAGGCTAGTTAATGCAATGCATAAATTAAATAAAGAATTCATTATTAAATTAATTAGAGAAAAATTATTATGATACTGCAGAATCCATTATAATTAGCTATATTACATTAAAATAATATCGAAATTAAAGTTACTGAATTATTCGTGTGGAATACGTTTACGTTAGATATATAATATTTATACTTTTGTAACTTTTATATTCCATATAATCAATTAAAGTTAATTTGTGTGATTTATCTTTTTTTACAGGACCCTGATGTGGTTTTCACAAAGAAACACGGTGAGTACACAATCAGTTCTACTATTTGTTATTTAGAATTTTTTTATATAAATGTAATCGTAAATTTTAAAAGTAATGCAAATATTTCCGTTATTGTTATATAGATAAAGCAGAGAGGAAATCGTTTGCATAATTTGTATTAGATAAATAAATTAGTTAAAAGTAATGCTTGTCAATGTGGCAACAGATCATTGCAATGGTATCCCCATTTCAATTGTAATTATTGCTTTCATCTTCATGAAAGTACCATATTCCTTTGTACCGTAAACTCTAAAATACTATTAACATTTTAAATTCAAATAAAAAAGAGCTTGAAAATTATATTATCAATAAAATAAAAGTGCTTTAATAATCATCACTTTCTGATTTTTACGATGTACATATATTCTTCAAAATGAATCCTTCAACTTTGATTTTTCTATTACACATATTATACATTTTTGATTTATCATCATTTTTTCAGGGTTACAAAGAATAGTGAATAGGTATTGGTAATTTTAATTGCTTAATAATCTTCTTACTAATAAAGATCAAATGTCAAAAGAATTATTCAAAAAATAATCCATGAAAAAAATATAGAAAAAGTAATCTCTTTAGATTAGTAGGACATTTATGTTATCATATATATGGCATGATTAAAGATCCTTCTTAATATGAGAGTCGATAAACCATAAATTAAAATAAAAAAAATTAAGGCAAGCTATATGATTGAAATAGACATATTTAAATATAATTGGAAGAGTATTGAATACTTAATATGACGAAAATATTTATGTGGAGTCAAGGATATTTCAAACGAATTTCTGAACCTTGCCAAAAATTGTTTAAATCTCCATAATCTGAATCAGACACAAACATAGAAAAGACACTTTGGTGCTTTCCATCACTGAAAATTTTTTTTTTCTTTTATGACCTATAAATTTGTTCTAAACTTTTCTTCCAATGAAAATATTCATCTAACTTATTAATAAGACTGGGAAATAGCGCTATTTACCAGAAAGCGTATTTTAATAAGGGACATAATTGTCTTGCCAATGCTTTTCTGTCAGTAATGCCATTCTGGCAATGCCGTATGCTCAAATTGGAAACATAGAGAAGTCTATCAATTGATGTCTATACTCAAGGCTTCTATTATATCTTATTTTTAACCATAAGTATTTAGTTTCAATAATAATAACAATAAATGCAAATACGCTTCATATTTAGATAAAATCCATGAAAAAATAAAGTTTTCCAGAATGTATAGTCGATTTTCTTTTACTCTATGAACAGGCCAGACTTAAACCTGCCATATTGTGGAAATTTATGTGAAAGTCGAAGGCAGAACACACTTGATTTTTCTTCCTATTTTGATTAATGACTGGCTACTCAACGGCAAAACAGGTGCCTACAACGAGATATACCTGCTGGATTGCATGCATGTTGGTTGACCTCACTAACTGATCTTAGAACATAACTCACTTCGTTTTCATGTCGCTACTGAACAACTTAATGCGAGGTTTTTGCTGAAGAGACATTTCAAATGTCAGAAATGTCTTTTGCTATTTATTGAGGGAATGATCATTGAATTTAAGATTAAGTTAATATGAATATTAACCAGCTTTATGCTATTTTTGATTATCTGCGTTTTTAGGTTTGGCTTATTGGACGTGTTCTGGTATTTAGTTTTTACAAATAATTAAAGGAAGAAAAATTAAAAACATTTCCTCCTAAGGCTTTGCTTTTATCTTTATCTTTGATTTTATAAGTTTTTGATTTTCTATATGTTTGATTAACTATCTAATCCTAACCTAACAAAGAGTCATTAATATCTGTTGAAATAGTGGAATATGCATGGTATAATCAGCAAGCATTCTATAATATAGCCATCTTACTTTAGCTTAAGCAGAATTATTATACTTACTATGTAAATTTAATATCGTCATTATGCAATTATCGTCATTTATGTAAAAATCAAAAAAGAAAAAAGGTACTTTTAGTAAAATAATTTGAAAAATCAATTGAAGACTTGGACAGGAACTTTCAATCATAAAATTTTACCATCTTATTAATCTTTCTTTCTTATCTTATTTCTTTCTTTCTTACCTTCATCATCTTTCTTAAAAAATCAAATCAATTTTTTTTTTATTTGACAAAATTATGATAATTTTTTCTTGATTATTAAAATTTGGCAAAAGTGTAAATATATGTTGTGTGTGTGTGTGTGTGTGTGTGTGTGTGTGTGTGTGTGTGTGTGTGTGTGTGTGTGTATACAAAAGGCCACAAAACGAAATGAGGAAAAGCTGATGGAAATTTTATCCCTGTCAATATATACTGTGAGATTTTAATAGGGATTTCTAACACGTATCAATCACAAGTAAAGGAATCATAGGGATCTTTTAAAAGAGTGTGCTTAGCTGGAAAGTATTTTATCCCTTCACTCGGAGCGTGGGCGCCGCTGACTAAAGCAATTTCACAGAGATTTTGTTGGATTAATTAAATAGAAAAAGTGGAATGGGATCAGGAAATAAGAGGATATTTTAGAATGAAGTTGATAAGGGCTAAATTAAACTGAAAGTTAGAAAATTAATTGATTTCAAAATATCATTACAATTTTCCCCTCATCGAAAGACGTGGAAGTGCGTAGGGACCCTTCGACACACAGTTAACACGAATGTAATTGTAATCTACAATCTTCGATGCACGAATTTAATTGTAATCTATAAATTTAATACAAAGACTGTATACCAAATTTCATCCATCAATCTTAAAGCGATTTTGAATTATCGTTGTCTTAGACAGACAGACGGATGTTTTCAAAAAATGTTATTTTTCGAACTCAGGCAGGTCTAAAACGTGGAGATTCATCGAAATCACCAGTTCGATTTTTTTGACGATTATAATAATTTCTCTATATTACTTATACAAGAAAATAAAAATAAGTTTATATTTATTGGGTAATTTGATGAGAAAGTTTAAAATCAAATTGAAACTTTTATAGATTTAACAGTTGTATTGAATTCTATAAACTGAATCAAAATCATAATGTAAATGTTTTAAATGAATGAAACTTTTACAAAATAAAACTTTTCTCATTGGTTTGACGTTATATTGATTCGGTAATAATGTTTAACATTATTTCTTCTTTTGTTTTTATAGAGGAATGGACGACGAGCAAACGAGTGGTCAACCATAAAACGAAACAGGTAATTAAATAAAACATTTATCATTTGTGTAACGTGACATGATATTTTTTCAATTATTATTGAATGAACTTTTGTTATTAACTAAATAAATATCTTCAGTTTTTCAATGACATTAAGCCTTTAATTTGATGGAAAAGATTAATTTCCATTCATAAAGTCAATGATAATTCTCGTAATCAATATTATCAAAAAATAGAGTATTAATGAATAGCTTGGTGTCAGAGTCTTTAAATGGGGGTCAGAGGATTGCAAGTTAGAAATCCGATTCCACAAAAGCGAGCCTGGAGCTTAGTGCAAATTACATGGCATTAGTGCTGCTTCGGATTTTTGAGAGCATGATGCAAGTTCAGTTTTGTTATATGTCACAAACATACATGAAGACATAGTCTGAACCGGGGCTATCAGTTAGTCTGGGTTCTGGTCAACGAGGCCTGTGCTCCTCGTATTACTTCAAAATTGAATCTAATTAATTTCTTCATCATCGGTAACGCGTACAGCGCGAAGTGAAACTTGTGCAGGGCGGCCGTAACGCACTTCAAACGTTCTACATTTAAGACTTTTAAACGTTTAAAACGCTTTGTAAATGTTTACTTGTTTGAGTTTTATTTTTGTTTGTTCTAATGGGGTGAAAAACAGAAATTTTCGCTGACAGATAAGGGCGGCGAAAGAGTTAAAATAAATTCTATCAAGAAAAAGACATTTGTTTAAATGCAATGAGAGGTTATTTCAATTTCGTTTTATTAATCAAAAGGGAAATTAAATATTTTTATTTCTTTGTACGTCCCCAAAGAAAAGAAATATTAATGCATTAAATAAGAATATCTTAGCTATCGCAAAAATCTGTTTCAAATATTTGTACTTGAATTCGAATTAAATTGCTTGGTTATTTAAATTCTTTTCTATTTTTTCGTTTTTCATAGTAACAAAGACAGCTTGAAATGACTTTTGCAATTTTTGAACTCAGTTTAAATGAGAGGATAACTGCATAAAAGTCAACATTTCTCACTTCCAACTTCCGTGGTTTAAATTAGATTTAGAACCATCCATTCCAATATAAACATAAGAAGCGATGGATGAATATTTACTCCGACTATATTCCGTAACAAGTTAGGCTCAGTATTTTCAAATATCATTATATAAATGAAATAATAAAAATTTGTCTATCAAAAAGTCATCCGAACAATGTAATTTTCATATTTTTTAAAAATATTATTTAAAAAAACAATTTTTTAGTTTTCATAATTCTCTTATTAATATTTATATACATTTTAGCATATTTACAAAAGCAGTTTTTAAAAGGATAAAAGAAGTTCAGTTTGCTTTTTATTTCTTATAACGTGTGGAATACAGATATTAGGTCTTAATCAGATCTTAACAGAACGTAATCGTGGAATCGAGAGCGAAACTCACGAATTTCCGATCACGGAATCGAAACTTTCCCACCGTGTGACTTCTGCCCAAATAGTTCACCAGATATATGGATCTTGAGAACAAATGTACATTCACACTTTTAACGATCAAATATATTTTTCATCCGAAAATAATAAAATATGAATATTTGTATAATTTTTTATATTTTCATTTACGAATTCATCGATATTAAGCAAGATATTTTGAAAACAGCATCATTTAAGTGAACAGCGGTTTCTGGATTATGTGAGGTAATTCCAGTTTTTGGTAATTTGCCCCAGAGTGAAGAAATTTCAATTAAATATGACAAACTGCCTGGTTGTTTCTCGTGAAAAATTCATTATCCAAGCTTTTACTGTACATATGGTCAACCTATTTTAATATAGAATAATAGCTCAGTGTTTTATTTCTTTAGATATTATGAACTTCCGTTATACATGAGTTCATAGCTTCTTCAGTACTTTGCTGTTAGTAAATCATTTTTCCCAGGCAATAATTCAATCTATTAATTTTATTATTCACAAATATCTTTTCAATGTCACTGATATTACGTCTCAAAAAATACTTTGGGGAGAAAAATTAAGATATAAATATAATTTATTTTTAATTACATAATGAAAATCCAATTTCAAAAATTACATTATGGCAACATTTTTTTTTTTTTTTTGTGTGTGTGTGTGTGTGTGTGTGTGTAAAACCGAAACCGAATTTTTCATCCGAATTTCTTTAAAATTTAAGAAAAGCAAATGAACAAACAAAAAAAATCTCCGCAAATGTGATAAGAATAATTAATTTTAATTTTCATATGATGAAATGTTCTAAAAATAATAGCAATATATTATTATACAATGAAAAATCTTTCTCTTTAATGCCTATATTCAGTGAAAATTATAATAAAAAAAGACTGTAGTTTACAAGCGGTTAATAGTTCATCTAATAAGAGTTTCGTAATTATGATTGCGTGTTGATTAAGTTTCCAAAAAAGCGGCATTAAAAAAAATCTTTTAAATTCTGTTAATACCGTCTGAAGTTATGGACAGTATACTGTTCTAAAATGGTTATAAAATCTCATTAAAATTAGATATACTCCATTATACTATACGATTAAAATAAATTATTTGTCGCATTTTCAACCAAGATTCGACAGTACGTCATCCTTGTAAGTGCGTCGTTTTGGAGCGGTTCTTTGACTCCATGCTAAGTCAAATTAAAGTGCCCAGACGGGTCGAATTTACAGGTGCTATCTATTTTTCACCTTTTGCTCTAATTTCAACCCTCCCAAGTCCCCTCCCCCTTATTCAGAACGCCTTGATTTCAAAATCTAGTCACATCAGTAATAAGTTAATTGCGAATAAAATTAAAAATATCAAAATAGAATAAAATTAGAATGTCTGCGTTCTTCAAGAACGTCAACCAAATGGAAAAGTGAGAGGAGTATCGAATTTCGCCATTAAAATAATTTCTAAAAGCAAAAACAGAAACATCTGATGCTCTCTGAACTAATAAGGCAATCATGCGATGAAACGAAAAAAACACAACCGAACATCCAAAAGAATTTTGTTTTTATACGACTCCACAATGCATGGGCGTATTTGGGATTAGTTGAGACACCGAAGTTGACCTTGGATTATTCTTTTTCGTCCTGATACTGGTTTGTTTTTATTCTTACCACTTTCCTCTGTGAAGCACCAGATCTACTACTGCAGGTAAAAGCAAGCCTGCAAGGTCGCTCATGACTGTATAATATAGATTGGCAAGGCTCCAAATGGTAATATATTCTTTCCCCATGTCGGTTGTATCGTATTTTTTCCCTTTTTGTTTCTTGTCGTTGAACACGGATGTAGGCTTGAGATAGCCTTTGAAAAGGCAGTGACGGTGATTTTTAAACTCTTATGTTGCGGCAGACATGTGCCTTAATGAGCAAACGGTGGGGCATGTCTGCTCTGTGAAAGGTTAATTGCAGTGATTGGTTATGGTTTCTTTCGTGCGAATAGATTTTAACACGTAAATGGGATTTGCTACACAGTTCGAGTTGAAAAGTCTGCAAAATATAATGTGACGTGTATATGAGGGTTAAAATATTGATAGTGATTTTATTTTATTGTTAAAAATTGGAAGTTATATGAATATAGAAAACGAATTTTTTTATGAAGTTTTAAAATTGACTACAGAAAGAAAAAAAAATACAGACTTGTACAAAATTTTGAAGCTAACTTGATTTTGCTTCGGTATCGAAATAATACACAATCAAAAATTTTTATAGAAAGTAAAATTCACATTATTTTTTAAATATTAAGCATTATGTAAAATTAAATTTTGAAATGTAAATGCAGGTCTAAACAAAACTGAATGTATAAAAGCGAAAGATTTTTATTTAATTAAATTTTACAAAATTTTCATTAAGTTGATTATGAACGCTATATTATAAAGATAAAAAAATGCATTGCGCTCATCTGTCAAAAATATAATTTTATTTCATTTGTTGCCCTTGAAAAAGTTAGGAAAATGCGTCATCCCAAACAGCTGTATTCATGAAATGTTCTCAATAACTATATGATTACATATTTAATTTAGATAGTCATACTGAACTAGTATCTGACTTCCTGAATATTTAATTCTCACGTATCTTCTTTGTACACCTGGAGATTAAAAGTAGTAGAAATAAGTTTTTTTCAACAACTGGAAGAAGCTATTTTATTGGCTGAGTAGGAAGAAATTAATAATTTTGTCATCTATTATATTTCTAGCCAAATATGAATATTGAAATGTATGTTTTATGGGAACAAAAAGGAAAAGAACATAGTTTGGAAATACATTCAGTGACATTTTTAAATCCTGTGGTTTCAGTTAAGTGCAATTATTTTAAATAATTTCTATATAAATGTGTAATAAAACCTCTTTAATATCATCTTTGTAAAGTTTTGAAACCAATATTAACTGTTTTAATCAGTCGACAAACTTTAGTGAATATCACCAGCCTACTAGCATGTTGTAATAAAATCTGCCACTCACCTGTCCATACGAACATCTTTAAATACATAACAAAATATTCTTAATAGTATTGGAACAAACAACTACAAACAAGAACGTATCTTATTATATTTTTCTACTCCATTTTAAAAAGTAGCTTACTACGTATTAATTGCTGATTTATTACGAACTGTACCTAAAAAGAAATACAGAATTAAATTAAAATCTTATCATACTTTTTACATATGTAATATGCTTCAATTTGTTGAATCTTTCCGAAATGTCTTACCCCCCCCCCTTTTTTATAAAAAAAAAAAAGTAAAAGATTTTCTACTTTCGTGCATTTTTTTCAGATGGCCAAAAAATAAAAAAAAATAAAAAAAAAAAATACTAATAACTTCTAAAAATCCTTGCGAAGATTCCCATATCATCGAAAGTCTGATTTATTTTGGTGTGATTATTAATGATTGATACAAAGCTCCGATTTTCGTTGGATAAAAAAGTTAAATGCTAATCCGGAGCGATATCAGACAATCAATTAGCGACTAAAATCGAGTGTGTGCATCATCAAGTGCTCGGTAATTCCGACTACTTTGTTTAGTATTTTCCACACGGTCAAAAAAGATATCGGTATGAAACTGGTGTTAAAATTACGATATCCAGTACATACTCAAACTTTCGATTTTTGTTGTTCATTGATTGCTAGATATCGTAACGGTTTTATCACATTTTTTTTTTTTTTTTTTTTTTTTGTACAACAAAAGTAAAATGTGTGCACAAAATCTAAATATTGTTGCAGCAAGAAAACTTTCTTATTCTCAGGTGAATACCTCATATTGTCGAATTTCCAACTAGGCTGCTACCTAGGGCTAAAAAGCTGAGAAGAAATCGCAAGCAAATTAATATTTTTTTAAAAATTATTTTATTGATTGCCAAAGAAATACGCTTTTTTAAAAATGCGAATTCTACGAATGATAAATTATTAAGATATTATTAACACTTATAAAGTATCATTGCTCAGGTTCCTATTTGTTTCATTAGATTCACTTTGCTTTTAAAATATTTATTGAATCGAACATATCTTTCAATAGTATTTGTATAAACTTGAATGCCTAAAAGTTTGGTGTCATAACAGACAAATGAAATTTAATACATATTTGCCAAGTTAATAAAGTAATAAAAAAACTATTCTAAAATAAATCATTAACATGTTAAAAATGTGCTGAAATGCTAATCTAAATTAATTTGGTTAGCATTTAACTAACTCCTCTTTAGTTTTATTAAAGATGAGTTTCATAATGCGTATTGCCTAAACCCCCCAAATACTTCAAGCCGAAACCGTGTGCTTGGAAACTTAAACAGCATGGTTATGAAAAAAAGAATAATTTAGCACCAAAAGGTATAAGAAATTTTGGATGGGTTTAAATTGTCGATAGTATCTACTGCGATTGCAATAAACCAGAGACAACTAGGATTAAAATAAAATTCAAAAAGATTAGTTGAACTGAGGAGATTAGTGATAATGAAACAAATAAGTAATATACGTAAATTAGATTTATCTCACCCATTTCATCATATCTCATATCCCACGTCTTATTGCAAAAAAAAAAAAAAAACGCTCACCAAACGGTGAATGGCAACTGGTAAAGAAAAAAACCCAAATTCTAAAATTACCAAATATATTTTAACTCCCCACTCCCAAGCTTTAAAATTTGTTTTACAAAACATTATTTTTATAGTAAATATAAAAAAAAAAATTTAAGAAAGCAATTTAAATACTTAATTATTTCAAAATCAACCTTTATTTTGAATCCCTTAAGCCAATTTAATTAAAAATACGAATCAATTTAGATGTTGAGATAAGATATATCGAGCGAATCGTCTTAATGATATATATACCGTGTCCGTATCGCTAGAAAGCAAAGCGCTCTATGAAAAGAATTGCGAGTTAAGAAGAAAAGAAGAGTACCCGGCAAATACGACGAGTCGCATGAATGAATTTTACAAATTATTTAACCTATCGTATTTTAAACCGCATCCTCAATTTACTTTATTTTTATGATTTTTTTCTTTGTTTATTTAATCTTTTAAAATTAAATCTTTTTTATTTAATCTTTTAAAAATTGTTATTATGTGTTTAGAAGGTTATTATATTTTTTCTCTAGCTCAAAAAGAATAATTAAAACTATAGATTTGTTTCTTTTTTATTTTCTCCTATACGAAGTGTACAAGGAGCAAGTATTATAATTCTCAAAATGTTCAAACCTGACATTTTAACTCCTCGTTTCAGATCTCTCTGATTCCGAAAAACTCATTTTTGATATTATATCTGTCTGTGAACACGATAAATAAAAAACACTTCGTGAAAATCTCGATATTCGTATTTTTCTCTTTTTAACGATTAGAATATTTTGTATAAGTCCTGTACGAGAAAATAACAAACTATAATTTTCTGTTTAGCATAGCATAAGTAAAATCTAAAATCATTCTGTCAGTTTCTAGATTTTCCCTTCATGAGGTCGCAAAAGGCCATGGCTAGACAGAAAATGTAAAATAAATTAAGGCTATCAATCACTGAAAATAAACGTAAAATAAATTTTACTTCCACAGTTGAAACAGAACAGCTTTACAGACGGCAAGTGAGATCAGGAAAATAAAAGGTAGAAGTTTTTTTAAGCAATATAAGTTTAAAACTAGTTTTATCACTATTTTAAATCACTTTATTTGCGAAAAAAATATATCACATTAACTAACTACAAATGCTTTTTTAAAAAGGGGCTGAAATGTTATCTGATTCGTTTATTTCTTGATTCTGCAAAATGTATATAATTTAGATTACATTTTGGTGCGCTGTTTTAAAATTCAATGGTGTAATTTAAATGTAAGTAATTCAAATACATTTTTTTTTTGCCCTTGAAAATTGATTTTTTTTTAAAAAGTAATTTGATCTACTTTGAATTCGCTTTTCAACAACCTTGAAGTGTGTAGTTCCGTACAATTGTTTTGTATTTTCAAACAACTGTGAAATAATTTCTATTATTTAAGAATTGAAAGGTATTAAAATATAATAAAAAGTTAAAGTTTTCTATTAATGATACATACAAATATAATATATATACTTCCAAATTACAAAAAAAAAAAAAAAAAAAAAAAAAATCCGAGTCAATTTCAAGGTTGATGTTAGTGGAAACTCAGGACCTTTTTTTTTTCTGTAATATAAAATGTAATTGACTTAGAAGTATGTTTTTATTGTCTCGTACAGAAATATTAAGAATAATCTGTTCTGAAAACTGTTGTGTTCCATTTTTCAAAAATCTATGGTGAACTTCATCTTTTTTTCTATTAGACATCACTTACTTTTCGCTTGTTTTAACATGAAATCATTGCGCAATTAAAAAACAACAAAACACGTATTGAGTTCACCTTAGCTTCCCTCCTCTTAACCCAAATTTTATTAATTAAAATTATGTTACCATTTGAAGCATGATTAACAAATGTTGCTTTTGTTTTAAAGAACTAGTTTTCAAAAGTCAATATATGATGATACTCGTTTTCTTTTTTTTTTTAAGTGGAAAATTTATTGTTTTCGCTATCTAACTCAGAAACTATCATATTATATTTCATTTGCTCTCCAGGTATGGTATGCACATCATATATACAAGGTACCCCCTCTTATTGTAGTATGATAGCTAATTTGTAAACCGTTAGAGATATACATATAGTTCTCGTTTCTCATCAGAAAAGTGCTTTTCATGATAAAAACAAAAAGAATGTTTTATTGTTTGAATCAATGAGTGTATTACTCAAAATGTTACGAAGTGTGATTTTTTATACAGTTTCTAGGACCTTCTAATAATTGTGTCTTTTTTTACTGAATATGTCTGACAAGACCGGGATATCAATTAAAAAATTAATAATTTTTTACAAATACATTTATTGACTCAAACGACATAAAATACAATAATTCTTTCCGTTAT
Organism: Argiope bruennichi; assembly: GCF_947563725.1. NCBI lineage: Eukaryota > Metazoa > Arthropoda > Arachnida > Araneae > Araneidae > Argiope > Argiope bruennichi. Next base: position 104,024,103 of record NC_079156.1, read on the forward strand.
TTCTAGCATTTTGCATAATGTGTGTCTCTGGCAATTTATAAATTAGCTGTTGATCCATAGAGATCCAAGAGAGGACACCCTGTTTATTAATTGATGTAAAGCAATGAATTGAAAGTGATACACTACTTTTAAAAAATGTAGACGTTTTTTAAAAAAATTCAAAAGTAAATTTGTATTGAAAATTTTTAAAAAAATGAGGTTCCCAACAGGAGAAAATCGAGGAAATAAAGCGTTTGTTATCGGTTAATAAGAGGAATGTCAATTTATAAGTATTCAGTGTCTCTGAACAAGATATAAAAATTAATATAATCTTCTTCAGCTATTTCTAGTATCAAATATTGAAGAAATTGAAAGAAAAATCCATTATAAAAATTTTGACAATTACATTATTTTCCAGTAGAACTCCTATTGGAGATCACTACCCTCAGTTTATGAAATAAAATTTTAGTATTTCCTATGGAATAGTTCCCACAACAATTCTATAATTTATATTCAAGTGCGCATCACTGTTGAAGGACATGTCCCAAAGGTTAATGTTTGGCACAACCATAACGGCCTTGTGCAGGCGTCATGTTACTCATACTCTACTCCAACTTGCAAGGTATTCGCCCGGCGACCCCACAGAAACAAGAAAAAGTGCAAATATTCTCCAATATATGCATGATTCCCGCTGTTTCGAGCAAATCATTGAACAAGGGTGTCAACTCGGGCAATAGAAAAAAGACTAGGTGGGAGCTTATTGCTACTTCAACCTTCTGAACTCAGAAATTCTGTTGCTTTGAAGTAGTTGTATAACGTTTTGGCTTAATGAAGTCGCAATTGTTATTGTTATTGAGCGGAAGGTAATTTGTGTAGATGCCTGAGAGACAAAGCTGTGACTTCTGGAGCAGACTTTGTTGCTTTTGTTACTGGGTTTTTGCAAATGAACCTGGCTCATAGTTTCGTAGGTGTCATTATGTAACATTTTCCATAGAAGGTCATGGTCTTAATGCTTTCCAGTTAATTGAGCTGAAAATGTGATAATATCTTAGTCTTGATGTAAAAAAAAAGCCGTTTGAAAACTTTACTACGATTTCGCAAAGGTAGTTTGGTATCATTTTGACTCCTGCTGTCTATTTCAAAAGTGCTGAAATAAATATGAAAAGAAAATGACTTTTATTCGTTTAAAATGTTTTTTAAACTACTTTTATTAAAATTTGTTTTATAAAAATACACAATTTGTGAATTACAACATGAAAGAAACACTTGACCAATTATGAAGTGCGTTAATCCTTTAGGTTATTTCTTTATTGTTTTAATCCATTTTTTAATAAAATTTCTATAGACAATTAATGGGTTGTTTAAATCTTTGTTTTAGATTCAATTTGATTCACAGATGGAATTATTTCAATTTAAACGATATGATGAAAGTTATTTCCTAAACTTGAGACCCAATCCAGACGGCGAACATTTTGCCTTAAAAGTACTAATAAAACTTATTAAAGAAATAAATGTCCACCACAAACAATAAACACTGTTGATTATGGGCAATTAATCTAATGCGTTGTTTTTAAGGCATTTTCCAGTAGAAGGTATTTACTTATTTCCAGTTTTTAAGGTATTTTCTGTTCAATTCTGTTTAGTAATATAAAGTTATGACAGAAAAAAAAAGCGAAAAACGTTTGTTCCATCCGAACAGGGAAAATATAAGCATTTATTTTGTGAACGGTGTTTAGGCGTAAATCACCATAGAATTAACATTAGGTGTATATGCTGTTAGCAAAATTGATAAATAGTCGCAGAGAATGCATTTTGAATTCGCTGCAATCTCGCACACTATTCAATGATGTTGTCCTTCTTACTTATTCAGTCAACGTGTGCTTATATTATTTCAAGAAACTGTGCTGTTTGTGACAGGAGATACAAACAAAGAAGTATCATGTTCCAGAATATTCCAAGCCTTCCTCAGCCTACAGAGTTTCAAATTATTGCACACATTGTGTATGCATGCATATGACAATCATCTGTTATTGACGGCGACTTTTTAAGTAAGACTCCTGTAATATATTTTCATTTTCCTAAATAAGTTGCCAGGTACCAAATAGTTTCTCGAATCAGTTAATTCTTATCTGTCTATTTCCTGATTAAGAATGGTCACTTATAATGCAATTGAATAATAACTTATAATTGAGAACATATCACTCCTGATCTTAAGGCTTCGCTCTACCATTTGGCATTCTTCTGATATGCGAACCATTATGGCCATTTTTTCCAAATTGAAAATGAACTGGCCAACTCTGTATCTTTATTTTAAATGTTTAACGTCTTATTTATTACCATGCTTAACCAACATGCAAAACTCAAAGAAAGATAATGAGAGGAAAATAAATGGATTCTGAAAACATGACAACATGAATTATATTTTTTTACATACTACATTTAACACTATAAGATGCAAGCATTCATTATAAGTTTGATTTATTTTACTTCCGTTTTATATTTGCTTTACGCTACTAATAATAATTTTATCTCTGTCATAGGGTTTTTAATTTCTGCCTTTCCCTTACAATTTAAAAACATTAAACTGATTTATTATTAGAATGAAACTGGTGAAAGACATGAAAAGTTATTTAGATATTATTATTGGAATTTAAAAAAAAATTCCTTTCAGCAAGCAAAGAAAGATTCCTTTTCATCTTATATTTTATGAATCTAATTTCAGTCAAAATGAGAGCGTGAAAATCAGTTTTTAGTCCCTAACTTTAAGATATTGCAGTTATCGAAAAACTCTAAATACAAAAGTTGTTCGTTTTAACGAGGATCTAATTTGGCCAATTTGATTTTTTTATCTTCAATATTAAGGAAGTTATATCTAGATGAAAATTTCAATCCCCCCTTCCATCATTTCCACCCACTTTAAGCTAGATGGCCCATTTACGAACTCATCCGAGGTTTCTATATTTCTAACAACATATTCCAAGCTTGTTAAAATCCACACACACACACACACGACACACACACACACACACACACACACACACACACACACACACACACACACACACACACACACACACACACACACACACACACACACACACACACACACACACACACAACTTTTGAATGGAGGTGGTGGTTTTGGGTTGTAGGGACCATGATCGGTGCAAAAGTTTTCCTAAATTCGTGTCACGAGAATTATTGCAACAGGCAGTCTTGCAATAGTAATCTCCCTAAAAGACTGCAATATCATTAAAATACTACTTGTCCATCGGGCGGTCACATAATACTTTCTCATTGTAAATATAAACTCATTTCTCATATCAAACATGATGTCTTTCTTGTTTCTGAATGAAGTCTTAAAAATCAGATCGTTATAGCCAGCCTCTTTATATCTATATTATGTAAATATTTATTACTGTTAAGATTATCAGACTTACGTGAAGAAAAACATTCAATATCGTTGGTAGTAGGGGGTGGAAAAATCTATTGTCCAACCGCGCGGAAAGCTTTCAAGTCACGCAACATATCACTTAGCTTTGTTGCCAACCACTCGCTTCGCGCTCCTGAACAGGTAGTTTTTTGTGCTTTTTCACGGACAATTTACACAATTAGTGGAGCATACCCAACAAGAGGGGGCTGTGGTCAAGTGCCGGAAAAACAAATTTAATTGCTGCCAACCGAATGACGAAAGGCATATGAAGTAACAAGGATCAAGGACGACTGAGAAAATAGCCATTTCAGTCTTCCGGAAAAAGAAATGCCTAAAAATGTTTACGTGGCTTATGCTAGTATAAAAACGTAATCAGTGCATGTAGCCAACAGTTTTACAGTTGTCTTGCGTAATTGTTTGTTTACTTACCTTAGGATACTGCGTGACAATTTCTGTAAAAAATATTAAAGGAGATTGGCGCCTTTCATCCAAAATATCATAGAATAATAATACTTTAGATCTTTTCTGACTGTCCTCATATTTAACAATTTACTGTTAATTACAGTAACAATAAAGTGCATACATATAAGTACACATACACACATACATTCGCCCACGCACACCATACTCATAGAGGTATATCTAATATCATTATAGTACATGTGCGTGTAAATACAAAACACTGAAAACTGTTATAAAATAGACTTGAAATATTTCAAAAAGTTTATTAATATTAAAGCAAATGTATGCTGAAAAAACTGGCACCATTTAAAAGCTAATGTTTAGAATATTATAGTGGTGTAATAAAGGTTTTCTGCTATGAATTGCTCCGAAGCTGTTGAGGAAAAATTGCTAAAATTTCGATGAATTTTCAATTAAAAATCTAATTAAAAATGTAAAACATTTTTTCTTTCAGTAGCATTTACTACTCACGAAGCAATTACTTACCGAAATTCAGTAGCTCTAGGTACAATGATTTGTACAATTGGGCATTTTGCCAGGAATTTATTTATACATGTCAGATGAAGCAATTTACAGTAAAGCAATTTAATAATAAGCTAACCTACAAATATTATCATGCAAAGAAATTTCGTGAATTTATAGCATTTTCACATATACAACGAATGAAATTGAGTTACAATAATTTTGTAGTTGCTATAAAAAATTGAAATTAAAAAAATAATTAACTGTACTTTTAAGTAATTCTATCGAATTTTTGCTAAATTAAAATAGTTTTGTATGTATCCACCAGTGGATTAAAGAATGGCAAAGATAAGACACACAAATCAGAAGACCGAAGATCTGGTTGAGATTTTAATGCTTTATTCAAAAGTTGGTAAATGTATTCATACATAAACAAGGAATTGCTCAGTTGTCTGCTAATTGCTGCAGATTTTTTCCAAGCAGTTGGAGCTTTTTGGAGACTCTCCAAGTAGCTGGAGGTGTTTCACTAAGCAAAACACAAATACTGACCAGATACCCCGAAAGCCCTTCAGCTAGGGTGTCGCACTCAAATACTGGCACGGCATAGATAAACAAGGTCTATGCGGGCTGTAAAAAGATAAATAAAAGGGAAATAAATTTTTATAGAAATGCTATTTTATTTCTAAAACCAGAGTGTAAAAAAGAACAAGGACAATGATACAGTTTTCTTCCAGACACTTGGTATCTCTTTGCCACTATCGTTCGTCGTGCAATTATTAAGTTATTTTGATTCTGAGAGATGATTCATTTCTTTTTGTGAATGAAAATAATATTCATGTTTCCAAATATGAAAATAATTTTATATGCCGTTTCCAAAGTTATTTAAACCTTGTGGGTAAACATTTGTAATTCAATCACCCATATTTCGCCTAATTTTGCTTTCAAATCAGCGCAGCTTTGGATCTCGATTACTTTCATTTGTTTATGAATTAAATGTAGATTTTGGGAAAAGTTATGCAATCTATCATTATCAATGGCACGGTTCGTTTTTAATGTGTGTAATTACAAATTTTTAAAAATTACACATCGAAATATTTGTTACATACTATTCTGAAAACTGGACCTCATGAAGTCGCTGGTTGCAACTTTGACACTCTAGCTTTACAGGAAGATAATTTAACCTCATGCACTATTAAAGACTTTTACTACCGACTGGCCTATGCTACCTTGGATTGGTACATACACCAAGGATGTTTTGATCAATAAACCAGATATTTCTTTCATTAAGAGCCCTTAATTGAATATGTTAGACAAAGAAAGTAGAATTAAAACCTTACTCATGTTTAACCTTCATTAAATTATAAGACTATAATAATTGAAGTTGTACAAATTTTGTGGAAAATTGCGTACGAATATTATAAAGCTTTTCTGAGCCCAAATGGCGCAAGATGTTTTCTATCTAATATATAAAAAGGAATTTTTGTTTCTTCGTATTTTATGCGCTGCCGTACTTTTCATCCGATGGCGACAAAACTTTGCCAACTTATTGCTGGTATTTGCGCGAAGGTTATGGGATTAGTACAATTATTATATCTACTATATAAAAATGAATTTTCGTATTTTATGCGCTGTCTTATTGTTCATCCGATGGCGATAAAACTCTGCCTTATTGCTTTAAATCTTCAAAATCCATGTTTTTTCACATGACAAATTGTAACAGCCATGAAATTTATTTGTTTTTGCTGAAAACGGAAACTCTCTCTCTCTCTCTCTCACACACACACACACACACATATATATATATATATTGTCTACCCTAAAGTATACTTGAATAATAAAGTCTAAACATTATATTAAATAATATTTATACTTCTCCTTTATATATCATTCATTTTCATTGAATTTATTCATTGTCGACAAGAAAATAAATATCATTCTTTCTATCATTCCTAATTAAGCAAGATAGTTATTTCAAATTTCAAACGATACTTCCAAAATTATTTCTTTTGCGGTAGTAATGCACCGGGTACTAGCTAATATTTTACAAACGTTTACTGATTTCTTAGAGGTTGGCAAATTAATCAGTTATAATTGTTTAATATATATTAATATCTCGTGTTTCATATAACTTATTAATAATAAAATTAAAATTGAGAAAAGCGTCCGAGCATTAGTTCTTATTACAAACGGGATTAAACTGAAATTAAAAATCATTCTGTGTAAAAAAAGATTCATAACAGAACGTCTGAATGTGCTTGACCGCTCTTATGAGCACAGCCATTCGATTTTCAAAGGAGCGTGGAATTACTATGGTGCATTGTATAGCAATGTTGCTAAAATCAGTGGAAACGAAATCATTTTCCTTGTAATATTTCCTTTCCAAATACTGAAGAAAAAAAAAAACCTACAGAAAGATCAAATAAAGTATCTTTCATATCAAATTGCCTTATTTATTCATTACTACGTTACTTGTTTCGACAAGGAAACAGAACACTTCATCAAAGCGACTGTTAGTTCCAGAAATGCAGTAGAAAGCAATGCAATGAATGAGCTTCAGTATGCTGGTTTCCACTACATTACCATTCGTTGTATCCACGCTTGTCATTACAAATCAAGGTTTAAGTCAGTGAACAAAACAGATGCAAGGTCGGATTGGCGAAAAGTGGTTTTGTGTCATTACGGTCCAGTAGCGAAACGGTCATTTTTGTCTGACATGGGTGTCAATGCCCTCAAAGCCGGAAGGCATGCAATCATTTTTAGGGGTCACTTGGGAACTACGGCGATGCGAATTAGAAAAGTGTTTTATGTTTGGTATAAGTTAGGGGAAAGTAAACCAGTTTGTTTATTTAAAGAGGATAATTTGCCGTTAAATTGGTTTTGGAATTGAAATGTGACTCCAAAGTTATTTGAAATCGTTAAGATACATAAACAATGAGACTTCGCATGTTTATTTTATCCACTCCTTCGAAATTGCTTTGAAATGCAAGCCTTAATCAATACTATATATAATAAATGTTTAATGAAAAATTTAAATAATATATATATATATATTAAAGAGTTATATATATATTTATTGAAAATAAATTCGGATGATAATGGATACATAATATAAAAATTATCCTTAATAAAGACTATTAATTTTTTTTATTGTGGTTTAAAATATTTTTGTTTTTTCTTTAATCATTTTTATTCATCAAACGTTAAGGAAATGTGGCTTGCGACAAAACTTGGATAAGAAAATTGTAAATGCCCGTAAAAATTGGCACAAATGTAAGATAACATAGGGAATTGGTACTTACTTGACAGCGGAGCCTATATACAAGATTATATAAATTGGTAAAATAATTTTATAAATTGATCATAATGTATACAAAAAACTGGGAAATAAAACTTGGCATTTTAGCTGTCGTACATTGATTATTTAATGTTTTCATTCATTTTAGCCATTCGAAAGCCTTTAAAATCAATTCTTTTAATTATAAAGGATGGTAGGCTTTATTTCGAAATGAATTTTAAATTTATATTTCATAGAATTAAATTAAACTTAAATAAGTTAGCATGTGAAATATTACATTTAACCTTTATTGAATATTCTTTTGCATGAGGTATTTACCACTATGTGATAAATGGAACTCCAAAAATTCAGGAGAAAGATTCTTTTTAGACTTATGTACACTGTTATTCCAAAAATTATTGAAGGTCTTTCTGGAAGTTATCGTAATTTTTTCGATGTTTCAGTTAAAAAGAGAGTTTTTTTTTTTTTGCTTAAAAAAGCAGACATATTTTTTATTAATGTTACATATGATTTATTGTAAAATCTTGAAAATTTAATTGATAATTTTGTGATTAAATTATCAAAATGAAAATTTGTCTTTTTTCTGAACATGGTGAATAATTTTAAAATATTCTCCAGCAGTTTTGGCTGAGAAAATTTTGATAAAAATATATCGAAATTTAATTTTACTTTTTAGTTGAAACTTTATTGATATTTTAAAAACAATCATGTGCCGTGGTGGCCTGTGGTAAGGTCTCGGCTGCCAAACCGGAGGATTTCAGGCTCCAAACCCGATTCCACCTAAGAACCGTCGTGTAAGCGGGTCTAGTGCACGCTAACTACGTCTTCCGGCCGGTGTGGTGTGGAAGTTTGCAGAGGGGGTGCCATATCAGATGTCGTCCTCGTCATCTAACCGCAGTTCAAATTGACGAGGTCCGTCCCAAAATAGCCCTAGTGTTGCTTTAAAACGGGATGTTAATGTAACTAAACAAACTAAACTAAACTTTAAGAAAAAATCATTGTATTCTATTTTAAAACTATTTAGTTATATTTTAAGTTTTAAACAAACCTTTGTTGATATTTTAAGAAAAACATCATTGTATTTTACTTTAAAACTATAAGTTTATTGAAAAAAAATCTTCTAAAGGCTTTTTTAAGCAGAATTATAAAAAAAAAAACTTTAACATTTTTCTTCCGTCAAGTTATTTTCAATAACAGCTTTCTCTAAGAACAGCTAACAAACCTGAATTCTGAACTTGTGTCCCGCTAAAACAAGAATACGTCAAGGCATAACTATAACCTAGTTTTGAAATCAGTTAAAGATTGCTAAAACTCTTTTAAGATTGAATTTAAAATGTTGTTAGTGTTTCATTTCTTAACTAATCACTAATTTAATTTTTCAGAAAACAAACATTATCAATCTTAATCTCTAATTATACCATCCTAGACTTGAATAGGA